>NC_081343.1:23374602-23419412 GCF_029784015.1 Lycium ferocissimum
GATAAAACTCACCTTTCTTCACTTAGTTCTTCACTTGGCCAAGGTTGAGAACTTGCATGAACCAAGGATTTGCTTGCCCTAACAATTGTTCCATGATGTTTAGCACCTTCCAATGAGTGGAAAACATAGAAGAAAATAATTTTTTGATGGTCAAATCTTGGCCTCAATTTTTTGAGCTTTGGCCGTGAGCCTTGCTCTCTCTTTCTCAAAGTTTCTTGATTTTTCTCTCAAGTGAAGAAGATGAAGAATAAGATGACTAAGTCATCCTTTATTTTCATATTATGGCCATCCATGTGGCCATGGCCCACCCCAAGGTGGCCGGCCACATGGCCCCTTATAACTATATTATTTTTTTTTCCTTTTTCATGAATAAATGCTTTCCAAAAATAAACTTCAACCCCAAATGTTTCCTTAATGCTTCCATGCCAATAAAATCATACACAACTCATGCCTATTAAACAAATAAAAGTCTCTACTTCATCTCCCGGAATAATCTTGTCCTTAACTTTCCGCCAATAGCTCGGAATGTCCCGACGTGCAAAATACGGGATATAACACAGCTCCTCCACCGGATGCTTCAGGCCAAGATGTAAAAGAGGCCATTCATTTGCTTACTCAATTGGTTGCCGCGTACCCGCCGCAAGGTACAGGCAAGGTGATAGGGGTCGTTAGTGCAAGGCTTGTGATTTTATTAGCGAATCCTCCGAAATTCTTCGGGATCGGGTTTTACCGATGAAGACCCTCAGAATTTTATTGATGGAATGTTGAGGTCACTTCAATTGATACATGCTTTGGACATCGAATCGGTACAGCTAGCATCCTATAGATTGAGGGATGTCACGATCCATTGTTTGGATGGCTTCACGGGGAGCCAATTCGCCTCCTTCGATATGGAAAGAATTTGTGGATGCCTTCCTCTGACATTACCTGCCTCCAGATATTTGGCGAGCTAGGGCCGATAAGTTCTTGAATTTGAGGCAAGAAAGCATGAGTGCTTTAGAGTACAGTCTCCGCTTCAATTCTTTGGCTAGGTATGCTTCAGACATGGTAGCGGATATGGGTGACCGAGTGCACCGACAGGAAAGGCCTAGGGCCACATTTGATGGATAGGTGCTTGATCGCGTCCCTTCAGACAATATGGATATTTCACGCATTCAAGCCCATGCCCAGAATTTAGAAGAAAGCTAACAACAACAAAGAAGTGAGCGTGAGCATGATAGAGGGTATAACAAGAGGGCCAGATCTTCGAGTCCGATAAGTGAGTTTAGAGGTGAGCACAGACAGCAGTTTTCTAGGCATTCATGACATTCTATGACTAGTGCGCCTCCACTTTACAGGCCAGAGATTTGATAGATCTACTCATTCTGGGCCGAGTCAGAGTTTTTAGGGATCTCAGTTTAGAGGTGATTCGGGTTAGGCGTGGCCACCCGTGCCACGATGTTCCCAAAGAAAAGTTACATTAGGGCCAAGGCCGATTAGGTTCGAGGTTTGCTATTCATGTGGTCTCGGCCAGGCCATATTATGCGTGATTGCCCCTCGCTTGGTCAGAGGTAGGGACCCACCTTCGTGGCCGGTGAGAGTCGCATCTTTATCATCTATACGCCCTATGGGGGATAGTTTCACATGCGCGCCCTGGCCATGAGAGAGTCCCGCATCTAGCGGCCCTCAACACCGTATTTATGTTTCGAGTCTTCCCGACGTTGTCACAGTATATTATCGCATTTTCTCATGATGTATATGCTTTGATAGATCCGTGCTCCACATTGTCATATGTTACTCCATATATTACGGTCGGGCTTTAGAGTCGAACCGAGTCGATCAAACCTTTTGAGGTGTCTACATCCGTTGGTGAATCGGTAATAGCTAGCCGAGCATATAGAAATTGTATAGTTGTGATTTGTGACCATCGTACTATGGTTAACTTGCATGAGTTAAGAATGGTAGATTTTGATGTTATCATGGGTATAGATTGGTTGGCTTCTTGCTATGCCAATGTTGATTATAGAATGAAAATGGTTCGTTTCCCGGAGAACCGCTTTTAGAATGGAAAGTGGAATACCGCGTCACCAAAAGGTAGGTTTATTTCCTATCTAAAGGCAAGGAAAATGATCACAAAAAGTTTGCATTTATCATCTAGTTCGGTTCAAGATGTAAAGCGAACCGCCAACTCTTCGCCCGCTCCCCATAGTGAATGAGTTTCCTGATGTATTCCCGAAGAGTTTTCGCACCTTCCTCCGGAAAGAGAGATTGATTTTGCCATTGATGTGTTGCCGGACACCAAGCCTATATCTATTCCACCTTATAGGATGGCTCCCGCAGAGTTGAAAGAGTTAAAGGAGCAATTGAAGCACTTGCTTGAGAAAGGCTTTATTAGGCCTAGTTCTTCCCCGCGGGGAGCACCTGTGTTGCTTGTCCGAAAGAAAGATGGCTCCTTGCGAATGTGCATTGACTATCGGCAACTGAATAAGGTGATTATTAAGAATAAATATCCTCTTCCGAGGATTGATGACTTATTTGACCAATTACAAGGCGCCAAATGGTTTTCAAAGATAGATTTGAGATCCAGGTATCATCAAGTGAGAGTTAGGGAGAAAGATATCCCTAAGACAAAATTTCTTCGGTAACAAGATATGGCCATTTTGAGTTTCGGTGATGTCATTTGGACTAACTAATGCACCTAAGTATTTATGGATTTGATGAACGATGTGTTCGTGACCTTTCTAGATTTATTTGTGATTGTATTCATCGACGATATCTTGGTGTATTCTAGATCCGAGGCAGAGCATGCGGATCATTTGCGTACTGTCCTTAGAGTTCTTCAAACTCGAGAGTTGTTTGCAAAATTTTCTAAGTGTGAGTTTTGGTTGAACTCAGTGACATTTTTGGGGCACATTGTTTCAGCCGATGGTATTTGGGTAGATAGCCAAAAGATTGAGGCCGTGAAGACTTGGCCAAGGCCCACGACTGCTATGGAGGTTCGTAGCTTTCTGGGCTTAGCAGGTTATTATAGGAGATTTGTAGAAAGCTTTTCTTATATTTCTGCGCCACTCACAACCGACCCGTAACCGCAAGTTTCAATGGACGGATGCTTGTGAACGTAGTTTCCAAGAGCTAAAGGATAGATTAACTTCTGGCCCAGTCCTGACACTTCCAGAGGGATTGGAAGGTTATGTTATTTATTGTGATGCTTCAGGCATTGGGCTAGGCTTTGTATTGATGCAACACGGTAAGGTGATTGCATATGCTTCAAGGCAATTACGAAAACATAAGAGAAACTACCCAACCCATGACCTTGAATTGTCGTTAGTAATTCATGCATTAAAGACGTGGAGACATTATTTGTATGGTGTCCCCGTGGATATTTATACAGCACTGCACAATGCCTTCAAAGATATCTTCAAGCAGAAAGAGTTGAATTTGCGGCAACGATGATGGTTGGAATTACTAAAAGATTATGATGTTGATATCCTATATCACCCCGGAAAGGCGAATGTTGTGGCTAATGCTCTTAGCTGTAGATTTATTGAAAGTTTGTGTGATGTTTGGCCAGAGAAAAGAGAAATGGCTCTTGAGCTCCAGCAGTTAGCTAGCCTAGAGTTCGAGTAAAGGACCTCAGTAGCATGGGAGCTACCATTCGTAATTCAAATAGCCTCGTCACTAGTAATGGAAGTGAAAGAGCGACAATACGAAGATCCTATGCTAGTTTATTTCAGAGATACACTCTCTCAGAAAGAGAAGTCATCATTTGAGGTCTCAGGAGATGGAGTTCTCCGATGTCGAGGTAGATTATGTGTTCCTGATGTGGCAGGATTACGCCACCAAATATTGAGAGAAGCCCATTACTCCCGATATTCTGTTCATCCTGGAGCGACGAAAATGCATCATGATCTTAAATCGATGTATTGGTGGAATGGGATGAAGAAGGATATAGTAGAATTTGTAGCTCAATGTCCCAATTGTCAACAAGTGAAAATCGAGCACCAAAAGCCGCGATTATCGCAAGCTATAGAAATTCCAACTTGAAAGCCGGGAAGTAATTAACATGGACTTTATTACAAAAGCTTACCCCCGCTCTCGACGTAAGTATGACTCTATATGGGTGATTGTGATGTGCTCACAAAGTCGCCTCATTTCTTACCAATCGAACTACATACGTAGCGTAAGATTATGCAATGTTTTATGTTAGATAGATAGTGCGACTTCACCGTGTTCCAAAGTATCTATTATCTCCGATAGAGGAACCGCCATGTACCTAATTTTTGGAAGTCCTTCCAAGAGGGTTTGGGGACCATGTGAGCCTTAGCACGGCATTTCATCCGTAGACCGACCTGGACAAGCTAACGTACCATTCAGACTCTCGAGGATATGCTACGGGCATGTATGATGGATTTTGGAGGTAATTGGGATGATCACTTACCACTTATTGAATTTTCTTATAATAATAGTTATCATTCTAGCATCCAAATGGCATCGTATGAGGCTTTATATGGGCGAAAGTGTAGATCCCCAATTGGGTGGTTCGAAGTAGGAGAGACTAAATTGATAGGGCCGTACTTGGTCCAAAGAATCCATAGAGAAAGTTGAGCTCATACAAGATCGGTTATTAGCAGCCCAAAGTCGTCAAAAGTCCTATGCGGATAATCGACGAAGGGACTTAGAGTTCCAAGTTAAAGATTGGGTATTCTTAAAGGTGACGCCGATGAAGGGCGTTATGAGATTTGGCAAAAAAGGGAAGTTAAGTCCCCGATACATTGGGCCTTATGACATTGTGCGCAAGGTAGGCAAAGTGGCTTACGAATTAGATCCACCTCCTGATCTAGAGTCAGTTCACCCAGTTTTCCATGTTTCGATGCTTTGTAAATGTGTTGGAGATCCTACTAGGATCGTGCCAGTAGATGATGTTCAAGTAACAGGAAAGTTGACTTATGAAGAGGTACCCATTGCCATAATAGATAGGCAAGTACGGAGGCTTAGAAACAAAGAAGTGGTCTCAGTTAAGGTTTAGTGGAGAAACAATAACCGAGAAGAAATGACTTGGGAAGCGGAAGAAAATATGAAATCCAAGTACCCGCACTTATTCCAACCCCCAAAAGACATCCAAGATGAGACATCGAGATCATGAGGTATGTATGTTTTCCTTTTTATGCATTTGGGTCGTGTGTGGCCAAATTTATTGCTATGATGTTGTGGCCCTGTGAGGCATTGTTATTATGGGCTGTTGTGACAGGATGGTAGTGCCATATTACAGGGGAAACTCTGGCAAAATTTTTGTAGAATCCCCGAGAGCCTAACATTCGAGGACGAATGTTCTTAAGGGGGAGAGAATGTTACACCTCGAAAAATTCTCCGTTGATGCAGAGTGAATAGACTAACAAAGGACACGAAGTATTCGATATTTTAATAAGTAAGAAATAGCATTTGATGACCCTAATTGAGACTTCAAAGGCATTCGAGGTAAGAGAAGAAAGTCTGCCAAGAAAGGCAAGGTATACGTTAAGTATCGGAAGGGATTTACGATTAACAAGTTAATGATGACTTAATGATGTTTTGGAGAAGAGTTATAGCGTCCCTTAGATTGTTAATGAGGTGCTAAACAAGTATTAATAAGGTTCCATAAGAATTGGAGATCAACGAGTCGACGAGAACGAGTTCGGAGAAACTGGGCATTATACGACCCAACATACTGGCTGTATAAAATATACTGGCTGTATGTTAGGCCGTATATTCAATACAGATTGCCAGCCTTACTAGACTAAATCTACGGCCAGACATACGGTCATTATAATTTATACGGACCGTATGTTGGTCCGTAGAATCTGGTCGGGACAGATTGAGAATTATTAATAGGGGATCAAGTTCATTTCATTTCATTTACCTCTTCCCTCCCCTTCTCTCTAGAACTCTCTAGAACATTTCTCCACACCTCTCCTACAAGAATTCAAGAGATATTAATGATCAACTTCATCAAACCAAGAGAATCAAGTGTAAGAAACTCATCAAAGCTCATCCAAGACAAGAAATCCAAGTGGAGGTGGAACTAGGGTTTTGCTCAAGTGAAGTGTTTCCACCCAAGGTCCATTCCTATACCATCTAAGGTAAGTTTTATGGCCTTTCCATGTTGTTTGAGGTATTGTGAGGTTGTTATACTTGGATTGTAGAAGGAGATAGAAAATGGGTCATGAATGTGAGAATAGTGATATTTGTGAGTAGTAGCTTGGATTGAGTCATGTATCTTGTTATGTTGTGATTATGATTATGTTATAAATGAAATTTAGAACATTGGATAGACATTGTATATGAGTGAACGTAATAGTGTGCTATGACCATGGATAAGGATAATTTGAAGTGAATTGGGAAATATGGATAATGTAGGTGAATAAAGACTATTGTTATGATGTTGTGAATGTTATTATTGATGTTTGGGAGCTGCTATATGATATGGAGGAAGTCATAATAAATAAAGAAGATGCTGCCCAATTTTCTCTAGCTTTAGTCAAGTATGCTAAGCTATCGATTTTCTAATGTTAGCATAACTCTAATAAAGGTAGAAACGTGAGCATTGAATAGAACGTTCGTGATAGAATTGTCGAACAAAAGGTATGTAAGGCAACCCTTCTTTGATAAGGCATGGTTCTTTGGCCATACATCTATTCTTTCATGAGCCTATGATGTCCTCCAAATGATTCTATCTCTAAAGCTACTAAAGCTCACGATTCTCGTTGTGTTACGATTCTATGAAATTCCTTATATGATGATTGATCCTCTAAGGATAGATGTAATAAAACGATGATAGTAATGATGTCAAAGATGCTTATGAGCTCTTATGTATATATGTTTATGTATGACTATTATGTAACCCCGAGCTTATATGGTCGGGTATGATATGTATTGCGCACGCACCACTGCAGTTGGGTACGGATAACCCTGAGCCTTGGTAGGGCTAGGT
This sequence comes from Lycium ferocissimum, assembly GCF_029784015.1. NCBI lineage: Eukaryota > Viridiplantae > Streptophyta > Magnoliopsida > Solanales > Solanaceae > Lycium > Lycium ferocissimum. The sequence goes on from NC_081343.1 coordinate 23,381,549, forward strand.
ATGTATAATCACCGAGCCTTGTCATGGCTGGGTATGTGAAACACCGATCCTTCATGGTCGGGTATGTTATGAATATGAATATGTAAATGAATATGAATATGTAAATGAGTACGGATACGAATAAATATACGGATATGGATGTATGTACACAATCACCCATTAGAAATGGAATGTCCCTATGAAAAGCAAGTAAGTGTTTATGACGATGGTTCTTCTACCTCCCATCTTATGCTATTTCTTATGTTGTTTATTATGCTTCTATAATGATGTTGATCATGCTTTACATACTCAGTACATTCTTCGTACTGACGTCCTTTTGTTTGTGGACGCTGCGTCGTGCCCGCCGGTGGCCAGGGAGACAGGCTTGATCCATAGCTTTATTACTCAGGGACTACGTAGCGGAGTTCCATTTCATTCAGAGCTACAACTTTTGGTGTCTATTCTTTTGTGTACATACTTATGGGCATGGCGGGGTCCTGTCCCACCTATATGATATGACATACTCTCCTTAGAGGCTCGTAGACATGTGTATATGGTCAGATGTATTTGGCCTTGTCGGCTTATATTTTGGATATCATTTTGTTAGCCTCGTCGGCTTATGTACATTGTTGTGGGCATAGTTGTTGATGGTGATATAAATGTATTGTTGTCCAATGGAAATAGTATGATTGATGGATACAAAGCATGATTTAGCTATGTGGCTCACCTAGATGTAAATGTGTATGCACGTTAAGAGGTTCCCGGGTGGGGTAGCATCGGGTACCCGTCATGGCCCTCCGGTTGGGTCGTGACAATACAACTCGTGCTCAAGCGAGTCTTCCCTCACCAAGAGAATATAAAGGAAAATTCGCGCCAAACTAGCACGGACCATACATGGTCAGGAAAGTACCCTCAGGAGGAGTCGTAGTCCTAGCCGATATGGATGGACAAGAGTGGCCTAAAGCCATTAATACAGATGCACTCAAGAGATACTACATTTAGGATTCTGTTTGCTTGTAATCACATTATTATTTCCTTGTAATCGTACCTTTTGCTTGTAATCGTACTCTGTAATAGAATAGGAAAAAATGAATCATCTATGTAATGAACTACGCAATGACCTGACTTCCTTACAGTGGGATATGTAGGCAGTCCATATCAGAACCGATCGCTTTATTAGTAAAACCAAAACTCAGTTATTTTATTCCGAACTACGTTCGACCTGAATTTCTGCTGTGACAGGATACGTAGGTGCTCTCGGGCTAGGTCGTCATAAAAGAAAAACCAAGAAACCCTTAGGAAACCACAGAGACAATAAGGTAGGAAAAGTCAATAGGATCATGCTTGTAAGGGTCAGCACAAGAATAAGACAAAGATCAACCCTACACTAGGGCAGAATTTTTTAGGGAACCTCAAAAATTCCTCTCAGAAACAATCAACAAGGAAAGAGGCAAAGTAAAGCAATACACTGGGGCAGAATTTTTTAAGGAACCTCAAAATTTTCCCTAAAAAGTTCCTGCAGAGCAAGACAAAGCAAGGGTTGCTTAGAGTAAATCCTGAAATCGAGGCAGAATTTTTGAGAAAGATCTCAAAAATTCTATCAGTGTGAAAGTTAGCAATCATACCTCTGGGAAGAATCGAAAGACCCCATTCGAAGAAAACACACGTTGTGACACAAAAATACGAAACAAACCTTTACTTTAAGGAAAAGCAACGTACATTTTATAAAGTTTTACTCTGAATTAAAAAAAAAATATAGCGTAAATACCTCCCTAGAAACATCTCTCGAAATATCGGGCCCAAGAGGGTTCGAAAGTGAATCAAGAGGAGACACCGGACGGGAAGACAACGACGCTAATCGGCTTCTTAGGAAACTCACAATTTTTCTGTGGATGCAGGTTTCTTTTTAAAACAGGGCAGCAGGCACGCCACCAACCGGTTTACTCATAACAAAAGAGAAAGGCAAAACTCAGCCCAACAGAGAAGGACCAATAATGTCACAACAAAAATGGGTAATAAAGGCACATCTGGCCGCAAGGGGCACGAACAAATGAGCGCAAAGACAAATTTGACCAAAAGGGTCACACAAAGAGCAGACAACAAAGATATATCAGACCAAGAGGGTCACAATTGATGAGCATAAAGATATATACGACCAAAAGGGTCATGACAAGGATGAAAGGGCAGATGCGACCATAAGGGTCAACAACTAATACAAAGGGACGAAAGAAAGATTATCCAGCCACAAGGGCCATATTTGTCATCTGCATGCTAAGAGGGCCATTAATTTATTTTTCCAAGAGGTCCATTCATATCAAACTATCGAGAGGTCCATTCATATCAAACATCCAAGAGGGCCATTCATATAAAACTGTCAAGAGGGCCATTCATATCAAATAAGCCAAAAGGGTCATTCATACAAATAGCCAAGAGGGCCAGTCATATCAAATCAAGCAAGGGGGACATTCGTATCAAACAAGCCAAAAGGGCCATTCATACAAATAGCCGAGAGGGCCATTCATTCATACAAATTGCTAAGAGGGCCATTCATTCAAACAATCCAAAAGGCTATTACACCTCGAAAACTCCATATGTGTTGCCTTGTAGATAGGCTAAGGTGAGCTTAAGGTGATTATGAAATTCTTATGAGATTAAGGGAAGTATTAGATAACTTAAGGTGCATGCCATAAGATTTTGAAGTCGTGCGAGTATGTGAAATTTAGCTTGTTGAAGAAAGTGAAATATAAGTCGTGTTCGGAAAGGTTTTCTCTATCATTGAGCTAATAATTATTTTGTGATGTCTTGAGGGGATGCTATAGGGCTGTATGGTTAATGAAGTATTATGCAAGTGCCAAGAAGGTTCCACGAGGATTGGAAGTCAAACGAATCAACGAGAGAAAGTTTCGCACAACTGGGAGTTATACGACCACTTATACGGTCCGTATAAGTTTATACGGTTCGTATAAAGAGGGTCCGTATAACTTGACATTTACAGAGAGGGTCTTTTTCATGGTGGTGTTATACGGTCCACTTATACGGACCATATAAGAGGTCCGTATAAGTCCATCAGGCTGAATTTTTACTTTTTGTATAAATAGAAGACCCTTGTTCATTTATTTCATTTTTCATTTTCCACAATTCTAGAGAGCTCAAAACCCTTCTCCAAGCATATTCCACTCCAATCCAAGAGAAAACAAAGATTAAGGGGCAAGAATAAAGGTACCCATGTGTTAGGAGTCTTGCTAGGGTTAGTAGACTACAAGAAATTCTTGAATATGGAAGCTAGGGTTTTCACCTAAGTTGATAGCTACTCAAAAGCTCATTCCCATGAGATAAAAGGTTAGTTTTCATGCTTATTTCATATTAGCATGAATGCTTAGTTGTTGAAGAACTTGGGTAGAAGAAGAAAGTAGAAAATGAGGGCTTAATGTAACTTTTATGATGTTTTGAGTAGTAAGTTAATGTGAGTCATGATTCTTAGTATGATATAGATGTAATCTTGTTATGGAAGGTAGTAATAGTGATAAGGAAGCATTGTACGAAAATATGCTAAAATGGGTGTGAGGTTGTTGGTATAAGTTGAACATAAGGATGAATTTTGAAGGCTAAATGGAATGTGATTACTTGATTGTGATATTGTAGGTGTATTATGGATGTTTGGGAGTTATTATGTAATATGGTAGAAGTTGACGAGATAAGGGAAATGCTGCCCAATTTTCATTAGACCATGAATTATTCTAGTTTGAATTTAAGAGTATCATTAAGGCTTAACTATGGTATGGATCCTTTTAATGTAGATTGTTCAAGCTACGATGGTGATCGTTAATTAGATAAGAGGACAAAGAGGTATGTAAGGCTAACCCTTCTTTCATTAAGGCATGATTCCTTTGCTATATATATATCCTTCCATGAGTTCCAAAATGTCTTCCAAATGACTCTATCTCTAAGATTACCAAAGTTCATGATCCTCGATTCTATTGCTTCCCTTTGTATGATAGTTGATCCTCTAAGGATAGATGTAGCGAAAACGACGATGGCAACGACGTTGATGATACTTATGGACTTTTATGTATACATGTCTAATTATGTATGACTATTATGTAACACCGAGCTTATATGGCTGGGTATGATACGATACTTATCGCGCGCGCACCTCTGTAGTTGGGTACAGATAACACTAAGCCTTGGTAGGGCCAGGTATGTATAATCACCGAGCCTCATCATGGCCGGGTATGTGAATCACTGAACCTTTGTGGTCGGGTACGGTATGAGTACGAATACGAATACGGATATATATATGTATGTATGTACATGAGTAAGCATTAGAAATGGAAGGTTCATATGAAAGACAAGTAAGTTGATATAATGAAAGCCACTAGAGGTACAAATGACTCTATTACTTCCTGATTCTCCCATCCCATGCTATTTCTTATGATGTCTCTTATATTTCTATTATGATGTTGATTATGCTTTACATACTGTTACATCTCGGAAAGTCTTCCGTTAATGCACAGTGAATAGACTAAAAAAGAGCACGAAGTATACGGTATTTCAATAAGTAAGGAATGACATTTGATGACCCTAATTAAGATTTCAAAGACATTCGAGGCAAGAGAAGAAAGTTTGCCAAGAGAAGGCAAGGCATACGATATGTATCGGGAAGGATTTACGAGTAACAAGTTAATGATGACTTAATGATGTTTTACAGAAGAGTTATAACATCCCTTAGGTTGTTAATGAGGTGCTAAACAAGTGTTAAGAAGGTTCTATAAGGATTGGAGATCAAACGAGTCGACGAGAATGAGTTCGGAAGAACTGGGCATTATACGTACCCCAACATATCGGCCGTATAAATTATATCGCCCGTAACATATCGCCGTATAAATTATGCGGCGTATGTTTGGCCGTATAATTAGCTCGATGGCCAGCCTCACGGACTGGACCAAATCTACAGCCAGACATACGGTCAGTGAAATTTATACGGACCGTATGTTGGTCTGTAGATTTTGGTCGGGACAGATTTGAGTATTATTAATAAGGGGTCCAAGTTATTTCATTTCATTTCCCCTTCACACCCCTTATCTCTAGAACTCTCTAGAATATTTCTCCACACTTCTCCCACAAGAATTCAAGAGATATTAGTGATCAACTTCATCAAACCAAGAGAATCAAGTGTAAGAAACCCATTAAAGTTCATCCAAGACAAGGAATCCAAGTGGAGGTGGAACTAGGGTTTTGTTCAAGTGAAGTGTTTCCACCCAAGGTTCATTCCTACACCATCTAAGGTAAGTTTTATGGTATTTCCATGTTGTTTAAGGTATTGAGAGGTTGAAACACTTGGATTGTAGAAGAATATAGAAAATGTGTCGTGAATGTTGGAATAGTGTCATTTTTGAGTAATAGCTTGGATTGTGTTACACCTCGAAAAATTTTCCGTTGATGCACAGTGAATAGGCTAACGAAGAGCAAAAAGTATTCAATATTTCAATAAGTAAGTAATGACATTTGATGACCCTAATTAAGATTTCAAAGACATTCGATGTTAGACGAGAAAGCTTGCCAAGAGAAGACAAGGCATATAATATGTGTCGGAAAGGATTTACGAGTAACAAGTTAATGATGATTTAATGATGCTTTGGAGAAGAGTTATAACATCCCTTAGATTATTAACGAGGTGATAAACAAGTGCTAAGAAGGTTCCATAAGGATTGGAGATCAAACGAGTCGACGAGAATGAACTTCCTTTAAAAGCTGGGCATTATACGGCCAAACACATACTGCATATAAAACATACGGACCGTATGTTCACCGTATAATCAGCCCGATTTTCACCCCCTCGGACCAAATCTACGGCCGTACATATGGTCATTATAATTTATACGGACCGTATGTTGGTCCGTAGAAACTGGTCGAGACTGAAGTGTGAATTATTAATAAGGGACCAAGTTCATTTCATATCATTTTCCCTTTCACACCCCTTCTCTCTAGAACATCTTTCTACATTTCTCCCACAAGAATTCAAGACATATTAGTGTTCAACTTCATCAAACTAAGTGAATCAAGTGTAAGAAACCCATTAAAGTTCATCCAAGGCAAGAATCCAAGTGAAGGAGAAACTAGGGTTTTGCTCAAAGTGAAGTGTTTGCACCCAAGGTTCATTCCTACACCATCTAAGGTAAGTTTTATGGTATTTCCATGTTGTTTAAGGTATTTGAAAGTTGAAACACTTGGATTGTAGAAGGAAATAGAAAATGGGTCATGAAAGTGGGAATAGTGTCACTTTTGAGTAAATGTTTGGATTGAGTCATGATTCTTGATACGTTATGATTATAATCATGTATAAATGATGTTGAGAACATGGAATAGACGTTGTATATGTATGAACGTAATCGTGTGTTATGACCATGAATATGGATGATTGGAAGTGAATTGAGAAGTAAGGATAATGTAGGTGAATAAAGGCTATTGTTATGATGTTGTGAATGTTATTATTGATGTTTGGGAATTGATATGTAATATGAGGAAAGTTGTATAAACAAAGGAAATGCTGCCCAATTTTCGTAGATTAAGTTAAGCGTGTTCATATGGTCGATTAGTTATAATGTTAATGCGAACTTTCTTGAAGGTAACAACGCGAGCGTTGAAGGAGAACAAGCAAGTGATAGAATAGCTAAACGTAAAGGTATGTAAGACTAGTCCTTTCTTTCTGAGGCATGAATCCATGGCATGAATTCTCCTATATTTCCATGACTTTCTTACACATCGGGAGTTATGAATCTATGGTTATAAAGAGCTTTTCATAAGATAAAGAAAAGAGATACGATGTGAGTATGACGAAGATGATTATGAGTTGAGCCTAAAAGTTCTAAAGTTCATGATATGCTAATTCCATAAAGTTCTTGCTATGAATACGATATGATGTTTCTACAATCTAATGACCCTATTTACGATCCCTTGAGGTTACTCGTTGTGTTACACTCACCTTAAAATGTTAGTACCTTCAAGGTGAGATATGATGAATATGATCACTCCATAATGTAATCGGGGGTTCTCGACCTTATGTTACCCCGATATTGTTATAGATTTTCCATGAGCTCTAATGCATGTCCTACGACAAATCTTTCGAAAAAATTATGAGTCTATGTTCATAGAGGATTTCATATGAGATAAAGGTAAGAGATATGCCATAGATACGATAATGATAATGAAGAGCCTAAGTTTAGAGACTATAAAGCCTATCATACGATATTTTTATGAAGATCATGCTACAAATATGATATGATTTTCATAGATTGTCCTTAATTTAAATGCATGCTCTATGAAAAGTTATGACAAGCTTACGAGATGTATGTGATGACAAAAGATTTTCGTAGTAATGGCAATGATGATGATGAGATATACCGAGCCTCGTTATGGTCGGGGACGGAAGACATGTATGTGATATTGTCGAGCCACTACGTGGCCGAATACGGATATTATCGAGCCACTACGTGGCCGAATACGGATAATGTTTAATGTGTAATGTTTATGAGCGAGATACGGTACTATGATATGTATATGTATGTGTTCCACGACCCTTAAGAAAAGGTAAAGTAAGCGTGACAAACGTCTCAAAAAGGTATTTGAACTTTTATTTTATGCTGCCCTTCACGTTTACTTATGTTACTACTCATGCTTTACATACTCAGTACATATTTCGTATTGACATCCTTTTCTTTGGACGCTGTGTTCATGCCCACAGGTGTGACAGGGAGGTGACCCCGATTCCTAGGAGTATTAGCTGACTTGAGAGCACTCCGTTGTTACTTTGAGGTGCTATGTTGATTTGTTATTTTGTATATATATATATATATGTTTTGGGAATGACAAGGTCTGTCCCGTCCCTATGTCTAGACACTCTAGTAGAGGCTCGTAGATGTATATGTGGGTAGTATGGTTTGGCCTTGTCGACCCATATGTATATATATTATTTTGTTAGCCTCGGCAAGGGCTTATGTATATAGATATGGTAATATGTTTCAAATGAAAATAATTTTCGCTACGATTATGAGCATAAGAAAAGTATGAATGAACCTAGATGAAATAGAATAGTGTTGCCCGGTGGTCAGCCCCGGGTTACACATGGCCCATCGTGGTCGGGTCGTGACAAAAGTTGTATCAGAGCAGTTCAGTCCTAGGAAGTGTCTACGAGCCGTGTCTATTAGAGTCTTGTTTATAGTATGTTGCGCGCCACGCTAATAAACAGGAGGCTACAGGGCATTTAGAAAAAATTACCATTCTTCATCCTAAGAAATCGTGCGATAGAGCTGTGTTATAAGATTATCTCCTCCCTAATAGTGTGCTATGATTTCAGAAATGCTGCCAAAGGGAAAAGCTACAGCCGCCTAGAAGGGCAAGACTACGATGAAAAGGTGGGTAGAAAGGGAGCCATTAATGAATTTAGAAGAGGGTGAATCACATAATGAGGCTACATCTAATACTTCTCCTACCCCACCTATTATAGAAGAACAAGAAGGGGCTTCAGCTCCAGCTCCTATGCCTCCAGTTCCTCCATCGGCTACTTCGGGTCAACAAGTGACCGAGGCTATCCACTTATTGACACAGTTAGTTGCCGCCCAGGCACAGCGGCAGGGTTCGAGTTCAAGTCACAGAGCCGTTAGTACTAGAGCCCGTGATTTCATGAGTTTGAATCCTCCGGAGTTTTTCGGGTCAAAGCCGGATGAAGACCCTCAAGGTTTTATTGATGAAATGTTGAGAACATTGAAGATTATTCATGCCTCCAAATCGAATCTAGGAGTTAGCATCTTATAGACTCGGGATGTGGCGAATCTTATGGTATAATAATTGGATATCATCAAGAAAAGAGAATGCGCCTCCTCCGGTTTGGCAAGAATTTGTAGATGCCTTCATCCGCCACTATTTGCCACCCGAGGTCCGCCGAGCTAGAGCGAATAGGTTCTTAAATTTGAAACAAGGAAATATGAGTGCCCGGGAGTATAGCCTTCAGTTTAATTCATTGGCTAGATATGCTACAACCATGGTGGCCGACATGGGAGACAGGGTGCACAGGTTTGTGAGTGGCTTAGGGCCACATTTATTTAAAGATTGTTTAACGGATTCATTGCAAGACGGGATGGATATTTCCCGCATTCAAGCCCATGCCCGAAATTTGAAGAGCAACAACATCCGCAAAAGGGCGAGCGTGATATTGATAAGGGGCAAAGTAAGAGGGCCAGATCCATAGGTGCCGATAGCGGCTATAGAGGAGGATCGAGGCAGTCATATTCTAGACACTCAGCCCAGTCGGTGACTAGTGTACCTCCATGAGTTGCAGGCCAGAGGTCCGATTGCTCTATTCATTCCGGACCGGATCAGAGTTTCAGAGAGTCGGGCTCTCGGTATAGGAGTGATTCAGGCCAGATGAGATCATCTATACCACAATGTACCCAGTGCGGTAAGCTACATTGGGGACCGTGCCGATTGGGTTTGGATGTTTGCTATGTTTGCGGCCAGTCAGGTCATATTATGAGAGAGTGCCCATTTCGAGGCGGTAGGCGTGCGGTTCAGCCCATGGGATCCGCAGCCAGTTCTTCGTCATCCATGTGTCCTCCGGGGCAAGACTCCCAGACACTAGCAGGTCAGGGTAGGGGCAGGGGGAGAGCGCTTAGTTCGAGTGGTCCTCAGCATCGTACATATGCATTAGCTGAGCGACAGGATCTAGAGTCACTCCCCGATGCCGTCACAGGTATATCTGCACCTTTGATAATGTGTTAAAAGAGGAATAAATATTTGTATTATTAAGCAAGTATGAATTGAGAGGTTTTATGCTATGTAGCGACGGTAATAGGTAAAGTATGATATGTGGTATTAACAATGTTTATACATCCTTGAGGACAGTATTGATCCACCACCTGTAATCTTCATGAAATACCTTTTTAAAATAAAAAATAAAACTTAAAAAAAAATGGGTTGTAAGGATTATGGTTCTCAAGTTTTAAGGAAGTAAGGTATGAAGAGTAGAACTTCCAAGATAGTAGTTGCTGAATGATAGAGAGAAGATAGGGTCAGTTAGAAAAAGTAAGGGAGTGACGTACGCCATCGAGTAAGTTAATTATTAATGAAAGCTTCCTTATCGTGTAAACTATATTGTCAATATGTTCTATAAAGATGTGAGTGTAAAGAAAATATACGAGACATGAGTTATAGCACTTTAGAAGTTTACCGTTACAGGGTTATTGAGCTAGTAGTACAAGACTGCATAATCAACGAAGGAAATGAGAGATATCCTAGAGGAATTAACTGTACGGTAGAAAGGGAATGGGAAAGGTATAGGCAGATATAAAAATGCATCCTTAATTGACGAGATAAACTTGTAGTTTAAGAGGGACCTGCCTAAAGAAAGAGTGTTCAGGTAATGGAGAAGAGAGAGGATATTAATAACCAGACAAATTTGTTTTAGAAAATAGAGTTGGGTACTAAATACTACTATGGTGATGAATGGGAATACGAATGACAGGAAGGGGGTAGTGAAGAGGCCAACAAGGAAGTAGTAAAGAAGGATGGAATAGGGAGATACTTGAAGGAAATAATGAACTAAGACGGAGGATAAGTGGAAATAGCTGCCGCAAGTTAATTGAAATGAGGATAAACTATTTGAAAGCATACGAAAGTTTGACGACAGTGACCCTCGGTATCACATTGTTGAGATGCAAAATTTCTTTTTGAAAGGGTCATGAAAATTATTAAGAGATTTCCTGAGAATAGACGCAAGGTGATTTAGAGAGCTCAGTTAACTTATCTCCAGAATCAAAATTGGTAAATTTGGACTCTCATATGTTTATGCATTGCAAGTGCACTGATAATTTCCCATAGTTGTGCTGAGTAATGATATTACAAGACAGTTATCATACGAGAAGTTCCTACTGCCCTCCCAAATAAGCCTCAGGTTGTGAGTTAAGAACTAGAAGTGTAAGCTTGATAAAGGTATTATAAAAGAATGCAAAGATGAAAGAGACCCCCTAAGAAGAAAAAAAAGAAGATATACAGTTAGGTACCCATACTTATTTCAGCCCCCGAAAGAGATCCGTGACGAAACATCGAGATTATGAGATAAGTATGTTTTCTTTTTTATGCATATGGGTTGTGTATGGCCAACTTATATTGCTATTGTGTTGTGGCCCTATGAGGCAATGTTATTGTGGGCTGTTGTGACGAGGATGATAGTGCCGTATTACGGGGGGGAACTACGCAAAATTTTCGTAGAATTCCCGAGTGCTTAACATTCGAGGACGAATGTTCCAAAAGGGGGGAAGAATGTTACACCTTGGAAAAATTTTCGTTGATGCACAGTGAATAGGCTAATGAAGAGAACAAAGTATTCAGTATTTCAATAAGTAAGGAATGACATTTGATAGCCCTAATTAATATTTCAAAGACATTCGATGTTAGATGAGAAAGTTTGCCAAGAGAAGACAAGACATATGATATGTGTCGGAAAGGATTTACGAGTAACAATTTAATGATGATTTAATGATGCTTTGGAGAAGAGTTATAACATCCCTTATATTGTTAACGAGGTGATAAAAAAGTGCTAAGAAGGTTCCATAAGGATTGGAGATCAAACGAGTCGACGAGAACGAAGTTTGGAAAACTGGGCATTATACGACCAAACATACTGGCCGTATAAAACATACGGACCGTATGTTCAGCCATATAATCAGCCCAGATTTTCACCCCTCTCTGGACCAAATCTACAGCCAGACATACGGTCAGTATAATTTATACGGACCGTATGTTGGTCCGTAGAAACTGGTCGGGACTGAAGTGTGAATTATTAATAAGGGACCAAGTTCATTTCATATCATTTTCCCTTTCACACCCCTTCTCTCTAGAACATCTCTCTACATTTCTCCCATAAGAATTCAAGAGATATTAGTGTTCAACTTCATCAAACCAAGTGAATCAAGTGTAAGAAACCCATTAAAGTTCATCCAAGACAAGAATCCAAGTGAAGGAGAAACTAGGGTTTTGCTCAAAGTGAAGTGTTTGCACCCAAGGTTCATTCCTACACCATCTAAGGTAAGTTTTATGGTATTTCCATGTTGTTTAAGGTATTTGAAAGTTGAAACACTTGGATTGTAGAAGAAAATAGAAAAATGTTCATGAATGTGGGAATAGTGTCACTTTTGAGTAAATGTTTGGATTGAGTCATGATTCTTGATACGTTATGATTATAATCATGTATAAATGATGTTGAGAACATGGGATAGACATTGTATATGTATGAACGTAATCGTGTGTTATGACTATGAATATGGATGATTGGAAGTGAATTGAGAAGTAAGGATAATGTAGGTGAATAAAGGCTATTGTTATGATGTTGTGAATGTCATTATTGATGTTTGGGAATTGATATGTAATATGAGGAAAGTTGTATAAACAAAGGAAATGCTGCCCAATTTCCCTAGCTTAAGTTAATCATGTTCATGTGGTCGATTAGTTAATGTTAATGCGAACTTTCTTGAAGGTAATAACGCGCGCGTTGAAGGAGAACAAGCAAGAATCCAAAAGGCATGTAAGGCTAGTCCTATATTTCTAAGGCATGACTCCATCTTACACATATTTCTATGACTTTCCTACACACCGAGTTATAATTCTATGGTTATAAAGAGCTTTTCTTAAGATAAAGAAAAGAGATACGATGTGAGTATGATGAAGATGATTATGAGTTGAGCCTAAAAGTTCTAAAGTTCATGATATGCTAATTCCATAAAGTTCTTGCTATGAATACGATATGATGTTTCTACAATCTAATGACCCTATTTACGATCCCTTGAGGTTACTCGTTGTGTTACACTCACCTTAAAATGTTAGTTCCTTCAAGGTGAGATATGATTAATATGATCACTCCATAATGTAATCGGGGGTTCTCGACCTTATGTCACTCTGATATTGTTATAGATTGTCTATGAGCTCTAATTCATGTCCTACGACAAATGTTCCGGAAAAATTATTTGTCTATGTTCATAGAGGATTTCATATGAGATAAAGGTAAGAGATATGCCATAGATACGATAATGGTAATGAAGAGCCTAAGTTTATGAAGTTCATGCTACGAATATGATATGATTTTCATAGATTGTCCTTAATTTAAATGCATGCCCTATGAAAAGTTATGATAAGCTTATGAGATGTATGGGATGATAAAAGATTTTCGTAGTAATGGAAATGATGATGATGAGATATACCGAGCATCGTTATGGCGGGGTACGAAAGACATGTATGTGATATTATCGAGCCACTACGTGGCCGAATACGGATATTGTCGAGCCACTACGTGGCCGAATACGGATAATGTTTAATGTGTATGAGCAGATACGGTACTATGATATGTATATGTGTGTGCATTCCGCGACCCTTAAGAAAAGGTAAAGTAAGCGTGACAAACATCTCAAAAAGGTATTTGAACTTTTATTTTATGCTGCCCTTCACGTTTACTTATGTTACTACTCATACTTTATATACTCAGTATATATTTCGTACTGACGTCCATTTCATTGGATGCTGTGTTCATGCCCACAGGTAGACAGGGAGGTGACCCAGATTCCTAGGAGTCACTTAGAGGACTTGAGAGCACTCCATTACTTCGGAGGTGCTATGTTGAATTGTTATTTTGTATATATATTTGGGCACGACGGGGTCCTGTCCCGTCTTTATGTTAGTACTCCAGTAGAGGCTCGTAGATACGTATGCGTGGGTTGTATGGTCTCACAGTTTCTCATTGTATATTATTTTGATATATATTATTTTGATAGCCGAAGGGCTTATGTATATCAAGTGAATATGTTTCAAATGAAAATAGTTTTCTGTGATTATGAGCATAAGAAACATGAATGAACGCAGGATGAGTAATAGAATGAGTGGTGCTCGATGGTTAGCCCCAGGTACCCGTCATGGCCCTAGTCGGGTCGTGACAGATTGAGTCATGATTCTTGATATGTTGTGATTATGGTTATGTTATAAATGATGTTGAGAACATGGGATAGACATTGTACATGAATGAATGAAATAGTGTGCTATGACCGTCGATATGGATGATTGGAAGTGCATTGAGAAGTAAGGATAATGTAGGTGAATAAAGACTATTGTTATGATGCTGTTAATGTTATTATTGATGCTTGGGAGTTGATATATGATATGGAGGAAGTCGTATAAATAAAGGAGATGTTGTCCAATTTTCTCCAGCTTTAGTCATGTATGATAAGCTATCGATTTTCTAATGATAGTATAACTCTAATGAAGGTAGAAACATGAGCATTGGAGGAGAACGTTCAAGCGATAGAACAGTTGAACGAAAAGGTATGTAAGGCTAACCCTTCTTTCAATAAGGCATGTTTCTTTGGCTATACGCCTATCCTTTCATGAGCTTATGATGTTCTCCAAATGATTATATCTTTAAAAGCTACTAAGCTCATGATTCTCGATATGTTACGATTGTACCATAATCCTTATATGGTGAGTAATCCTCTAGGGATAGATGTAATGAACGACGATAGTAATGATGCTAAAGATGCTTATGAGCTTTTATGTATATGTGTCTATGTATGACTATTATGAAACCCCGAGCTTATATGGTCGGTAGATATATATATATATATATATATATATATATATATATATATATGCACCACCTTTTTGCATTGGGTATGGATAACTCGAGCCTTGGTAGGGCCAGTTATGTATACTCACCGAGCCTTGCCATGGCCGGGTATGTGAAACACCGACCCTTCATGGTCGGGTATGCTATGAATATGAATATGTAAACGAATTATGAATACGAATGCGAATACGGATACGTAATGTAAATGAGTACGAATACGAATACTGATACGGATATGGATGTATGTTCTCAGTCACGCATTAGAAATGAAATGTCCCTATGAAAAGTAAGTAAGTGTTTATGACGATGGGTCTACTACCTCACATCTTATGCTATTTCTTATGTTGTCTATTATGCTTTCATAATGATGTTGATCATGCTTTACATACTCAGTACATTCTTCATACTGATGTCCTTTTGTTTGTGGATCTTTGCGTCATGCCCGCGGTGTGGCCGGGAGACTTGATCCATAGCTTTATTACTCAGGGACTACATAGCGGAGCTCCATTTTATTCGGAGCTACAGCTTTTGGTATTTATTCTTTTGTGTACATACTTATGGGCATGGCTGGTCCTGTCCCGCCTATATGATATGACATACTCTCCTTAGAGGCTCGTAGATATGTGTATATGGTTAGATGTATTTGGCCTTGTCGGCCCATATTTTGGATATCATTTTGTTAGCCTCGTCGGCTTATGTACATTTATATGGGCATTGTTATTGATAGTGATATATATGTATTGTTGCCCATTGGGATTAGTATGAACAATGATGGAAAGTATGATTTAGTTATGTGGCTCACCTAGATGTAAATATGAAAGTATGATAAGAGGTGCCCGGGTGGGTTAGCACCGGGTGCCCGTCGCGGCCCTCCGGTTGGGTCGTGACACATACTCAGTACATTATTCGTATTGACGTCCTTTTGTTTGTGGACGCTACGTCATGCCCGCAGGTGGACAGGGAGACATGCTTGATCCATAGATTTCTTTTCAGGGACTACATAGAGGAGCTCCATTTCATCCGGAGCTACAGCTTTTGGGTATTATTCTTTTGTGTACATACATATGGGCATAGCGGGGTCCTGTCCCGCCCATTCTATGTTACATACTGTTCTTAGAGGCTCGTAGAAAGTCGTGTATGAGTAGATGTCTTTTAGCCTTGTCGGCTCGTATTTTTGTATATTATTTTTATAGCCTTGTCGGCTTGTGTATATGGATATGGGCATTGTTATTGTGATGATACAAATGCGTTGTTACCCAATGAGATTAGCACTATTGATGTATATGAATTAGGAGTAAGCCATGTGGCTCACCTAGATGTGAATATGATAGTACGTCAAGAGGTGCCCGGGTGGGTTAGCACCGGGTGCCCGTCATAGCCCTCCGGTTGGGTCGTGACAAAGGCCCATTCATACAAACAAGCCAAAAGGGCCATTCATCAAACAGCCAAGAGGGCCATTCATCTAAAATTCTGCGAAGAATATCTGCATATTGTCAAATCCAGGGAAAAGGCACACAACCGCCAAAAAGGAGCCTGCTTGCTGAACCAGATCCAGATAAATTGCAAAGCAAACATGGAACTTTTTCTTACGCAGCCGGTCAAGATAGGGTGCCCATGAGAGTCAAGCTCTCCGGCTAGGATTTGAAAGCCATCCAATCTCAGACTCAGCCACAACTTGTCTTGTTTTTATTTTCTACATTAAAAAACCGCGACCGACTGGTCAAGTTCCATATTCAAGGTGGATCTAGGGCTATGCAAAAGGGTGACAACACATTTAATGAACTAAAGGGTGATCTAATCAAAGAAGTTACAGACAGAAGACATGAAGGACATCAAAAATAATTTTGGATACAATAAGGTCTATATTCAACTCTAATACAGATATATGAAACCTTATAAAGAAAAAACAGAGTTTCAAAATATGCCATATTTAATTTATAAAATAGGTCATGCCATTTTGGGTCTTTCAAACAAATTCTCATACCAACAGATTCCTTTGTCTTTAAAATAAAGCAATCTGAGTTACATATTCATACATGTTGGCACACGGAGGCTAATATTGAGCAGAACAGAGGCATACAAGAGTGTAATTGACCATTCTTCACATATAAGGACATGCCTTTATTTCATATGTGCCACAAATCATCTAAACTGGTATAGAAGTGAACTTAATCAGCAGATAGAAATGAACTTAGACATTTTACACTACCTCTAGAGCACTGCAGACCATAAACCATCACAATAACACAGAGAAACCACATGAGAATATTCATTGAAAAAACTAAAATCTATTCACTCAATACCAGCAACTTTCTACAATTATGTACTTAAGTTAAGTGAAGACAAGTTTTAAAAAAAGGTGGATTAGAGTTTTAAATAGTTTCTCAAGTTCATTTGCATACAAGGACTTCACTTCTAGCTAATACACAAAGATGCATGATCATAAATCATATTAAACATGCTATCAGAGGTTTGTTTAGTCTTAAACAGGCTTATGTCACCTTAAAACACACTAACTTTGGAATACAAGACCTAATGTCTAAGCAAACAGACTTATAGAGCATACTACACATGATTTAGGTTAAACCAAGCATGTAAACATAGTTAAATAGCCAACACCTAAACTAACCTAAGACTAAACAAGATAAAGCATTTAAAACATGATTTAGACAATTACCAAAGCTAAACTAACACATGATAATCTAAAATTAAGCACTCAAAACATATTTAGGATCAAGTAAGATTTTCAAGCTTGCCAGCTGTTGTGTTAAATGTGAATTGGGGGTTCTTTATATGGAACCCCAAAACCCTAAAAAATTGATTCAAAATCGATTTGGGACTTTCATAATTTCTGGGCATAAAACCCTTAATTCCACATTCAACGGCTGAGATTCGAGATAAATAAATAATAAAGAGTCATATTCAGACCACTCTCAATGGATCCTTGTTGGTTTCAGACGAACCAATGAGGATCAAGCGTTCAAATTCACTTTGATACAAATCTGATTCAGGTATTTGTACTCGTTGACCCGAGATACAGTAAAAAGGTTAAAAGAAATGAAAGAAATACCGTGCTTGGGCTGCGTTTGGTGATAAAATGGTGGAAGCAATTAATGCTTTGCCTGAATCGGCTATGCAAACCCTGAAACACCCCATTACCTCTGTTATTTTGCCATTTTGAGAGTCGTGTATGAGCGAAGAGAGAGAAAAGGAAATGGAGCGGCACTAGGATTTGATGAGGAAACCCTCGTCTTTGCTGAGAAGGGGTCATTTGGTTTTTCAAGATCGGGGGTGATGCCCTTTAGAGGTTAAGTGGGCCAGATCAGTCCACATGTGGACTGGGCTCGGCTAACTTAAAAAGAAAAGGAAGGGGTGGCCTTGTATATACATGCATATACAGACGATATGCATGTATACACATGTATCTATGTGTATATATACGTATATATAGAAAGGACTTGACACTGTTTTAATAAATGGCCACAATTAAGAAAGTCAATTAATTTAAACCCCTTAATTATGGTCAAACATAATTAATTAACCAATTAATCAAAACTAATAAACACCTTTAATTATGTAAAAGACTTAAACCTTGCCATTAAGACCTCAATTGACTTGAAACCATGGAAATTGGCTACTTCAATTAAGGCCAAAATTTGCCAACAATTGATTGCGTCAATCGTGACCGCAATTAATCACATAGTAAGCAATTTATGAAATTAACCATAGCTAAACACCTGATTAATTATGATTAACTCAAGAAATTGCACCAATGCAAATTGAAAATACAGAATTAAGATTTGAGAAATAAAATGATGAACTTATTTAATTAACCAGATTTCTTGAATTAAACGGAGTAAAAATGCTTGCTAATTGCTTTTTCTGATAATTTTAATAATTAATTAAACAATTGTTTTAAATTATCTTCTTGGTTAAACTTGGCAAATGCTTCATATTAATTATAAAAAATGTGTAAATTAATTTCTAAATGATTTATAATATTATTGAAGTTATTTTGCCAGATGAAATGGCAAGATATTATCGAATTTTTTTTATAAAATCGTTTTGATTTATAAAAAATACACATTTCACTCCGTTTGATATCTAAGGACTTAGGATGATTAAAATAAATTATGGGAGGTCAAAAATTAGGTGCCAACAGATACGAGAAAAGCTTTTTTGCATTTCACAGTTGAACTTAATTGGGAACCCTTAGTTTTAGGGTTAAAAAAAAAAAAACTAATGTTGACACTTAATTTTTGACCTCCTATAATTTATTTTAATACTCAAAGGTTATATCCCGTATTTTGGTACATTGGGATAATCCGAGTTAGTCATGATAAGTTAAGGACAAGGTTGTAATTTCTTCCGATTTTGTTAAAAGTGCATAAGTTGCATATTCATCTTTTCATTGGTATGGAGTGTTAAGGGTAAAATTGGAATAAGAAAAATTTGGGGTCAAAAGTGAATTATGAAAAGTTAGGCATTTCATGAAAATTAAGGGCTAGAAGTGAAATTTTGGAAACTAATTATTTCATGAAAATGGCCATATGTGGCCATGTGTGTGGTGTGGGCCATAGGGCCATCTGGATGAGTTATATAAGTGGGATAAGATGACTTATTAATCATCTTCATCACATTCATCACCTAGAAAATTCAAGAAACATCAAGAGAAAGAAAAAAAAAGAAGGAGAAAAACGGCCAAGAGGGGCTATGGAGTTGATCATGAAAAAAATTATTTTCTCCTAGATTTTCCACTAAATGGAAGGTCCTCTACAACATGGAGTTGTTGTTGAAGCAAGCAAAGTGTTTGTTTTTGAAGTTCTCATTCCTAGCCAAGTAAGAAGATAAGTGGAAAAAGGTAAGGTTTGATCTTATTTTTCATATGTTATGGGTGGTTTGTGTATGTTGTGGCATGTGGAAATGAATGGAATTCATGGAAATATGGATGCTAAAGTGAGGCCGTGTGTGTATGTGTGTGGCCGTGTGATATGTGTTGTGTAGAAGGAGTGGTTAATTAATTGAATTTAGCATGTTTGTGTGTTGTTATAATGTGTGGAAATTGAATGAAACAAATGAGATTATATGTGTTGGTGTTGGGCCGTGATTAGGGGCTGTTTGGTAGGCAAGAAATGAATTAATGTAATCTAGTATTTTGGTTGTCGTCGTTATGAATTCGATG
Source organism: Lycium ferocissimum (assembly GCF_029784015.1). NCBI lineage: Eukaryota > Viridiplantae > Streptophyta > Magnoliopsida > Solanales > Solanaceae > Lycium > Lycium ferocissimum. The sequence continues at coordinate 23,401,369 of NC_081343.1, forward strand.
ATGAAAAATGAAGGTTAATAATCAAGTGAAGTTGAAAACCGTGTGGGGCGATTTGAAGCTTAATGTGATCTTATCGTAATTTCTTGTATTTATGAAGATGATGTTGTTAAAGTGTGGATTGTTGGAGTAGTTTATGAGGGTTGGAAGAAAGAAATATGTTATTGTTGTTCGTGTTGAGTTGGGAAGGTTTCGGGTTCCATGGTGTATTGTTTAGATTGTTTGAATGTTGGGTGGATTGTTTGAAGCATTCTTGAAAAAGTTTGAATGATCTCGGATTAGTATTTGAATATGTGAGCGTCGATATTGATTTGAATGTATGTAGTCAAATGGAAGTAAATGAAATGTCGTCGAATTATGTGGATGAAGGTTGTTAATGTTATAATGCGTTTGAAATTACTTATTGATATTGTTGGGATGGTTGTTGGTATTGTTGTTGATGATATTGGCCAAGTTGAATTCTCGGGGTTGTTGAATTTATGGGGGGAAATGTTTGCCCAAATTTTCGTAGATAAAGTGCTAGTTTGGAATTGGATTACTAAGTGCCTATGGCTAATGTTTGGTGTCTAATGACGATATTGTAGATTTTGAGAAGCCGAGACTTGAGTTGGATTAGCTTAGGAAGCAAACGAGGTATGATATGTTATGAGCTTCGAGGGTAATTCTATTCTTAAAGTCCGAGCATGTTTACGACGCTTATTTGCTTCTTGATGATGGCAACTTTATATGGTTTATATGTCTTTGTATGATTGGTTTTCAAATGTTGTATAAAAAGTTTTGTTTTCAAAAAGGGTTTTGTAACTACGAACTTTCACAGACAGTGTCGTGTGTATGAGATGTCAGTTTTGTAAGCGGCTATGTAAGCCGATGTATCATTACGCTTATCGTTACAGATTTGTTATGATTACAGGCTTTACTTGATTTGATTTGAAAAAAAAGACGAAAGGCATGTTTGTTTTCTGAAAAAATTTCATTATGTGCTTATGTCATGTTTTGCGGGCCCAGTATGATTATGAGTATTACGAAAGTCAGCGGGTTCGCTCGGCCCTAGGTAAGGGTCGGGTGCCCATCATGCCCTATCGGAAATTAGGGTGTGACACTCAGAGTCCTTGAAAAATTAATAAAATGAGCTATGCACCTTAAAGGGTTTAAATAATTTTTATAAATTATTCAGATCAATATTTTACTCCTTTGGATTGATGAAAAGGTTTGTTCATGACATCACAAATTTATTTAAATGTTAATTGGTACTTTTATGACATTAGTGAGATGCTTGTTAGATTTAATCAAAAGAAAAGGGTATTTTGTTTTAAAATAATAATCACTTATTTAATGGTTTAAATTATCAAAAAGTCAAAATTAGCAAATATTTTATTTCCTTCAATCCAAGGAGTTTGAGTAATTTAAATAGTTAGCCATTTCCCCCTTTAATCTTTAATTTTGCAAAATTGTGTAATTTGTCCATAATTATCTATAAATATTTTAATTAGTCAATTGAGTGGTCTTTATTGAAAATTGATGTTTAAATTATTTTATTATTTTTTTGGTATGGCTACAATTAGTTTAACCAATTCATGGTTTAAGGAAGTTGGGGTCATTTTTTTTTTTTTTTTTAAATTAGCCCCTTAGTGGCCCTAATTGAAATAACCAAATTCATTGGCTTAAATTAATTAAGGTCATTAATGAAATTTAATTTTTAAATATGCTAATTATGCCAAATATGGCTATAACTGAAATAACCAGTTAGATTAAAATCAATTAAGGTCAAATTGGGTCATAATTGAAATAATCAGTTGGGTCAAAATCAATTACGGCCATATTCGCAATTTTAAGCCCATTAACACAATTGGCCAATTTTTTAAAACTATTTTAATAGGATAATTATGTCCTAATTTTGTCTATAATTAAAATATCATCAATTTTAATCTTTTATCTAATTATCAAATTATCTATTTCTCTCTCTCTCTCTCTCTCTCTCTCTCTATATATATATATATATATATATATATACACACACACACACACACACACACACCAAGTATACATATACATGTATACACTAGGTATACATATATATGTATACAAAGAGGCTAGCCTTATAATTTTAAGATCTGGACCGAGTCCAGCCCAAATGGGCACGACCTGGCCCAATCTCGCATCAGATAAGGGATACACCCCTTTGCATTTTTTTATTCACACCAACCGACCCTTAAGTCATCCCTCTCTTTTCATTTTCCTCTTCCGCATAAAACCCTAATCGCCGGCTCTGAAAAGTTTCTCTTTCTTGTCCAAAAATGGTAAGAAATCAGAGCACGTAGACTCTCCACAGTCTTGGTGTGTCCATTTGCATGAAACTATCAGGATTTCAACCCCAATTCCCTATTTTCGTCCCAAACGCAGAAATACCCTTCCACTTTTTTACTTTTTCTTCGATTTAAGCCAAAACAAAATGATTTTCTTGAGTATTTTTGTTGTATTGCACTTGTACGTCCACATCTCTCAATGGTTGAACTCGAATCGAATGGATTGAGAAAGGACAAGCCCAAATCGAGCCGTTCGTTGTTGATTTAGTTCAATCCAGACAATAGAATACGTTTTGTTGAGTTATTTTAAGAAAATCTGCCCTGTTCCACATCAATACTTTACTTTGTTGAAAGATTTTGGGGTTCTATTTTGAGATCTCGGTAGTCCACACAGATTCGAATCTTTCCATCCTTTTTGAGTACTGGCACTATGTTGGCCACCCAAGTGGGGTAGGACGTCACCTCCACTATTCCGGACTTGATTTGTTTCTCTACTTTGTCCTTTATCACGATACTGTGTACGGCAAATGTTCGCGTCTTTTGCTTGACTGGGGAAAACCCCTCTTTGATGGGTAATATGTGGGCCACTATTTCAGTGCTCAATCCCGGCATATTTGCCTATGACCAGGCGAAGCCATCTACATATTCGTTCAATAGAGTTATGAGCTCTTCTTTCTGTGGAGCTCCCAAGTGAACATTGATTCGCGGCTCCTTAATATCCTCTTCGTCACCGAGGTTGATCACCTCAGTTTCATTTATATTTGGCTTCTTCTTATCTTCTAGGTCTTCCAACTCTTCTACCAGTCCCTTTGGCATCATTTTCGATTCATCGTACTCATCGTATTCCTGTTGGTTGTTTTTCTTGTTCGTTTCATGACATGTCATGACATTTTTGGTTGTTTTATTATGTTTATTACTTAAAAGGTGAGGCAAAGTAAAGTTAGGTTTATTATTGCTCATTACACGTAGTTAGTTAGAAAATTTTTGTTGTTATTATCTGGTAAAGGTAGCCGTTTATGCAGATCGAGGCTTTTCATTAATTCAGGAGTAATTGATTACAAATTGTGGTCCTGGTTCGGAACAACATCGGACCATTTCTATTATAAAAATCACGAAGTAATTTAGGAAAAGTGATCATCGGGCCTCAGTCGATGTCGCTGCTTTTAGCAAAAGGTTTTAAGGAAATTCCATCTCTCTACCGAGGAGCCAAGAGAGAGGTAGATGTCCAATTGCTCAAGTGCTCTCCTGGCCTCAGACTGATGATAATTTACTTTGTTCCTTTTTTACTGAAAGTAATACTCAGGAGAGGGATGGGGAGGTGATGACCTCACCCTATCCTGTTTCTCCTTTAGGACCCTGAGGTTTCCTTGTCTCCTAAACCTTGTTCCCGTGACTGTGGGATCCACAGAGATCTTAGGATTGGTTAGGAAGAGTTTACCATGCCTTGGGAATCCTTGAGATTTTATGCTGTTAAGACTAAGTTAAAATAAAGGGGGTCTGTCACATCTTCTGTCATGATTAAAGGGACTAAAAAATATCTATTAACTAGATTCTAGGGGGTAAGTTATCCATCAGGACCTGGATTCATGTTTCAGAGTTCAACTTGCTTGGTTTTCTGTTTGTTTTAGAATGAGTATGTTCAAAAACATTATATGATACATTTATGTGTGGACCTGTCTATCTTGTGTACTACACATAGTTTGAATTTGGGAAAAAGGCATTTAGTTAACCTAAAGTTGGTGAGAACCCTTATTCTTGAACCTAAACTGTTGCACGTAGACTTTAGTGTGAATTGTAGTGTAACTTGGATTAAAAAAGGTAAGTGGTACTCTATCTAATAAGGTCTGTCTCTATACTGTTGATCTGTTTAAAGCCTTATCATGTTTAGAATTGTAGGAGGAAATAATTAAATACTGTTTAGAATTGTAGGATGAAATAACTAAATACTGAGTCTGTGTCAAAAAATGAAATGGTGATAAGCTGAAATTGGTTTAATATTGTTATTTGAGGATGCGGTGAGTACTCTAAAAATAGTTTGAACCAATTGGCATAGGGTGGTCTTTTCAAGACACCTCAAAGAGAGGGCAAGGAAGAGTCAAGCTTAGCTTGACTCATAGTACCTAGCCTCATAATGAGGAGTGTCATGACATAGCTTATAGACCATTGGGGGTATTCCTGTCATGAGCGCGCATTGGTCTTCCTTACCATTTCACTAAAGGATGGAAATAGAAAGGGTGGGAAAAGTTAACTTGTTTAAATGTCTAAAGGGAACTTAGGAAGCTAAGAAAAAGAAACTGGTTATAGGGTGATCTTTGCTTTCTTTTAAAGGGAAATGAACTAGTTTAAGGTTGTTGATAATAAGTGTCCTTTTTAAGAGTAGGAAAAAATCCTGACTTGCAAAGAGCTATTTTAAATTTTATGCCATTCTTCTTCTGTGAGACTTGGTGACATACATAGCTGGTCCTTTCTCCTTTTTATTCAAATGGAAATTTACATAAAATCTTCTTGTGTATATGCTCTCACTACTATATGACTAAGATAAAGGTTCACTTCTGAGTTTTCTTTCCTGAGAATATGAACTGCACAGTCTCAGTTCAGTTAATGTTGTTTTAGTTTCAGACTTCTTGGTGTTCCACCTGTTTTGGGTAATCATAAGTTATAGGATTTTTTCTCTTTACCTGCATCTCCCTACTGTGTTTCTGTTAATTGCATTAAGCAGTTCTCACACTTACTACTATGAGGTCTGCTAACCTGTGAAGCTGGTGAATCATTTATTGGATATGTATAAGAGTTAAGTCAGTTTTGAATTAGCTTTAGTTTTATCTTAGAACACTGTTCTGAGGAATATGGATTAAATAGGTGAATGAAATGATCTTGAGGCCTTAAGTTAGACACATAGAATGTGGATATACACAGAATATGTATAGACTAGTGAAAAGGAAGAGGAATATACATATGGTATACACTTGGTATACATACCACATGTGTATATCATAAGTATAATATGTGTATATAAGAGAATTGGCCAGCTATAGGCAGCATGTATGCATGAGTAAAAGAGGATGGTTTGTTTGTATCACCTATTTGGCTAAATATCTTGAAGCAGTTATGTTATTTTTATACATCATTGCATTACAATATCTGCCTCAGTCTCTTTGTCATGACTTTGAGTTTACTCTTAAAGTTTTTTGTGTTTAAACTACTTTCTATGTGATGATGCTAGTGCACAACTTTGGGGGCTCTGATTGTATACTATTGCAACACTAGTTTGGGGAGTTTGAGGTGGTTTGGGGATAGGTCTAGCCATTCCCCGATGTCCAGCCATGCCTGGGGTTCGTGAAACCCCTTGGAACTTGTGCGGCATCGGGAATAAGAGTGGTGACAACCTTTTCCCTTTGGTATGGTATGAGTTGTAGTTCAGTGAAGCCAATAGTGTATGATCAAGTCCTTTGATTGTGCACTTGTAATAAAATCTGATATGCATATATATATATATATGCGTATAATTATGCTAGTGAAAGGTTCAACAAACATAGACTAATTGGGCAGGAGTCCAGCCACCCTGTTGGGCCAAAGGCCCAATAGGGAATTTTCTTTCAAAACTGTTAAGTCCAGAGAAAAGCGCAGCTAAGATTATTGAAGGCCCAGTCATGGGTAAGAATGACATGAAGGCCTAACCATGGGTAAAAATGGTCCATTAGGGGTTTGGTACACCCCTAGCATATCCCTCTTTCTTTAAATTTCGTTATGCTGGTTTCTTGATTTATTAAAGTGTTATATTTGTATGTTGTAAAACAAACTCACATTATTATTGGAATCATTTATGGTTTGGAATAGGCATCTTAGGTAAACGGTACATACGTCGTTGAGTTTGACCTTAGTCCCCCAACGTGATTTTTTTAAAACCCGAATTAATATAAACGTTTTCCTTAAAGAGTAAAAATGGCTAAACAAATCAGTAAAGCAATGAAAAGTATTAGTTTCATTTTACTAAAAAAAATGTTATCATTTTCCTAAGCTAAGAAACCCAGGCTTGATATTTTTTTAAAACTAGAAGAACATTTTTCCTAACTGTAAATTAAGTTTTCAAAAGCTCTTTTTAATCCAGGCAGAAAAAATAAATTCAAAGTTGTGCGTAAATATAGTTTTTAAATGCCAGAAACTAAGCACTTGCTTTGGACCAAAAAACCAGTCGGGAGATAACTTCAGAGTCATAGATATGTAATGCATTAATAGACAAAAACGCAAATAGTTCTAGGCTAGATTCAGATGAAAGATTCAGATTTTTTTAGGGATAAGGCCCAACCTAAAATCACATTTTTGAGCCCCAACTTAACCAAGTTTTTTCAAAAAAAAAAAAAAAATGAAATATGTTTTGGGCTGAGCCCAGTAATTAAAAGAAGACATAAGATTTTGGGGCGAAACACCCAACAAACCTTAACCATTGTGTCTTTCTTCAGAAAAAAGAACATAAATTTTGGCCCAAGCCCATGTCAAAAATGTTATTCTTACGTTATGAACAATTGGGTTTTAAAGATAAAATTCCAGGACCAAATGTTAGTTGATTATGTAATCAAACTCTTGTAACTTAAGTCCGTGTAAACTATTTGTAAACCTAAAGTTTAGATAAGGACGTTCTAAAAAATGTATTAAACGGATTAACCCGGAATATGTATGAGTCAAGCATGAATAAAATTTATTTATCCCTTACTTTTAAGGGACTTTTTATCATTACAAAAACTGCTATTATCCTTATCTATGAAAGAAACTAATTGTATCGGAATATTATAAATCTGAACCTGAATACCCCAGATGTAAAGGGAATATATTCAATCCTTTTCAAAAAATGATATGCAAAATGACAGACCTTTTTTCGCGAAATAAATAGTTCATGCAAATACTCACACATTGGAATTCGAAGGTCAATCGTATAGTACGGATCCTTAATAATAGGGTGCCTAACACCTTCTTAGGGGATCACCAGAAGCCTTACCTAGAACTTTGGATTAAGAAGAATTTTTCACGGTGTATGAATAAACCCTTCAAAACTGGTTGTCCTAATTTCCTAAAAATTAGGTGGCGACTCTTTTAAAATAGAGTCGGAAAGAGAACTAACAATTTTGAAGTAGCTTTTCTGAACGCTAACCCTGCCCACGAAAATGCGAGCCGTAACAACTAAAATGGTCACATTTTGCATATTGTTATAAAATTAGAGCAATATAAGTCTAGAAATATATACAAAGATGTAAAGAGGAGGAGAGGACTTTTTTTAATTTCAAGTGTTTCAAGTATGTCTTCCACAAAGATGAAGAATACCCTTTTTATAGGATATACAAATCATCCCTTAGATATAAATTTTAAGTGATATATTAATAAGGTACATGTATGCTAAAGAGTTCATTGAATGGACATCCACCAAATACATTGGATTCATAACACTCCTCCTTGGATGTTCATAGAAAATGTGCCTCTTAAAACCTTACTAGGAAAAATCCAGTGGGAAAAATCTCTAGCGAAGGAAAAAGATTACACACATCTTGTAATACACCTTGAGTGTACTCATTACAGACCTTACCAGGAAAACCCAATTGTGAAAAAATCTTAGTTAAGGGAGAAAGAGTGCAACGCGTATTTTACTCGCCCTGATAAGAATATCATTTGATATCTCGGAGACAACACATTCTAATCTTGTGGGTTAGCTTCTCAAAAGCTGATATTGGTAATGTATTAGTGAACCGATCTGCCAAAATATCACTCAACCGAATCTGTAGAACATCTATCGAACCATTCTGTTGAAGATTATGCGTGATTTTTTTTTTTTTGGTGAAATGTGTTTTGTTCTATCTCCTCTCATATATCTTCCCCTTAGTTGAGCTATGTAAGTAGAATTATCTTCACATAACATTGTTGGAATTTTCGTTTGCAAAGAAGACATAATTGCAAATTTTGTTAAGTCATTGATCTTAATACACATTATCGACTCGCTTCATGAATGACAATTGTCTCAGCATGACTTGAAGAAGTGCTAGCTATTATTTGCTTTATTGAACGCCATGATATAGTTGTACCTCCATATGTAAATAAATAGCCTATTTTAGATCGGAATATATATGGGACATACAAATATCTTACATATGCATAATCGATCATCTCTGACTTGGATTCATTAGAAGAAAATAATCACATATCAGTTGTTCCCTTAAGATATCTGAATATACGCTTAACACCATTGCAATATCTTCTTGTCAGGGATGGGCTAAGTCTTTCCAATTAACTCACTGTAAAATATATATCTAGTCTTGTATTATTGGCAAGATATATTAGTACCCCAATTTCACTGAGATATGGATTTTCATCATAAATGAGCTCTTCATCATTTTCTTGAGGTCGTAATAAATCTTTATTTATATCTAGCAACATTACAACCATTAGGGCATTAAATGGAATCGCTTTAACCCATATAAAGATTTGCTGAAACTATAACGACCCTCGCAGTCGTTATGAAAAATCTAGGATTGCCCAACCAAATAGAACCTTTCCAAGGGTAGAATGAGCTAGTAGAAACTCAACTAGCGACTAAGAGCTGGGAAATTCGTTTATTTGTAATTATTATTTGGTTGTGTTGAGTCTGTTGGGGGTGATGTAGGAAATTAGACCTCCGTTGGGAATTTCGAGGCCACATGTGAGTCTGTATGGTGTTTTTATATTTATGTGCATGTTTTATTGATGTTTGTGAGGCCTCAGAAAGAAGTGTTGTGTGGTAGAGTAAAAAACTGTGAAGTTAGCGAGCTTACTGGCTCAGCAGTACCACTACGGCGGGGCCGCTGTAGCGGTGGCCCTCTCGCTGCCGTGGTCATTCGGGAAATAGGGTGTTGTCTATGGCGGGCACTGGACTGTTGTAGCAGAACCAGGCTCGCCACAGCGGAGGGACAGTTTTGGTGTGGTCCGCTACTGCAGGCACTTGCCCGCTATAGCGGGACCGCTGCAAAGAATAGTTGGACCGCTGCAGCGATCGACAGGGACAAAATCTTGGTTTTTAAACACTTAGTTCCGAATTCTTTATTCATAAAACTCCAAAACAGTTCCCAACAAGCACCTAGGGCGAAATTCTAAGCTAGGGAAAGAATATCCTTGAGAGGTAAGTCTCAATCATTACTTCCATCATTACGCTTTCATCCCTATGATTATCATCCCCTTTATGGGTCGACAATGGTGAATTGGGAATAGTAACCCTAGAAACTTAATAGACTTTCAATAGTTGGTGGGTTATGATTGTTATTGTGTGCTTATCATCTAATGGCTTAGGTTGTCACTTTCTAATAAAGAATTGAACCATTAGAGGCATAAACTAAGTGAATTGTGACTTAGGGTTTCAAAAAGATGGTAGCTTGACCATATAAACTGCTTATAAGAGATAATTTGATTAAATAGCCTTGTATATTGATAGCTCATGGTTGTCAAATGCCAATGCTAGATTGATTTACACCTAGAAATCATTCACCAATTAGAATGAGGAAAAAGGGAAGGGTGTTCATTGAATTGATTTTATGACTAGAGTGATTGTGACTTATTTAGCATCTTAATTGCTAGACTTTGAGCGTTCCAAGGATTTACAGAAGGGAAAGGCTATAGTGGAGTGATTCTCACTGTTCCAGCTCTATAGTTGAGGTAGGTTACGGCCTACTTGAGTTAGACTTTTGTTAGTTGATTGTATGCATTGTTAAATTGATAGGAGAAAGGATTTCTAGTCTTCAAGCATAATGTGTGTGGCTGAAATTCCTACAAGTTATTGATTGAGTGATTATGTAGGTTCAGTGCCACTATTCGACATGTTGCGACCTATAGGTTGATGATAGGTGTGGAGAGAAGTTAATATGATCTTCTTGGTGAAATTGAGGTACAAAATGATAAATCGATTACTGAAAGCGATGTGACAATAAATATGTGTGTGTATATATACTCATTTGACCGGGGGTGAGGATGAGACCTAGATATGAACATGCACATTTTACTCAGGGTGAGGATGTGGCCTAGTTGTGAGCTCGGGTCCAAGAAGTGAATCCAGAACGAGTGGTACATAGACACTATGGGTCCCCTGCAGCTCCTAACTATTGGGAAATAACACCAATTAGCATGTGTGTACACGAGTGGTCAATGATTGAGTATTGAGAATGTTGTAGGTAAACTTATTTCCGTTGTTTGCTTCTGTTGACTTAATTTTTTATATCATTAGGTGACTTGATTGTTAATATCATTGGTTGACTTGTTATTGGGCTATCTGATTATGTGATGTTGATACGGTCTGTCTATTTTATTAATTTTAAGATTCATGCATGATACTAATCTTGGTCAGCCTGTGATGTCTACCGGTACATAGCGTTTGTACTGATACTACCTTACTGCATTCTTTTGAGTGCAGATTTTGATCCAGAGAATGCTATCCGACCTCATATTTAGCGTTGAGGCCATTTGCTGACAAATAGAGGGTGAGCTTTTATCCATAGCAGGCCGCCTGAAGAACTTCTTTCTCCTAATGTCTATTTCCATTCCAGACATTGGCGGTTATTTATTTCAAACAAAGATACAGTCCTTAGACATGTTTTGGATTAGAGTCCTTGTACGGTGACTTTTAAATTTTGGGGTTGTAATATATAGGACTTTCACATTTACGTTATTATTTTATAGCATGACTATTTATTGATTTTTCTTATGTTTAACTGTTATGAATTGGTTAACTAAAAATAGATTGAATAAGTAGATGGTTAGGCCTATTGGTTCGCCTACTAGGAGTTAGTTTGGGTGCCAGTTATGGTGGATTGGATCGTGACAGAGTTGGTATTAGAGCTTTAGGTTCATCGATCTCATCCTACAAGGACATGTCTAGTAGAGTCGTGCGGATCGGTACAGAGACATCTGTACTTTTCTTCGAGAGGCTACCGGGCACTCAGAAAATTTCTTTTTCTTTCTTTTGTGCTACTTGATTCCAATTGGTATCTGGATGATTTAAATTGGTATCTGATTATTCTTCATTCTCTCGCAGATGGCGAGAACACGTGCAGAAGCAGCCAGAGGTAGAGGTGGAGGTAGAGGAGCAGGCAAAGGAGCGACAACGACTGGGGGCGGAGTCCCAGCAGTTCATCCCGTGCCTCCAGTGGCTTCTAATGAGGCCACGGGAGATGCGACCGCATCGGCTTGGGCGGCAAAGGCCGCGGCCGGGGGTCGGAGGTGCTCCAGGTGTGCCAGATGTGACAGCTCAGGTGATGAACCGGTTACATGGGTTGGCACAGACCGGGGCTATACTGGCCGTTCCAGCAGGCAAAGGTGCAGGGATAGCATCCCTAGGTCTGGACAGAGTTTAGGCTCTGGGAGCTCAGCATGCCGCAGGAGTGGCACCTCGCTTGGATTGAGTTTTGGTTTTTGAGGCTTTGTGGAGGCCAGTTGCAGGGCTGGTGATGACCGGTGAGGAGCATGATTTATTTTGGAGGTTCACTAAAATGAAGCCTCTGGTTTGCTGTGGCACTGAGTCAGAGGAAGCGTACGAGTTCATCATAGATTGTCATGAGAGGCTTCATAAGATGGGTGTTGTGGACAGTATGGTGTTGAGTTTGTGACCTTCCAGTTCTTGGGTGATGCCAAGTTATGGTGGAGGGCATATGTGGAGTGCAGGCCAGCTGGGTCACCTCCGTTGACTTGGGTTCAGTTCTATTCAGTGTTTCTAGATAAGTATGTTTCGCGTACTCTGAGAGACAGGAGGAAAGATGAGTTCGCTAACATTTATCAAGGGAACTCGTCTGTTGCTGGTTATCAGTCTCATTTCCATTCCTTGTCTCGATATGCTCTTCAGTTGCTGCCTACTGAGGAAGAAAGGATCAGGCGTTTCGTGAAGGGATTGAACACTAGACTTCAGCTATCAGCTTGTAGCCACTGGGGCTTCATTACAGGAGGTAGTGGAGAATGTCTGTGTTGTTTAGGGGATTAGACAAGAGAGTCATGCAAAACAAGTAGAGAAAAAGCCCGAAGGGGTGGGAAATTCAAAGAACTCCTTCTCAAGGGGACAGAGTTCATAGGTGTATTCAGGGCATCTGGCTCAGTCCACTATGCGAGTGTGCCGGGGCCTATCGAGGGCCAATTATCTTCGGAGCCGGCACGGGGCTATACCGCTTTATCGCTCGTTCGCCTACCTACGCTGGACCGTTCATGCTTCGAGTGTGGTGAACTGGGGCATATTAAAAGGTTTTTCCCTGGACCTAGATAAGGTGGTCAGGGGACTCAGTATCAGGCTCCTCGACCTCTATTTGCACCAGATAGATGAGGCAAGGACCGTGCACCTGCAGGGCGGGGCGGCCACACTGTGGGTAGGGATAGTGCTCAGCCTAACCGAGGCTGTCATCAGGCTGGCGGAGGTGGAAAACAGCCCGGCAGGGGCGGGGCTCAGACTGGACAAGGTAATCATAATGGATCATAGGCTACAAGAGGGCGCGGTCACTTGTACGCTTTCTTAGGTAGACCCGAGGCTGAGGCCTCTGATGCTACCATCATAGGTGCTATCTCAGTTTATGACCGGATGGCTTCTGTTTTATTTGATCCGGGTTCTACATTTTCTTATGTGTCTTCATATTTTGCTGTGGGTTTGGATATGATTTGTGATACTCTTGATGCCTCTATCCATGTATCTACTCCGATCGGGAATTCTGTGGTGGTAGATAGAGTCTACCCTTTTGCGCGATTACATTTATGGGATATAGTACTTGGGCGAATTTAATGATCCTAGACATGGTAAATTTTGATGCCATCTTGGGCATGATTTGGTTGTTCCCGCATTATCCAATTCTTGGTAATCACTCTATAACCGTTACCTTAGCTATGCCCGAGGCATCTATGTCACGACCCAACCCCGTGGGCCGCGACTAGCGCCCGAATTGGGCACCCGTACGTGCTAACCCACAGTATCGCATACGTTAACAGGAAAGTCAATAAGGTAATAACTCAAATATTTTAGAAAAATTCGGGCAGAGTTTCCTCTGTTTTTCCTACCAACCAAAATTTACCTCGCACTCGAAAAATACCAAGAAAGGCCACTCACGGCCGTCATATTATATAAACACATACATAGGCGAGCCGGCAGGCCGCCGCGGTAGATAACCGCCCGTACATATATCACATACACATACCGTACGTACGGAACCATAACCCACATTCTAAGTCTACGGTGCCTCTATACACGAACGAACATACAACATATGACGGGACGGGCCCCGCCGTACCCCGAACAAATATACACAAGTGTAACAAAGAGACGTACCAAAATCTAGGCTCCGACAAGGGAGCTCTTCAAAATAGGCCGGACAGGGACCCTAGGCCGGCGGCTCTCCCGAACGTATATCCGCACCGCGCGCATGAACGCAGCCCCCGAAGAAAGGGGGTCGGTACGAAATATGTACCGAGTATGTAAAGCAAGAACACAATAACCGAATTATACGTAAAATAAAGAGGACGGAAAATTAGCACAATAATCGGATCTCGTAAAACTTACCTTGGACATAAAATGTGTTTTCCCAAATCATAATAGACTGAGTATCATAATTAAAGAAATCATCGTGAACAAATGCAAACATAACATGCCCCGGCCCTATAATGAGGGACGCGGTAAGTAAAATCATCATGTGCATATATGTAACGTGCCCCGCCCTCTAGGGAGGGACGCGGTGAAAGGAATCATGATATGCCGTCCCGGCCACCTCCCCGTCATCACATCATCATCATATATAAGTATATATACATATATAACATGCCCCGGCCCTCTAGTGAGGGGCGCGGTGAATAATGCAGGGGAACTGCACGAATACATGCCCTGGCCCGGGACGCAGTGAAAGATGTCATAATAGTCCGCACGAGCAGAGTAGTGAGATAATCATATGCATGTAACAAATAAGTAAACAAATTATTTTTTTAAAACTCGACGGACAATTATATACGCCGTCCTTCGAAAGTGTAGAACCAAATTCCGAGTTAATCAAAATTGTATACAAAGTTACGAACCTCGGAAGTCATGCTTACAAGTCAACTATATCAACATACGTTGTAATATTCAATGGGACAATCAAAATAATCATCGTACTTGCATATTACTTAAAATAATTCAATTAAGTCGACATAATGAAAATCTCGGGAACTAGGGGCCCACCTCGGGTTAGATGAGGCGGCGTACACGATTTACGTATAATACGCCTCATGACATTACTTATGAGGGTTTTTAGGGTAATCGGATCCTATTCATGCAATTTCTAAGCACTTAGACAATTCTAGCAACTATACATAAGAATTTACTTCAATTCTACTGAATGAATAGTAACCGTTTTCAAGCTCGGATTTCTAGATTTAGGAAAGTCCCCGAGGCGCGAATTCAAGCCTACACGTCTAAGACATGCCAAAGAAAGGAGGGGTAAGCCTTACATACCTTACGGATGACTTGCGCTTGCTTAAACTCAAATCCCGTTTCGTCAGAAATCTGCAAATGGTCACTTTTACCAATTACTATTCATAAGACTTGAAATTCCAATCTTAAACTAATACTTGTCTACCGGAATTCCGGCGGCACCTCCCCTATAAATACAACACCCCGAGAATTAAACTCGGCTCAAAACAAGCAACAACAACCAAACCAACAATTAAGATACAATATCGATAATCAATTCAAAGTACATTTCAACACTAGTAACGCCCTTTACATAATTTCCACAACTTTCCCAACATTCCAACATACTACTTACATTCCAATCAATATCGACGTTTATACGTTCAATTACTAATCCGAGCCCATTCACACAATGAACAAGAACACTTTAAGTAATTCATACAATACTTCAAACAACCCCACTAAAGTCTCCATTCACCCGAAATGCAACCCAAACCCGAGAGCAACATGGTTTGCCTTCCTTTCCTCCAAATTCATAAATCGCACTAACTATCCACTCTTTATAATGGCAATTCCATAGATGTAAAAATGTACACAAAGATCACAATGACATTCAAATCAGTCCATGCGATTCCAGTCATCAACATAAGTCATTTAAAAGCTTATTATCAACTTAGAATTCACAACAACACAACTAAAACACTAAGGGAACTCAATTCATTTCTTAGCACCAAAATGGACCTATATTCGGCCATGTCACAACACACATATATGGATGATTCCCATGCATTTCAACACACCACAACAACAAGGAAACATGCTACATATAATTCAAGCTATCATTTCTACACAACATTACATATGCACGGCTACAAGCCATGCATTCACCATGACCACGGTTCAACTCCAACCTTCAAGTTTTCATGAATTTCATGCATGTTTGCACACTACAACACGTCCACATCATTCAAAACACATAAAGAACAATTAATTCTTACCTTTTCTTCTTCACTCCCCACGCCAACTCAAGTGGTGAACAAGAGAAACGGATGGTTTATCGACCCAACCAACGCCTCCACGTTAACAAGCACCCTTGAATTAGTTGTTTTGCTAGAAGAACCGAATTTTTCTATGGCTAATTCTTGGAGTCAATTTTTGCTCTCCATGGCCGTGTGCTTCTCCTCTTGCCTTCTCTTTATTTTCTTGATTTTTCTAGAAATTGAAATGTGGAGGAAGATGACTTAGTCATCCTTATAAGTTGCCAAAGAAAATAATTTTTGTAGCCATGGCCCACTAGGAGCTTGGCCGGCCACATTTGGCCCTTTAATGCAATAATTCCCAAGTTTTCTTAATCAATTTTTGGCCCCAAATGTTTACTTAATAATTCCCATGCCAAGAAAGTCATTCATCTCTTATGCTTTTAGAACAAAGTCGTGGTTGAAAGTTCCGACTTCATGTCCCGGAATGGTCTTTCCCTAACTTATCATAATTTACTCATTCTGTCCCGTTGTTCAAAATACGGGATATAACAATCTAGACTTGAGTGGGAAGGTAAACTTAGTCCTCTCCCTAAGAAAATCATACCCTTCGTTCGTACTAAGAAGCTAGTGGACAAGGTTTGTTTAGCTAATTTGGCACATATCCGTGATACCAGCACAGATACTCCATCTATTGATTCAGTTCCAGTGGTACGCGAGTTTGTAGATGTGTTCCCTGCGGACTTGCCAGGTATACCGCCTGACCATGACATTGACTTCTGGATTGATTTAGACCCAGGGACCCGTCCTATCTCTATTCCACCTTATAAGATAGCGCCAGTAGAATTAAGGGAATTGAAAGAATAGTTGCAAGATCTTTTGAGTAAGGGGTTTATTCGATCGAGTGCCTCTCCTTGGGGTGCTCCTGTGTTGTTTGTTGACGGGTCTATGTGTATGTGTATTGGTTATCGTCAGTTGAATAAGGTTACTATCCAAAACAAGTATCCCATTCCCCGTATTAATGACTTGTTTGATCAGTTACAGGGAGCTTCTGTGTTCTCCACAATTGACTTAGAGCCCGTTTGGATTGGCTTATAGCTTTAAGCTGTTTGCAGCTTATAAGCTGAAAAAAATAAGTTGGGGTAGTCCAACTTATTTTTTTTAAGCTTATGTTCGTTTTCACTATAAGCCGCTTTAGATAAACTAAGTTAAATGGGTCCAATTATTTTTTTTGAGCTTATTTTAAGCATAAAATGACTTTAAGCTGGCCAGCCAAACACTCAAAAAAGCTGAAAACAGCTTATAAGCCAACTTATAAGCCAATCCAAACGGGCTCTTAATGTCAGGGTATCACTAGTTAAAGATTCGGGCAGAAGATGTTCCTAAGGCAGCTTTTAGGACCAGGTATGGGCACTATAAGTTCTTGATTATGTCTTTTGGGCTTACTAATGCCCTAGCTATGTTCATGGATTTGATGAATAGCGTGTTTAAGCCCTATTTAGACTCTTTTGTGATAATGTTCATTGATGATATCCTAGTGTATTCTAGAAGTAAGGAGGAGCATGAGAAATATTTGAGGATTGCTCTTTGGGATATTGCGGGAGAAGAGGTTGTATGTTAAGTTCTCTAAGTGTGAATTTGGTTGTCTTCTGTGTCCTTCTTGGGGCATGTAATTTCAAAGGAGGGTATTATGGTGGATCCGCAGAAAATTCAGGCAATCGAAATGGGCTAGGCCCACATCAGTGATCGAAATTCATAGTTTCGTGGGTCTGGCTAGCTATTATCGTCGGTTTGTGAAAGGGTTTACCTCTGTTGCTTCTCATTTGACTTAGAAAGAGTACCGTTTCAGTGGTCCGACGAGTGTGAAGAGAGCTTTCAAAAGCTCAAGACTTTGTTGACGACAGCTCCTATTCTAGCATTGCCCGTGGAGGGGAAGAATTTTGTTGTTTATTGTGATGCTTCACGCTCTAGTTTGGGTGTTGTTTTGATGCAGGAAAAGAAGGTGATTGCCTACACTTTAAGACAGTTGAAAGTTCATGAGAAGAACTATCCTACTCATGACTTAGAATTGGCAGCAGTGGCGTTCGCACTAAAAATCTGGAGGCACTACTTGTATGGTGTCCATTGTGAGGTGTACACTGATCACCGCAGATTGCAGCATGTGTTCACCCAGAGGGATCTGAACTCTAGGCAGCGAAGATAGATGGAACTGCTGAAGGATTATGACATCACCATTTTGTATCATCCTGGTAAGGCAAATGTTGTGGCCGACGTGTTGAGCAGGAAGTCAGCTAGTATAGGAAGTCTGGCTCATTTGATCTCTTTGGAGCGTCCATTAGCTAAAGAGGTCCG
>NC_081343.1:23419512-23489070 GCF_029784015.1 Lycium ferocissimum
ATATTTGCTTAGATTGTGACTAGGGTTAGTGCGGATTGCTTCTTGATATTACGTTATGATTCAAGAATGGGGAAGAAATACATATTGATATATTGTGAGTACTGATTGAGACGTTGTCCGTGATTTCTCACTTATCTTATAAATAGAGAGGAATTTATATAATGATGTCTTCCTGAGTTCGACACTCATGATGTGCATTACTGATTCTATGATTTAAGCTTTGTGTGAGTTGATTCATTGTTAAGTTGATTTCCTGGCATTGGAATTTGTCTCCTAATTCTAAGAATTTGCGGCGTTATTGAGCTAGAATTCATGAATAGCATTGTATTCCCATACTCTATATGTAATTTGTTGTGATGGTGATTTGAAATGATGATAAGTGAGAGAGTGTAGACTTCAAGGTCTTTGCTGGAGTACATAAAGAGAGAGAGTTTGCTCGTGATCTGAGGTCCTTACTAGAGCAAGATGAGTGCTCGTGATCCGAGGTCATTTACCGGAGCGAGATGAGTCCTCGTGTCTATGGTCATTTGCCGGAATGAGGGTACATGAACTTCATGGGTCCCCCATAAGGTATGAATTTGAGGCATTGCCCTTAGCATGTGTTTACCTTACGGAGAGGAGGCCTAGGGGGCATTGCATGACATCCCACATCATTGCATGATACATTTATGATGGATTCTGGGTTGATGACTTTATTGAGTTCTTGCTTGCTTGTGAGGTTCTTCTATTCACTACTTGATGCACTTGAGGAATATAGATCACACTTAGGCCTATGATCTAAGAATATTGAGACTTACTGTGTTGTATATTATTGTGAACTGTTATCTAGACCTTCTTAGTGACTGTACTTGATCGCTTATCTGCTCTACTTGTTGATTTCTTCTGTTTATATGAGTGATCTAATCGTTGTTGACCTATGATACCTATGAGTACTAGTGTTGTGCTCATGCTATTCTTGTTGCACTCCTTGTGGAGTGTAGAGTTGATACAGGTTCATGTTCCAGACCTCGCGACAGATTCAGAGGCACTTATTAGAGTCGTTGGGTGAGCTATTAGATGATCCCATAGTCCGAAGTCTCTTCTTAAGCTTTCTATTTCTTTCTTATCCATAGACGGAAGTTGTTTTCAGTATTGAGTCATTACTTTACTTTTCAAACTGTACATTTCATATAGAATCTCTTGTACACGTTAAAACTAGGTTTTGGGGTTTTATTTATTGAAGTTTTCTTCCGCACTTGTTTATGTTAATACTTGTTGATTAGTGTTTAAGTGTATTTAATTTCCGCATATGTTTCCTAAAAGAAGTAAATGATTTGGGGATGATTAGCCTACTGGGGTGGGGGGAGGGGATAGTGTAGGTGCCATCATGATCCGTGCATTGGGTTGTGACACTTTCGTTATCTATATAGATAGCCATAGTGATAACAATTCATTATACGCACGTCAAAAATTTTATGTCTTGCCAGACTAATCAAAAAGCTCATTGCATCCACCACAGGAGAACCCATCTCTATACAATAATGCCTGAAATTTTGTGAAAAACCTTTATACCACAAGGCACAAGTCGTACTATGTATCTTGCAGTTTTATTTTTCATTCTACTTTTCGCGCAAGAACTCATTTGTACCTCACTGCATTATACCTCGAGGTCCTTGGATTATAGGTAAAAAAAAAACATCATTTTTCAAAGTGAAAAAAAACATACTTGCGTATTTTATTTGGATAATCATTTATCTGTCCACTCTTTGACAGATTTGAATTCAAGATCCTCGCTTACCATTTATAATGTTGAGCACTACATTCTATCAAAGATACTGTCGATGGGAACTTGATAACAGTTCGAATGCGACATAACTTATTGAGATCTCTTCATTTTTCATCATTTTTAGGTACCTGAATCTTTCCCAAGGTTTTATAAAATGTTATGTCGTGGTGCTCTTTTAAAGCACTTGAATCATTATTATTACCATCTTGATCATTTGCTCCTCTCTTTCTTTAAGAAGTTTACCTTTGGAACTGATTGGTCTATCGCCATAGACTCTGTCCTTCAAGGACTTTAATTCTAATAGGAGCATTTGCAGCTGGAATATGATGTTCACTTTTGGGTCAGCAAATGCATCTAACAATTGACTTGAATTATCTTTTCAATAAGGATCATACCAACCATAATTCATTACATATACCTTATTTTTTAGCCGTTTATCATCTCTCGCCCTAATGTCAGAAAATCTAACATTTACCCCCAACTTATTTGGGGACCGATCTTTGTGTGTTGTGGTGCAGCAATTGAATCATATGCATCACATTCAAATTTCTAGATGGGAATTATTGGTTACTATCTTGAACCAACCATATAGGGGAACCTTGTTGGCTTGATGCATACAAGTTGCTACATATTAAACAACACATCTCATACCAAATTTGCATTTGAGAGTTTTGTTCTCATAACTAATGGTTTAGCCATAATTGGAGGCATACAACTTCTGCTAAACCAACTTGGATATAAACCAACATTATCAACATAATTTCATAGTTTGGAACTGTGCTCTTAAGTTAACAATTTGAGCAAACAACCTTGCAAAAATGAAATTGCAAGTTGATACCAAAGCACATATGACCATACCTTATGTGCATCTAGTAAAATCATATAATTATAAGCGGTCCACCTTTTGTATGTTCCAAAAATCAGGGGATACAATCCTAATTTTAGCTGGTTAAATTAATTTAGCATGTGAACAAGCCACACAAGAGAATTCGTGAAGAATATCCTATTTTTTCAATATATAACCACGTGAATTCTCAATTATTTTCGCATCATATTTGAATCAAGATGTCCAACCGGTCATGCCAACTGATATTTGTTTCAGTAAACTTCTAGTTTACTATCGCATGTGATTCCATCACCATGCTCATATTGGTGTACTACAAACAGTCGGATAAGATAGGTAACCTTTCACATAAATATTTATAACCTGCTTCGATTATAGTAATATGAAGATATTAAATCTTCTCATAATTTATAGTTTCAATAAAATTCATATTTGACCAATGCCTTTGAAACTTTATAAGTTTCTTTTGAGATGTACTACAACGCCAATATAATGAATAATTTCCTTCCTTCGCGTTGTAACAAATTAGCTCTTCTAGAACTCCCAATAAATTTTATCACGACCCAACCGGAGGGCCGCGACGGGCACCCGGTGCTAGCCCACCCGGGCACCCCTTAACATACTTTCACATCACATCTAGGTGAGCCACATAGCTAAATCATGCTTTCATTCATCATTCATATTAATCCCATTGGGCAACAACACATCTATATCATCATTAACAACTATGCCCGTATAAATGTACATAAGCAGACGAGGCTGGCAAAATAACATCCCAAAATATAAGCCGACAAGGCCAAACATACCTAACCATATACACATGTCTACGAGCCTCTAAGAAGAATACATCATATCATATAGGCGGAACAGGACCCCGCCGTGCCATGAACATGTACACAAAAGAATCTATACCAAAAGCTGTAGCTCCGAATGAAATGGAGCTCTGCTATGTAGTCCCTGAGAATATAGCTAGGGATCAAGTCTGTCTCCCTGGCCACCTACGGGCATGACGCAGCGTCCACAAACAAAAGGACGTCAGTACAAAGAATGTACTGAGTGTCACACCCCAACCTTATTAGGGTGTGATGGGCACCCGACCCTTACCTAGGGCCGAGCGAACCCTCAGACTCTTACTGCATACAAAATCACTCCAGACTTTTTTAAAACAAATAGGATAAAATACATAGCAAAATTTTCCAGAAATATTCTTTCTCGTAGCCTTCAAATCGAACAACTTATAATCATACAAAGTTCAATGCATAACACGAACCGACATATCGGCTGACGAAGCCGCTTACAGACCGACAACCAACACCCACGACGCTGTCTGCAAAGTCTCTAACATCCATACAGAAAGCATATCATACAAACTCTAACTCGGCAACACTCCAGGAGCAAATGGAGCTGCCAATCCAGCTGGTACATCTTCTATAATGGTCGCTAATCATCTCTGGGAGTACTGCGCGCATGAAACGCGGCCCCGAAGACGAGGGGTCGATGCGGAATATGTACTGAGTATGTAAGGCATGCAACACAAAGAAACAGAACTATAACTGAAACAGACAGAACTACCAGGTGCATACACTACTCAGAATGCCAGACACTTACCTTTCAGACACAATCCATACATACCTGTCTCATATGCTAGAAAAGGTACAGAAAGTAAGTAGGTCAACCAGAGTACCAAAATGCTTATTTTACAATCACAGATCGCATGTCCGAAGAGGTGCAGAAAATACAGAGGGCACCGGAGATGTCACACGTCAGACGGAGTACAGAACGTACAGAATGCTCAAACGAGGTCATATATCGGACGAACTATCGAACGTACAGAACTATAACGAGCATACCCATAATCAGAGTCAGACGTACAGAGCTGTGTCGGACAGATTCGTAATCAGAGTCAGACGTGCAGAAGTATACCAGACAGATCCGTGAACAGAGCCAGACGTACAGAAATATATCAGACAGATTCATAATCCAAAATCAGAAGTATGGAGGCATAATAGGCAGAGCCTTATCAAAATCAGAGATACAGAAGTCTGACTTACAAAATCGTCATCAGAGTGTCCAGAATGTCAAATGCTTATTTTCAGACCACAGATTATGCAAACAGACCATATATTATCATAAGCATATGTGGATATCAGATCCCGGCCCTCCAGTGAGGGACGCGGTAACAGAACCCGGCCCTCTAGTACGGGACGCGGTGAACGTACGTATCATATGCCATCCTGCCACCGTCCCCATATTATCAGATCATAATATCATGTGCATAAACAGAGCCCGGCCCGCCTATGAGGGACGTGGTGAACAATGCAGTGGAAGAGCACGATAACAGAACCTGGCCCGGGACGCAGTGAATCGTACCGTGGAGTACGCACAAGAACATAACAGAACCTGGCCCGGGACGCAGTGAAAGATACATTGAGCCTTGCACGAGCAGAGTAGTGAGAAACCATATGCACATAAATCCAGACTCAATGAATAGATATACTGACCGACATCAGAGGATTCAGAACAAGTTTCGGGTCCTTTCGAGTTAGTATCGGAAAGTTATGAGCATCTTAAAATACAGAAACCTCTTCGGACTTTTTAAGCGACCTGAAATCGTACATGACGAACACTAAGACTTACAGAGACACCCGTATCAGAATGCTCAAGTCAACAGACTCATACCCAAATACTCATAGCAGAATACTTCATATCAGACACTCATACCAGAATGCTCATATCGGAGTTATCACATCGGATTGCTTATACCGGAATACTCAGATCGGAATACTTATGTCAAAATATTCAAATCAAACCATTCGTACCGAAGCGTTTATATCAGAATAGTCAAATCAGAATACTCATATCTGAGTTACTGGTTACTTATAACAAACTCGGAACATTAGCCAACGGTTTCCATTATTTATCGTACGGAAATAAGGCAAATAGAACAATATACATAGGTCTCGGGGATTGTGGGCCCACTTCGAGTCAAATGAGGTGGCGCACCCCATTTACGTAGTTTACACTTCATAATATCATTCGTGATAGTTTTAAGGTAGTCGGGTCCCATTAGTTCAAGTTCTAGGTGTTTGGACAACTTTTCCAACCATTAGCAACATAATTAATTCAATTCTACTGAAAGAAAAGGGGCAATTTCGGACGTGGATTCCGAAGAGTAGAGTTGTCCCCAAGGTCCAAATTCAAGCCTAGTATATCTAGGACATGCCAAGAGAAAGAAAGGGTAAGCCTTACATACCTTTTCCGCTGCTTAAGCTTCTCCAAATTAGAATCCCGTTTTCTCCAAAATCTACAAATGGTCATGTTTACCAATTGTGAGTTGTAGCTTCCAAGAGTTCAACTTAAATTCATGTTTGTCTACCGAAATTTCGGCAGCATTTCCCCTGTACATATAGCATCCCCGAGACTTAGCTCGGCCCAAAATATCAACAACAACAACCCAACAATCCAACCACCAACAATTATCATAAAACGCACTATAACATAAATAGTTCTCTTTGCTACGTAATTCAACAACTTTCATTCCAACTTCACATTTCCAAACTAACCTCAATGTTTTCACATTCATTACTAATCAAGATCACTCCAATACAATTCTAAATCATTCCATATCATTTTACAAAATATTCACAAGATATACAAAATATACAAATTTTCCACCAAGACCATAATTCCTCCGAAACTTCTAATCCTCAACATACGTATTCATAACATATTTTCATCTTCCAATTTCATCAACAATAATCATAATTTGCACCCTAACAACTTCATGCTCATAATTACATAATTTATAATAAAATCACACACTTTCCGACAACCACTTAACCACAATTTTCTCATGCCAACTAGATCTATTAACCTTCCATTTACATCACAAGGCTACAACAATACAATTAACCTAATAAATAATTTAATTCATGTTCCTCCTCCTTCCATGCAATACACGGCCAACACACACACATCCACAACACACAAAATTTTCATACTTTTCATTCACCTCTATATACTATAACATATATAACCTCCCATAACATATAAAGAACATGAAATTCTTACCTTTCTTCTTCAACTTCTTCACTTGACTAGAATACGGAAACGACGAAACGGATGACTTATCTTCCGAAACAATTATGCCACGTTGTAGAGGACCCTTGAATTAGTAGAAATACCACAAGAAAATAATTTTTGGAACAAGTTTTCCCTTGGCCAAATTTCCATGGGGTTGGCCGAACCCCTTATTCTTGCTCTCTTCTTCTTTTTTTTTTTTTTTTTGTTCTCTTGAATAATAATCTTTTATATATATCTTATATATATATATATATATATATATATATATAGTCCCTTTCAATCATGTGAGGGGCACATGCCCCTCTCTAGAAATTTCTTATTTTTCTCTAGAAAAGATGACTTATTTTGTCATCCATTTTCATTCTTTTTCTTTTTCCTTTCCTTTTTTGTCACATGGCCAATATGGCCTCTTTGGAATTTTCATGAACCTTGTGTAAAATTCCCATTTTGCCCCTCGACTTTTCTCAATATTACCATTTTGCCCCTAACCTTCCACATTATTTCCATTGGCCATTTTGCAAATTTCTCTTTTTACCCTTGGCCTTTCTCAATATTTCCATACCACCAATATTCCTAAATAATATTCCTAACAACTCGTACATTAAAATAATTCTTGAAAATGATCTTGCCCTTAGCTTGCCACAACTTTCTCAAATTATCCGAATGCACGAAATACGGGATATAACACTGAGTATGTAAAGCATGATCAATATCAATGTGAAAGCATAATAGACAACATATGATATAACATCGGATGGGAGATAATAGCATTAGCGTCATAGCACTTACTTGCTTTCCATAGGGACATTCCATTTCTATTGCGTATCCGTGTACATACATCCATATCCGCACTCATTTACCTTTCGTATCCACTTTCGTATTCGTATCCATATTTCTGTTCATGCTCATGTTCATATCATATACATTGCATATACATAGCTTTTACTTGGCATTTACATATACTTAGCATACTCCTACTCATATTGATTTCATATCCATAACATTTATATAGCATACACATTGCTTATACATAGCCTTTACACCAAGCATACCCGACCATGAAGGTTCGGTGTTTCACATACCTGGCCCGATCAAGGCTCGGTGTCATACATACACAGCCCCAAGGCTCGGTGTTATCCCGTACCCAATGCAGTGGTGCGCGCGTTACATATATACATATCTACTATATTCTACAAGGCCATATAAGCTCGGGGTTTCATAATAGCCACACATGGGCCCATATACATCTAAGCTCATAAGCATCTTTAGCCTTTTTACTATCGTCATTCATTACATTCTATCCTTAGAGGATTTCTCATCGTATAAGGAACTTAGTAGAATCGTATCGTATCGAGAATCATAAGTTTAGTAGCTTTTAGCGATAGGATCATAAAAGAATAGATATTTGGCCAAAGAACCATGCCTTATGAAAGAAGGGTTGGCCTTACATACCTTTTCGTGCAACTATTCTATCATTCGTACATTCGTCTTCAATGCTCACGTTCTACCTTCATTAGAGTGCATACTAACATTAGAGAACCGACGACTTAGTATACATGAATAAAGCTAGAGAAAATTGGACAGCATCTTATTTATACAACTTCCCTCATATCACATATCAACTCCCAAAGATCATTAATATCATTCACAACGTCATAACGATAGCCTGTAATCACTTAAATTATCCTTACTTCTCAATTCATTCCCAATCATCCATATTCATGGTCATATCACATGATTACGTTCATTCATATACAATGTCTATTCCATGTTCTCAATATCATTTATAACATGATTATAATCGTAATGTATCAAGAATTGTAACTCAACCCAAACATTTACTCAAAAGTGACACTACTTCCACATTCATGACCCATTTCCTATTTCCTTATGTAATCCAAGTGTTTCAACTTTCAAATACCTTAACCACAAGGAAATGTCATAAAACTTACCTTAGATGGTGTAGGATTGAACCTCGGGTGCAAATACCTCAGTTTCCTAGCAAAACCCTAGTTTTTCCTTCACTTGGATTTCTTGTTTGGATGAACTTTGATGGGTTTCTTATACTTGATTCACTTAGTGTGATGTAGTTGAACACTAATTTCTCTTGAAATATTATGGGAGAAATGTGGAGAGATGTTTTAGAGAGAAGAGGAGTGAAAGGTGAAATGAAATAAATGAAACTTGGATCCTTATTAAATAACACATTTCCGCCCTTAATTCTACGGACCAACATACGATCCGTATATTTTTCATTCCCGTATGTAGGCTACCCGTATGTTTGGTCCCATATCAGGTGTACCATTCAACAACAACCTACGGCTAACATACGGTTAATTTTATCCGAAAGGTAATACAACAATAATGTCCTCTTTCCAGACTTATTCTCGTCAACTCGTTTGATCTCCAATCCTTATGGAACCTTCTTAACACTTGTTTATCACTTCATTAGCAATCCAAGGGATGTTATAAATCTTCTCCAAAACTTCATGAAGTCATCATTAATCCGATACTCCATAAATCTTGCCCAAGCTACCCGAAACATATACCTTACTTTCCTTAACAACTTTCGTCACCTACTTCAAATGTCTTTGAAATCTTACTTAGGGTCATCAAATGTCATTCTCCACTTATCGAAACACCGTATACTTCGTACCCTTCGTTAATCTATTTACTGTGCATCAACGGAAAATTTTTTGAGGTGTAACATTCTTACCCTATAATATGGCACTATCATCCTGCCACAACAACCCATAATAACAATGCATCACATTGTCAACATAATAGCAATAGAATTTCACATCACGACCCAAATGCATAAAAAGGAAAACATACATACCTTATGATCCCAATTGTCTCATCTTGGCCCTCTTCAATGATCAAATAAGTGCGGATATTTGGATTTCATGATTTCTTTCACACCCACACACACACACCTCGATTATTATTTCTCCACAAAATCTTCCAACGAGGCCACTTTTTGTTTCTAGGCCTCCGTTATCTAATATGGCAATGGGTATTTCTTCATAAGCTAACTTTTACAAGTCATCAACATCATTTACCTTTTTCGATCCTAGTAAGATCTCCAACACATTTACGAAGCATCGAGACATGGAAAACTGGATGAACTAACTCCAAATTAGGAGGTAGGTCTAACT
Source organism: Lycium ferocissimum (assembly GCF_029784015.1). Lineage (NCBI taxonomy): Eukaryota > Viridiplantae > Streptophyta > Magnoliopsida > Solanales > Solanaceae > Lycium > Lycium ferocissimum. Next base: position 23,429,363 of record NC_081343.1, read on the forward strand.
CATAAGCCACTTTGCCTACTTTGTGCACGATCTCATAAGGCCCAATGTACCGGGGACTTAGCTTCCCCTTCTTGCCAAATCTCATAACGCCCTTCATTGGCGACACTTTCAAGAATACCCAATCTTTAACTCGGAACTGTAAGTCCCTTCGACGATTATCCGCATAGGACTTTTGACGACTTTGGTCTGCTAACAACCGATCTTGTATAAGCTTAACTTTCTCTATGGCTTAGGCAAATAATGTCAGAGAAATGCATCTACAAATTCTTGCCATGTGGGGTGCATTCTCCCGTGAAGCCATCCAAACCGTGTACCAATGAACCGCATCCCTTCCAATTTTTATCACGCTAACTCCACCGATTTTCGGTAATTGTTCCATACAATAAATTCATGCTCAACTTATACCATCAATGAAATCGAAGGTCCTAATCCCGACTTTGATCCAAAGAATTTCGGAGGGTTCCTAATAAAGTCACGGGCCCTCATAATTAAATCCGGATTGTTCCAATGTACAAAACCAATTGAATAAACAAATGAATGGCCTCTTTTACATGTTGGCCCGTTAATAATCCGGGAGGAATCGGAGGGGCAGTTCGGAATGTGTGCTCCCTCACGCTCCTCTAATATAGGCCATGAACGGGAGGACTAAGATTGAGCCGCACTGGGGACTCACTTTCCTCAACTACTATGGCGGTGCTCTTTGGACTTGCTTATGTGTAATCTTGAGTTTAGTTTGGGATAGGATGTATGCTTTTTCTTGAATTAGTGTAACATCTCTAAAATACATAGCACACTCTAAGGAACAAGAAGTTCTTACGTCATAGCTCTATAGCACGATTCTTATGAAGAAAAAAGGTCATTCATTCCTAAAATTTTTTTTTTTTTTTATAAGTGTGGCGCGCAACACACCCATAACCAAGACTTACCTAAACGCTTTAGACACACCTAATTTGTTTTAGCTTATACCACTTTTATCACGATCTTAACAAGGGCCGCATGTTTTTGGGTCATTATGGCCACCTGTGCACCCCTTAACATACTTTCACATCACATCTAGGTGAGTACATAGCTAAATCATGCTTTCATTCATCATTCATATTAATCCCATCTTTAACAACACATCTATATCATCATTAACAACTATGCCCATATAAATGTACATAAACCGACGAGTGTTTTGAAAATAACATCCCAAAATATGTGTCCGACAATGCCAAACATACCTAACCATATACACATGTCTACGTTTGAGAGTACATCATATCATATAGGCGGAAAGACCCCACCGTGCCCATGAACATGTACACAAAAGAATCTATACCAAAAGGTATATTGAATGAAACAAACTATGCTCGGGTAGTCCCCGAGAATATAGCTATGGATCGTGTTCCCCATGCCACTGGGGCTCTTAGCAGCTCCACAAACAAAAGGACGTCAGTACAAAGAATGTACTAAGTATGTACACGATCAACATCAATATGAAAGCATAATAGACAACATATGATATAACATAGGATGGGAGATAATAGCATTAGCGTCATAGTACTTACTTGCTTTCCATAGGGACATTCCATTTCTATTGCGTATCCGTGTACATACATCCATATCCGTACTCATTTACCTTTCGTATCAACTTTCGTATTCATATCCATATTTCCATTCATGCTCATGTTCATATCATATACATTGCATATGCATAGCTTTTACTTGGCATTTACATATACTTAGCATACTCGTACTCATATTGATGTCATATACATAACATTTATATAGCATACACATTGCTTATACATAGCCTTTACATAGCATACCCGACCACGAAGGTTCGGTGTTTCATCCATGCCCGAAAGGCTCTAAGGGTCATACATACGCCCTACCAAGGCTCGGTTATCCGTTATCATTTCATTTTATTTGGTGCGCGCGTTACATATATACATATCTACTATATTCTACCAAACTCATATAGCTCGGGGTTTCATAATAATGGACGGCCCATATACATCTAAGCTCATAAGCATCTTTAGCCTTTTTACTATCGTCATTCATTACATTCTATCCATAGAGGATTTCTCGTCGTATAAGGAACTTAGTACAATCGTATCGTATCGAGAATCATAAGTTTAGTAGCTTTTAGCGATAGGATCATAAAAGAATAGATATTTGGCCAAAGAACCACGCCTTATGAAAGAAGGGTTAGCCGTACATACATTTTCGTGCAACTATTCTATCACTCGTACATTCGTCTTCAATGCTCACGTTCTACCTTCATTAGAGTGCATGCTAACATTAGAGAACCGATGACTTAGTATACATGACTAAAGCTAGAGAAAATTGGACAGCATCTCCTTTATTTATAAAACTTCCCTCATATCACATATCAACTCCCAAACATCATTAATATCATTCACGACATCATAACGATAGCCTTTAATCACTTACATTATCCATACTTCTCAATTCATTCCCAATCATCCATATTCATGGTCATATCACATTATTACGTTCATTCATATACAATGTCTATTCCATATTCTCAACATCATTTATAACATGATTATAATCGTAATGTATCAAGAATCATAACTCAACCCAAACATTTACTCAAAAGTAACACTACTTCCACATTCATGACCCATTTCCTATTTCCTTATGTAATCCAAGTGTTTCAACTTTCAAATAACTTAACAATAAGGAAATTTCATAAAACTTACCTTAGATGGTGGAGGATTGAATCTCGGGTGTAAATACCTCACTTGAGCAAAACCCTAGTTTTTCCTTCACTTGGATTTCTTGTTTGGATGAACTTTGATGGGTTTCTTATACTTGATTCACTTAGTGTGATGTAGTTGAACACTAATTTCTCTTGAAATCTTGTGGGAGAAATGTGGAGAGTTGTTTTAGAGAGAAGGGGAGTGAAAGGTGAAATGAAATAAATGAAACTTGGATCCTTATTAAATGACACATGGAAGCAACATACGGACCAACATACGGTCCGTATATTTTTCATGTATGTCCGGACCGTATGTTTGGTCCATTGAGGTGTGCCATTTCTTTGCATAACCTTTGACGGAGGACATAGATCCCCCGTGGATTTTATACGGCCAGCATGTCTGGCCGTATAATGTCCAGCTATCCGAGACTTGTTCTCGTCGACTCATTTCATCTCCAATCCTTTTGGAACCTTCTAAACACTTGTTTATCACTTCATTAGCAATCCAAGGGACGTTATAACTCTTCTCCAAAACTTCATTAAGTCATCATTAATTCGATACTCGTAAATCTTGCCTGACACAGGACATATACCTTACTTTCCTTAACTACTTTCGTCACCTACTTCATGTCACGACCCAACCCCGTAGGCCGTGACTACTGCCCGAGCTGGACACTCGTATACACTTGTTAACTATAATCAGCTCACAATCAGCATAATAGGGAACTTATATGTAAAAAGGCAAGACGTCGTCTCAAAACTGTCGCATATATAGATATATCATAGCAACCTGTCTCCTGAGGAGTTACAACTTTCAACAGGTAACATCGTATATAAGCCGGCAAGGCTATCATAATATAGGGGAACGTCCCAGCCATACACGAGCCAACAAGGCTACCATAACACACGGCTTCCAAAAAAAAAAAAAAAAAATATATATATATATATATATATATATATATATATATATATATATATATATATATATATATATATATATACAAGGCTGCCACTACACACAACATCCCAAAACACATATATATATATATACGCAAGCCGACAAGGCTGCCACTACGAATGGGAACGCCCCAAAACATAAGTCATATATACACAACTAACAACAACTATATACAAACCCACACATATATCTACAGACCTCTAAGAGTGACAACAGTAACATATGACGGGACAGGGCCCCGCCGTACCCCTGGCTAAGCATATATATACAACAAAAGGATCTGTACCAAAATATAGGCTCCGGAACAAGGGAGCACTCCAAGATAGCAGAATAGATATCCTAAGCTGGCGGATCACCAAAACGAGCGTCTGTACCTGCGGGCATGAAACGCAGCCCCCGAAGAAAGGGGGTCAGTACGAAATATGTACTGAGTATATAAAGCATGAAATACGAAACAGATTATAACCGAAATAAGAATTACAAAAAACCAAGTGCAATAATCGAATACCAAAATGCTTGCTTTTGAAACACAAATCATGTATGTCAATATCATATATCATATCCGGCCCATTATAGGACTCGGTGAACATGGTCGCCACCCCGTCTTTGGCGCCATAACACAGCATACTCCAGAACACATCATAACTCCGTATCACGGATAACTCCGTATCACAAAGATAACTCCGTATCACAAAGATAGCTCCGTAACACAAAGATAACACCATAACACAAGATAACATAACACATAACACCATAATATATATATATATATATATCGTATCCGGCCCTCTAGTGAGGGACTCGGTGAAAGATGTAATAACGAGTAATGCACAAACAGAGTAGTGAGTAACCATATGCATATAAATCATCTTTTGAGACTCAATAGATAAGTAGGCTAACCAACGCTCGAGTATCAGGATGATAGCCATATTAAGTACTCTTTGAACATCATTATGAACTATATCAAAATAAAGCCTCAGGGATCATAGACATGTATCAAATCAATACGAAACAACTTATGAAAGTTATGGTCATTAGTTATTGTGAAGTCTTTCAAGAATAGGAACTTTTACGCATCGTTTACTATCCAATCATATAGAAACTCGAGGGCAATAGCTCGACTATATTAAGAAGTCTAACATCAAGAAGTGAATAAGAATCATAAACATGCTCGGAACTTATGAATAGAGTTACCCCGAAGCTCATATCGTATCATACTTACATCTAGGACATGCCAAAAGAAAGAAGGGATAGGATTTACATACCTTTAGCGTTTACTCGCAACACAACACGTATACGCTGCCCAATAGTGTCTCAACCTATATTAAGACGTCAAGAACTACGATTAAACTACGAAGAGATTCAAAACGTATCCTAACGTTAATAACTCCTTTCTAGATAATTAGACGACGTTTCGCTTATATTCAAACCAACTACATACAACCAAGCCAACATCACTAATCATGTATTCAAGTATCAACCCGAGACTATTCAAACATGACTCGAGGACATCCGGGACAACCCCATACAACACTCCAAAACAGCCCAACCAACACACAATACAACATATAATCTTCCAAGCTCAACAAGAACAACAACAACACATTCTTTATATCCAAATTCATGAACTATACCAACAACCACACGTTAACAACATCATTCACATAAATATAAGAAACTATATTAACATCATATGAACTTCTACAACAGCCCACAAACAATTACAACTCCAACTTGAACCATTAACCCTTCATTCTCATCATAAATTCCATGACAACAACAACCAAAATACCAAGTAAAATCAATTCACCATTTCCTACACAAACAGCCCCTACACGGCTTCAACACCAACACACATAGTTCCATGAATTTCATTCATTTCTACACACTACAACACGCACAAACCATCCATAATACATGCAAAAGAAGATTAAACCTTACCTTTAACACTTGACTTCTCAACTTGGCTAGAATTTGTGCCTTGAATCAATACTTGTTCTTGTTTCCTAGATCAATCCCACGTTATTATACACCTTCTAAAGAGTTGAAATGCTTGAAGAAAATATTTTTTTGATCAACTTTCAAGAACTTCAATCTCGGCCACCATGGCCGAGAGTCTCTCTCTATCTCTAAGGTTTCTTAGGTTTGTGAAGATGAAAAATGAATTTGAGTCATCAATTGACTTATATATGATGCCTAAGAGTTGGACACATGTCCCACTCATGGCTTGAGCCAATCACACTTGGCCAAGTCACGGGTGGGGCCCACACGGCCACTTATGGCTTAATTAATGAATAATTAAACTTTAATCCCACTTAATAATCTAATCATGGTTAATTAATCCCTAATCTCCATTAATATTTCTATACCAAATAAAATTTATAAGCAACTTGTGCATTAAAACAAAATCGGAGGTTAAAAGTCTCTACCTCGTATCCCAAAATAGTCTTGTCCTTAACTTGTCGCGATTAGCTTAAAATATCCCAATGTACAAAAATACGGATATAACATCCTTCCCCCCTTTAGAACATTCATCCTCGAATGTTATACTAGTCTCACCAGGTCTTACAGGGACTTCGAGAGAGTCTATTTTATTGTTACAACATATAGCTTTATTTATCAATCAATATAATCAACGAGGAGTTTAGATTACCTGTAGGCATAGGAAACAAGTGAGGATATTTCTTCTTCATCTCCTCTTCAGTTCCCAAGTCATCTCCTCCCTGTTATTGTTCCGCCACAATACTTTAACGGAAGTCACGTCTTTAGTACGCAACCTTCTCACTTGACGATCCAAAGATAGCTATAGGGTTCTCCTCGTACGATAGCTCCTCCATTATCTGGATATCATCCACGGGGAACACCCTAGAAGGATCACCAATACATTTGCGAAGCATAGACACATGAAACACTGGGTGTACTGTTTCCAAATCAGATGGTAGGTCTAATTCATAGGCAACCTGGCCTACCTTGCAGACAATCTGATAAGGCCCGATATACCTCGGGCTAAGCTTTCCTCTCTTACCGAATCTCATTAAACCCTTCATAGGGTGACACCTTCAAGAATACCCAATCGCCAACCGGAACTCTAAGTGTCGACGTCGATTATCCGCATATGACTTCGTCGACTCGAGTCGCTAATAACCTTTCCCGAATAAGTTTTACCTTATCAATGGCTTGCTGAATCATATCTGGGCCGATTAACTTAGTCTCCCCAACATCAAACCAGCCAATAGGTGACCTGCACTTCCCGCCATACAAAGCCTCATACGGTGCCATCTGGATGCTAGAATGGTAGCTATTATTATAGGCAAACTCAATAAGTGGCAGATGATCATCCCAAATCCTCTCGAAGTCAATAACACATGCCCGCAACATATCTCCTAGCGTCCGAATAGTACGCTCGGCCGTCCGTCGCTCCGAGGGTGAAATGCCGTACTAAGACTCACCCGTGTCCCCAATCCTTCCCGGAATGATCTCCGTGGTTAGCGTAAACTGAGCACCTCTGTCAGATATAATAGATGTGGGAACTCCGTGAAGTCTTACTATCTCCTTAATATATAATTTTGCATAGTCCTCAGCTGAATAAGTAGTCCTGACTGGAAGAAAATGGGCTGATTTTGTCAGCCTATCTACAATAACCCATATGGAATCATACTTCCGTGGAGTGCGAGGTAAACCTGTAATGAAGTCCATATTAATTGCTTCCCACTTCCAAGTCGGAATTTCCATCTCCTGTAATAATCCACCAGGCTTCTGATGCTCGATCTTAACCTGTTGGCAATTGGGGCACTGAGCAACAAACTCTGCTATGTCCCTCTTCATGCCATCCCACCAGTACAAACATCTGAGGTCATGATACATTTTTGTTGACCCCAGATGAATAGAATAACGGGCATAATGTGCCTCTCCCATAACCTGTCGCCGTAGCCCTGCAACCTCAGGTACACATAATCTGCCCCTATATCGCAGCACTCCGTCAGGTGTAATCTCGAATGGGGTCTTCTCCTTTTCAAGGGTTGTATCTCTATATTGTGCGAACAAGACGGTCCTCGTATCGACGTCGCTTTACCTCTTCCATAATAGAGGATTCAAGAACTCCTCGACGTAAACCCCACTATCTCCGAATCACCAAACGGACTCCAAGACTAGCTAGCCGATAAATCTCACGGACTATTTCCTTTCCTTTCGGTTGCACGTCCGTCAAGCCGCCCATAGACTTACGGCTAAGTGCATCCGCTACAACATTTGCTTTCCCCGGATGGTATAGAATATCAACATCATAGTCCTTCAAAGCAACTCTAGCCACCTTCTCTCGTCGTAAATTCAGCTCTCCTTCGCTTAAAGATATACCGGAGGCTTTTGTGATCCGTATAAATATCAACATGCACGCCATATAGATAATGCCTCCATATCTTCAAAGCGTGAATCACCGCCGCTAATTCCGCATCATGAGTAGGATAATTTCTTTCATGCTTCCCGAGCCGCCGGGAGGCATAGGCTATAACTCGCCATGCCGCATTAATACACAACCTAGCCCAACACCGGAAGCATCACAATAAATGACATAACCATCTCGGTCCCTCAGAAGAGTCGAAACCGGAGCCGTAGTCAACTTCTCTTTTCAAAGAATCGGAAGCTTCGTTCACAAGCATCGCCCACCGGAACTTAGCCGCCTTCCGAGTTAGCCTTGTTAAAGGCGCTAAAATCGAAGCAAACTTCTCCACAAATCTTCTATAATATCCTCGCTAACCCCGAAAACTACGTACCTCGTAGGTGTCGTAGGTCTAGGCCAAGTCTTTACGGCCTCAATCTTCTGTGTATCCACCCGAATGCCATCAGCTCCAATAATATGCCCCAAGAATGCTACTGAAGTCAACCAAAATTCACATTTAGAGAACTTAGCATACAATTTCTGGTGCTGGAGCACCCCAAGTACCGTTCTCAGATGATCCGCATGCTCCTCCTCTGATCGTGAATAGACCAGAATATCATCAATAAACACAATCACGAACATATCTAGGAACGGCCTGAATACTCGGTTCATCAGATCCATAAACACTGCTGGAGCATTGGTCAGCCCAAAAGACATCACCCTAAACTCATAGTGCCCGTATCGGGTCCTGAAGGCGCCTTTGGAATATCCGCCTCTCTACCCGCACTGGTGATAGCCTCGACCGCAGTCTATCTTCGAGAAACACTTAGCACCCCGCAACGGTCAAATAAATCATCAATCCCGGGGAGGGATATCTATTCTTTATGGTCACCTTGTTCACCGCCTATAATCAATACACATCCGCGCCGACCCATCTTTCTTTCTCACGAACAATACCGGTGCTCCCCAAGGCGATGTGTCGGGCCTAATGAAAGCCCTTCTCTAATAAATCCCTCACCGCTCCTTCGCTTCTTTCGTTCCCGCAGTGCCATTCGTAAGGAGGAATAGATATGGGCCGAGTATCCGGCAACACATCTATAGTGAACTCTATCTCCCGCTCGGGAGGAAGACCTCGGAAGTTCATCCGGAAATACATCAAATTCATTGACTACCGGATCGACCGAAGAGTCGGTGCCTCTCGCTTTCAAGTCATGCACACGAACCAGATGATAAATATAACCCTTTCTAACCATCTTCCTTGCCTTGAGGTATGAAATAAACTTACCCCTCGGCGATGCCGTATTCCCTAGCCATTCTATAGTTGGCTCCCTTGGAAATTGAAACCGAACTATCTTGTTTCTACAATCAACGTTAGCATAACAAGAAGCTAACCAATCCATACCCATAATAACATCACTCGATCATATCTAACTCTATCAAATCTACTAAGGTATGACGACTATATATATTCACCGAACACCTTTTTATATACCGTTTGCTATAACAGAATCTCCCTACCGGTGTAGCTACCTCAAATGGTTCAATCGACTCGTGTTTTATCCCGATTCTACTAGCAACAAAGGGAGATATATATGATAAGGTGGAGCCCGGATCTATCAATGCATATACGTCCCGAGAGAAAATCGATAATATACCCGTAACCACATTTGGTGACGCCTCCCGATCCTCGTCTACTAGCCAAAGCATATATGCGGTTCGAAGGACCGCTAGAACCGGAAGCTCCGCCACGGCCTCTACCACGGCCCGCCGGTGCCGGCATACCCCCGCCCCATAGGCGCATAGCTGGCGAAGAAGATGAACCAAAGAATCGACCCAAAAGGGCCGAGCCGCACCACCTGGACTACCCCCAAACGGACACTCCCTCATAATATGGCCTTGACGGCCACAAGAAAAACAAGCACCCGTAGCACGATAACACTCCCGTAACGATGCCTCCCACATCGAGAACACCGAGGCAAGGTGGCCTCGACCGACCGAACCTCTGGGCACCGCGAACCCGAAGCCCCGGAGCTCGACCAGCCTCCCGAATACCCCGTGCTATCAAATCTCCTACCAAAGAATCGTGGGGGTGCACTCCGTGCCGGGCTGAGAAGGATATCTACTATACTGCTGCTGAGGCTGCCTGCCTCGAAACTCACCCAGGTAGCCAGCCGATCTAGCCCTCTTATGCTGGCCTCTATCATAATCTCTAGTCCGACGACGCCCTGTGTCGATCCTCTACCCCCTGTGCATAAGCCTGTACCCGAGCAATGTCCATACCTGGCTGAGAAGCCATTATCATACAACTATCAACCAAGTAATGATCCAGCCCCCTCACATAATGATGCACCCTATCAGCCATATCGGCTACAATAGTGGGCGCATGTCTAGCCAACGAATCAAACTCAAGACTATAATCTCGAACACTCCTGCCATTCTTCCTCAAATGCAAGAACCTATCAACTCTGGCTCGTCTCGTCTCTGGAGGTAGAAAATGGCCCAAAAAGGCCTCTACGAACTCATCCCATACCGCCGGAGGAGCATCCTCGCCCCTAGACAACTCCCAGACTCATACCAATTATACATCACGCAACCGATACGAAGCCAACTCAACGTACTCGCCCTCGAAGCTCTAATTATCCTCAATGTACGCCGCATCCGCCGAATAAACTCCCGCGGATCCTCCGCGGGCTTTGACCCGTAGAACTCGGGGATTACAAGTCAAGAAATCACGGCCCTCAAACTATCATGTCCGTCCGCATAGTCACCTCCTAATCCGTGCCTCGCGAGCTCGCCCCCGCCACTAACCCGGTCAAGAATCGAACCGCATCTCTCATAGCCCTATCCTCCGCCCCCGGCCGAGGAGCCGGAGGCTCGGCACCGGAACCTCGGAGCCGGCGCGGAGCCGCCCCTCGATCCGCACCGCCGCCGCCCTATGCTCCTCTCGGTAGCGGCGGTGTAGCGCAGCTCGCCGACCGGAGCACAACCTCGTGCATAAGCCGGGCACGGGCCCTAGTAACTCTCCGAATCCGGCCGGTCTCTCCAGCCACCGACTTGCCCTTCCGGGCGCCGTCGCTTTTTTGAGGCATCGCCGTAAACATAATAATCCGTTAGGGAGGAATTATCCCGATAATACGCTCTATCGCACGATCTAGAGTAAGAAGGAAAGATAACATCCTAAATGTCCCGTAGCTTCCTCGTTTATAGATGTGGTGCACAACACACCGATAAACAAGACTCTACTAGACACGGTCCGTAGACACTCCGAGGATGAACCGCTTCGATACCACTTTTGTCACGACCCAGCCCCGTAGGCCGTGACTAGTGCCCGAGCTGGACACTCGTATACACCGTTAACTATAATCGTCCACAACTAGCATAATAAGGAACTCATATATAAAAAGGCAAGACGTCGTCTCAAAACTATATATATATATATAGATATATCACAGCAACCTGTCTCCTGAGGAGTTACAACTTTCAACAGATAATATCGTATATAAGCCGGCAAGGCTATCATAATATAGGGGAACGTCCCAACATACACGAGCCAACAAGGCTACACAACACATATATATATATATATATATATATATATATATATATCTACGCAAGCCGACAAGGCCGCCACTACACACAACATCCCAAAACATATATATATACGCAAGCCGACAAGGCGCCACTACGAACGGGAACGCCCCAAAACATAAGTCATATATACACAACGAACAAGAACTATATACAACCCACACATATGTCTACGTACCTCTAAGAGTGACAACAAGATATGACGGGACAGGGCCCCGCCGTACCCCCGGATACACACATATATATACAACAAAAGGATCCGTACCAAAATATAGGCTCCGGACAATGGAGCACTCCAAGATAGCCGAATAGATATCCTAAGTCGGCGGATCACCAAAACGAGCGTATCGTACCGCGGGCATGAAACGCAACCCCCCCCGAAGAAAGGGGGTCGCACGAAATATGTACCGAGTATATAAAGCATGAAATACAAGAAATGATTATAACCGAAATAAGAAGTACATAAAACGAGTACAATAACCAATACCAAAATGCTTGCTTTTGAAACACAAATCATGCATGTCAATATCATATATCATATCCGGCCCATTATAGGACTCGGTGAACATGGTCGCCACCCCGTCTTTGGCGCCATAACACAAGATACCTCCCGAACACAAGATAACTCCGTATCACAAAGATAACTCCGTATCACAAAGATAGCTCCGTATCACAAAGATAACACCATAACACAAGATAACACCATAACACATATATATATATATATATATATCCGGCCCTCTCTAGTGAGGGACTCGGTGAAAGATGTAATAAAAGATGCACGAGCAGTAGTGAGTAACCATATGCATATAAATCATCTTTTGAGACTCAATAGATAAGTAGACTAACCAACGCTCTAGTATCAGGATGATAGCCATATTAAGCTCTCTCTAAATGTCATTACGAACTATATTAAGGAAAGTCTCAAGGATCATAGACATGTATCAAATCAATACGAGAAAGCTTATGAAAGTTATGGACATTATTCGTTATAGAATCCGTTAAGAATAGGAACTCTTTATGCATCATTTACTATCCAATCATATAAAAGACTCGAGGGCAATAGCTCGACTATATTAAGAATTCTAATATCAAGAAGTGAATAAGAATCATAAACATGCTCGGAACTTATGAATAGAGTTACCCCAAAGCTCATATCGTATCATACTTACATCTAGGACATGCCAAAAGAAAAAAAGGATAGGCTTTACATACCTTTAGCGTTTACTCGCAACACAACACGTATACGCTACCCAATAGTGTCTCAACCTATATTAAGACGTCAAGAACTACGATTAAACTACGAAGGGATTCAAAAACGTATCCTAACGTTAATAATTCCTTTCTAGATAATTAGACGACGTTTCGCTTTTATTCAAACCAACTACATACAACCAAGCCAACATCACTAATCATGCATTCAAGTATCAACCCGAGACTATTCAAACATGACTCGATGACATTCCACAACAGCCCGTACAACACTCCAAAACAACAGCCCAACCAACACACAATACAACATATAATCTTCCAAGTTCAACAAGAATAACAACAACACATTCTTTTCTTCCAAATTCATGAACTATACCAACAACCACACGTTAACAACATCATTCACATAAATGCAAGAAACTATATTAACATCATATTAACTTCTACAACAGCCCACAAACAATTACAACTCCAACTTGAACCATTAAATCCTTCATTCTCATCATAAAATCCATAACAACAACAACCAAAATACCAAGTAAAATCAATTCATCATTCCTACACAAACAACCCCTACACGGCCTCAACACCAACACACATAGTTCCATGAATTTCATTCATTTCTACACACTACAACACGCACAAACCATCCATAATACATGCAAAAGAAGATTAAACCTTACCTTTAACACTTGACTTCTCAACTTGGCTAGAATTTGTGCCTTGAATCAATACTTGTTCTTGTTGCCCTAGGATCAATCCCACGTTATTATACACCTTCCAAAGAGTTGAAATGCTTGAAGAAAATATTTTTTTGATCAACTTTCACAAGGCATCAATCTCGGCCACCATGGCCGAGAGCTTCTCTCTCTATCTCTAAATTTTCTTATGTTTGTGAAGATGATAAATGAATTCCTTGTCATCAATTGACTATATATGATGCCTATAGAGTTGGACACATGTCCCACTCATGGCTTGAGCCAATCACACTTGGCCAAGTCATGGGTGGGACCCACACGGCCACTTATGGCTTAATTAGTGAATAATTAAACTTTTAATCCCACTTAATAATCTAATCATGGTTAATTAATCCCTAATCTCCATTAATATTTCTATACCAAATAAAATTTATAAGCAACTTGTGCATTAAAACAAAATCGGAGGTTAAAAGTCTCTACCTCGTATCCCAAAATAGTCTTGTCCTTAACTTGTCGCGATTAGCTTAAAATATCACTTTGAAATGTCGAGTGTGCCTTCACTTTATATTTTATTCTTTTGATGGAAGATTTATAAAACTTATAAAATTTGGTCGCACGATAACCAGGTGCCTAATAACCTTTTAATACCACATTGAGGCAAAAAGTACATTCACCCTTTGAAGGAGAGCTCATAGTGTTCTTCCTTATATAATTACCACAATGTTGATTAACATTGTTGTGTCCTTTGCCATGTCCAAGTTCATACATTTAACCACTTATCTTTTTTTCAGACTTACCATGCACTGCTACAACATTCACATCAGGAAATGGAGCAAATCCGATGGGACGGGCTACAATACTTTTTATCAAAACACATTATTTTGGTTTAGCCATCAATTATATTACCAGTATGGTGCATTGGCTCAAACCCAACGCGTTACCCATATACAGGCGTGTCAGGCCATAATTCAATGGGACTCGAACCAGATATCTTATAATCATGGTGCACCGGGATGGGTGATTTAACTTACAACTTGGTGAAAATATGAATGTGGTGTGTTACCATGTAATTTAATGAATACATCTGGATTGTGTCATAGTCATTGATGTCTTTATTGTTGGAATTATTTATTCCTATCGTATAATTCCTACATTGGTAATGCAATGGTTACTATGAAAATGCCTTGATTCATTCTCTTGACATTTATGAGTCATTATTTCATGAGTCATTATTTTATGTTTGTAACCGACTCTTCAATTCTCTTTTAACGGCTGATTTATTAGCTGATCTGAATGACCTGATTAATGACTCATTAAGTCCTCTCTTGAACCTTTCAGATTCTTGTCCTATATAAATCATTCATTTTTGGTGAATTACTTACACACCGAAAATCATCTCCTCCTCTTCTTCTTCTTCTTCTTCTTCTTCTTCTTCTTCTTCTTCTTCTTCTTCTTCTTCTTCTTCTTCTTCTTCTTCTTCTTCTTCTTCTTCTTCTTCTTCTTCTTCTTCTTCTTCTTCAGAGTTCTTCTTTTCCTTCTGTTTTCTGGGGAATTTAGTTTGTGCAAACTCCAAACTTCCAGCCACTAGTGCAAGTGTTTGGGAGTGTTGTGGAACCTTGGGGGGCGAACGGGCTAAATGATTTGCACCGTAGTCGGTACGAAATCTCTTTCAAGGCAGTGGCTTGCTATGACACACCGTTGATCCGATAAGTTTATTCTATCATTTTGTTCGTTTTATTGATTAATATTGTTAATATTTCCAATAATTTGAAACTTGTAGAGCATTCTCAAATATACATAACACCCATCCAATCTACTTTCATTATCATGATAAGCAACAAAAGTTTTGAAATAAATATTAGAATACTTGCTAGAATTCCTTTTTAGGACTACATTCACAATGTTGTCTTAAACAAGATGTTCTCTATTAATCAGCATCCAATCACAAGATTTATCTTTTGCAATGGCTATTATGACTTGACAATAACAATTTATCGACGCAAAAGTGTCGGTTTAATTCCTAACGGAATACTCATCAAGAGGTTTCGTTACCACTCAATCTCATTGTCAATCAATTCAATATTACAAACTCATATTCCATGATAAATTCGGCTATCATGATAATGAAATACTTTCTTATAATATTTGTTGATGATGACATAGTGTGAGTAAATTTTACATGATAATCCCGCTAAGTAAAAATAAATTTGACTAAGCGGATGATATAATTGTTGTGGTTATTTCTTAAGTGAATCTTGTGACCAATGCAAGAGATTGGGTGTTAGACTCTTGTGCTAACAAAGTTAATTTTGTGTCACCCAAGTTGAAGAAAAAGAATGATTTATTTATGTTGGTGATTTATGAACTACTCAAGCTCTTGAAAAGAGAAAGTTCTTCTTAAACTTGTATTTGGAAAAGAAAAAAATAATTGGAGTGAAGGTTTTATTTGAGTATGATAAAGTTGTGTCAACCTAAATAATATTTTTATGAGCAATGAAGATTATAAACATAATTTATTTGTGACTACTTATTTTTAAATAAATGACGAAAATATTAGTATTGATACTTACTTTTCTCATATTGCTTTCTTATTATTTTTTTGAGATATGTTGGGGATTGTAAAATATATATACTTATATTATTAATATCTCAAATAAAGAATAAGAAACATCTTCTTCCTCTTCTTCATACATTATTTTCTGGGCAATTGTTTGAGCAACCTCCAAACTTTCAGCTACTAGTGCAAGTATTTGGGAGTGCTGTGGAACCTTGGGGAGTGACCGGCCTTAACGATTTGCACCGGAGTTGTTATATCCCGTATTCGGTACGTCGGAATATTTTAAGTTGGTTGTGACAAGTTAAGGACAAGGGTATATTTTTTTTCAATTTTGTTAAGAATTCATAAGTTGCGTGTTCATCTTTTTATTGGTATGGAGTATTAAGGGCAAAATTGGAATTTGGAAAAAAATTAGTCATGCACCACCATAACCCTATGTGGCCGTGTGGTTCCTATGGGTCCCACCCCTAACTTGGCCAATTGTTTTAAGCCATGGGGTGGGGCATGTGGACAAATTATATAGGCTACCTATATGTATATATATATATATATATATATATATATATATATATATATATATATATATATATATATATATATGTGCGTGTGTGTGTGGGAGATTACCCCGCAAGACTTATTCATCTTTGGTGACTTAGGAAAATTCTAGAAAATTGGAGAAAAAATAGGGGGCATGACCGGCCATGTGTGCCTATTTGTATATGTATATATATATATATATATATATATATATAAAAGTGATGCTAACATAAGGCATAACTCATCATTTTAAACTTGGTAAAATTCAAGAAAGATGGAGAAAAGAGAGAAGAGAGAGACTTTCGGCCAAGGGGCAGAAAGTGGTGTCTTTCAATCTTGGTCAAGAAAATTATTTTCTCCTAGCTTTTCAACTAATTGGAAGGTCCTCTACAACGTGGAGTAATTGTTGGAACAAGTAAACCATCGTTCTTGCGGAGAACAATCCTAGCCGAGGGAGGAAGTTGGTGGAGAAGGTAAGGTTCTATCCTTTTTACATGTTTCATGGATGGTTGTGTGTGTGGTGCTATGTTGAAACGGATGAAGTTCATGAAGTTGTGGTGCGTTGTGTGTGGCCGTGTGTATGTGAGGTTATATAGGAGTAAAGAACTAATTTATTTAGCATGTTTGGATTGTGTATTATGGATAGTTGTGCGTGTGGTAGAATGTGTGGAAATGAATGAACTTCATGGAATTATGTATGTTGAAGCTTGGCCGTGTAGGGGCTTTTTTTGGTAGAACATGATGAACTAATTTTATGTAGTATTTTGGTTGTTAGTTGTTGTGCATTATGTGATGAAAATGAAGGTTTGATCACTCAAATGGAAGTCGTAATTGTTGTGGGCTGATTTAGAACATAATGAGATTTCAATATAGTTTCTTGTATTGATGAAGATGATGTTGCTAGCGTATGGAATTGTTGATGTAGTTTATGAATTCGGAAGAAAGAAATGTATTGTTATTGTCCCTATGGAAATGGGTGGTTTCGGGTTCCATGGCATATTGTTTGGATTGTCTTGAATATTTTGTGGATTGTTTGGGGTGATCTTGAATCTTATTTGAATGTTCCTGGGTTAGTCTTTGAATATGTGAGCGTCGATATTGACTTGAATGCATGTAGTTGAATTGGATGTAAATGGAATATCGTCGAATTGTATGGAAAGGAGTTGTTAATGTTAGAATACGTTTTGAATCTAATGTTGATGTTGTTTACATAATTGTTGGTATTGTTGTTGAAGATTTGGCCGAGTTGAATTCTCGGGGTTATTGGATTTATAGGGAAAATGCTGCCCAAATTTTCGTAGATAAGACGAAGATTTGGAATTGAATTCTTCGATGCTCATGGGTAATGGTTGATATCTAATGATATTATTGTAGATCGTGAGAAGCCGAGACTTAAGTTTGACTAGCGTAGGAAGCGGACGAGGTATGTAAAGCTCAACCTTTCTTTCTTTGGCATGTCTTAGTTAAAAGTAAGTGATGACACGAGCCTCGAGGTAACTCTATTCTTGCGATCCGAGCATGTCTATGATTCTTATTTGTTTCTTGATATTCGTATTCTTAATGTAGTCAAGTTATGGTTCTTATGCTTTTGTATGACTAAATTTCAAAAGTTGCATAAAAGCTTTGTTTTCAAAAGAGATTTGTTTTTAAATGATTCCGTAACTACGAACGAGCGTAACTTTCACAGAAGGGCTCGGATTGCTTCGATATGATTGTAGAAAGTCCTTAAATGAGTAATGTCCGTAACTTTCCGAGGCGGGCTCGGATTGGTTTGACGTATGACTATGATCCTTATGGTTCTTTGATATGTTTATGATGCTTGATATGTTTTTCCGAGTGACGTCCGAAAGATTTTTGATAAGACTAATGTTCCGATTTTCAAATGACGATTCATTTAGATTACTTCATTGAGTCTCTGAAAATGATATATGTGCATATGGTTTCTCACTACTCTGCTCGTGCCAGCCTCAATATGTCCTTCACTGCGTCCCGGGCCAGGGCATGTATTCGTGCAACTCTATTGCATTATTCACCGCGTCCCTCACTAGAGGGCCGGGGCACGTTATTTACCGCGTCCCTCATTAGAGGGCCGGGGCACGTTATATGATATGATGATGTGGGGGAGGTGGCCAGGATGGCATATGATGATTTCCTTTACCGCGTCCCTCGCTAGAGGGCCGGGGCACGTTACATGTTCATGCATATGATGATTTTACTTACCGAGTCCCTCACTAGAGGGCCGGGACACGCTATATGTTTATATGATGATTTTATGACATTAACATGCATGAGATATGTTTTCAAAGGCAAGTTTTATGATTTTCTATACTCTTTACTTCAGTATGATCCCGCTTCGTATTTCATGCTTTACATGCTCAGTACATATTCCGTACCGACCCCCTTTCTTCGGGGGGGTTGCGTTTCATGCCGCGCAGGTACACCCAGGTGAGCTGAGGATATTAGTAGAAGACGTTCCAGCGGGATCGGCGAGCTCCATTTGCTCCGGAGTGTGCCGAGTCGGCGTATTATGTTATGGTATCATGTTCCATGTTAGAGACTTTGCGGACGGGTCATGTGTATAGTATGTCGGTTTGTAAGCGGCTCCATAAGCCGATGTATTATTACGCATTATTTTACAGATTTTATACGATAGTAGACTTCATTTGATTTGAAAAAGTATGAAAAGCATATTTGATTTCCGAAAACCTTTCATGATGTATTTATGTTATGATTTAAGGACCCAGTATGATTTGAGTACCACGAGATTCAGCGGGTTCGCTCGGCCCTAGGTAAGGGTCGGGTGCCCATCACACCCTATCGGATTAAGGGTGTGACAAATTGGTATCAGAGCGGTTCGTCCTAGGGGTTGTCTCAAAGTCGTGTCCGATGAGAGTCCCGTTTATGGTGTGAAGCCGGCCACATTTATAAACAGGAGGCTACGGGGCATCTAGGGTGGTTACTCTTCTTTCACCTCTTAGATCGTGCCATAGAGCCAAGTCATAGGAAATGGAATTTCTTGTACTAACCTTCGATTTTAGCAGAAGAATGACATCGACCGAAGAAGGTGACTAACGATATTGGGAGTTACCAAGCACGCATGTAAGCAAAGGTACGAAAGGTATATGTCGAGTACAGTATTGATGTACGATTGAAATGTAAAGTTGAAGATTGAAAGGGAAAGTAAAGAGGAGAGTGTGACAGGTGCAGTTTGAGTTGGACGTACGAGGTAAGTTAATCATTTTTATACTATTGTTGATATTGGGAGCCCTGTGTGGCCGTGAAATATGATATATATATACATGTGTTGGCTCGCGAGGCATTGTTGGTATTTCTCGTGCGGGTGTTTTGGGATAGTAAGGAATACGGAGGAAACTCTGCCAAAATATTTCTAGAAATAATACGAGAGTGAGATGTAAGTTTGGAATATGTTTGGGAAAGGTCGTGTCAATAGTAACGATGGAATTTGACTGAGCTGTGAGTATTGCTGCCCTTTTGGGAATAAGTTAACTGTGGAATGGGTGATGATAGTAAATAGGAGGTCGATAGGGATGTGGTAACCATTAATTCGGAAAGGACTTGTGCTATTAAGAGATGATTTAGAAAGGGCCGGTAGATTTGGATAGAGTAATATATTAAGGTACCGACCGAATCGATAAGTAGGAGAAAAATATGATGAGATTATAGTTAAAGGGAGTAATGGTACGATTAAGATAAGGGTACGGAGAAAAGAGAATGGTGACGAGTAGGAATGTATGGATAAAATAGCTGATGAGATGTGTTGTGAGGGCATTTTGGAATATGTTAAGATCTCAACTTACCCCAGATTATGTGACGAAGGTCATGCGGTGAGGTGGACGCGATCGTACTAGCACAACGCATCGAACTTTATTAAGGTTTCAAGGTTAAGCGTGCTGGGGTGAGAGAAATTTTGGGATGGGTGACCCCCTGGGAAATGTTCTGAAGGTCTTATGAATTCAGACATAAGAAGTAAAGGAGAAGCTAGAGTATCCTAAGGGAAGTTAGAGTATGCAGAGTGGCCAGAAATCTTAAGAGGACGCGTAGGACTGGACGGATCAGGTCGGTGAAGAGAAGGGGTCAACGAAAAGAGGAACTAAGGAGAAATCGAGACAACAGTGTAGTAATAGGTTATGACGTGTACAGCTGAGGACTTTGGATACTTATCGTCGGAGTAAAAGCACGGTCTAATTGAGATTGGAAATAAGGACATGGGGCAAGTATAAACAGATAATGGTATAAGTACGCCCCTAAAGGGGGGAAGCGGCTGAGAGAAATGCAAAGGCGAGACGGAAACGATTGGCACTGCAATATGTTTGATGTGGATACTCAGGCTACAAATGAGACCCTTACTGAAATAAGCTAGTAAGATCGGAAAACCAGCAATAAGTGGATAAAAGTCAGGATGGTAGTTAAGGTAGAGCGAGAAGTTTTGCAGAGACTTTGAATGACATGACGCTAAGAGGTGGACGTGTATGAGGAAAAGAGTATGACAAGAAGACGGTAAATAGTAGGAAGGATAGTAATGCTATGCTAGATTAAGGGCCAAGATGTTGGCTATAGAGGTGTCCGCTAATGTTGTCGCAACTTGTCAGTATTAAAGAAGAAGGAATAGAAAACCCTTATGGTAGGAAGTGAGGGAGTCAAGAGCGATTAAAGGAAGGGAAAGAAATATGACAAAATAGGACGAACGGGTTTTGGTATGAACAAGATATGTAGAGCAGGACGAGCCAGAGGACGAAAGGACCATGTCTAAGATTGAAACGTACTTTATATAAGTTGTACAAGGACAGTGATGCCATCTGTAAGTATTGGTATGCTAAGAATAAGCCTAAGTAAGTATTTGATAAGAAGAGCGAAGGCTTAGCAAGGACAATGCAGTTGTGATATTTCGGGTACATTACAGAAGAATGTAACAATAAGTTTAAGCCGATTACTAAAGTAGAATTAGCGCTAAGAACGGACGGGGTATGACTATGGTTGAACTAAGGATCTGTTTCGATACCAGAGGCCAGACGAGAGAAGAGAAGACAAGGTAGAACATAAGGATTAGTAAAGCGACGCCGAGGTATTTCTTGGGCTAATCAATGCCTTCGCGTATTCTTGCGGATTGCAACATAATGTGTGACAGGAGAGTAAAGAGCGAGAAAGACCTTCGAGCTAAAGGTACAACAAGGGTGTCAGCAAGATAGTGATCCCAAGAGGACACTTGGAATGACAGTGACAGTGGGAGTAAAAAGGAACAGCGAGGAGTAGTTGGAAAAAAATTTTGAAGGGAAGAGAGAACGCTGCTCTCATGAATGAAAATAAAAGAGGCCACCGGATATTAGAAGAAGGGTCATGGACCACTAAGAAATCTAAACATGAGAACACATGCTATGGAATCACATGAAGCATCAACGTGAAGCTATACCCAACTATAATGATAAAAAGTCTGCATCGGAAAGCTAACAACGAATAAGGACTGACGAAAGGACAGTCAAGGCTACAATAATGGAGACAAGAATCTGGGCAAGAGTGAGATACTAGCTAAATTCCGGTCAAATACACGAGGGCTGAGAAGTGGAAGAAGTGCATTGCAGGCAATAAAGGGATTAAGTAAGAATGAGGAAGGAATATAATCGATAGATGAGACTGCATGCCGTGGTAATAAAGGGAACCCCCCCCCCCCCCAAGATCCTTAGAAGACCTTACGAGGTCAGTTGAACATTTGAGGACGAATGTTCTAAAGGGGGGAAGGATGTTATATCCCGTATTCGGTACGTCGGAATATTTTAAGTTGGTTGCGACAAGTTAAGGACAAGGGTATATTTTTTTTCGATTTTGTTAAGAATGCATAAGTTGCGTGTTCATCTTTTTATTGGTATGGAGTATTAAGGGCAAAATTAGAATTTGGAAAAAAATTAGTCATGCACCACCATAACCATATGTGGCCGTGTGGTTCCTATGGGTCCCACCCCTAACTTGGCCAATTGTTTTAAGCCATGGGGTGGGGCATGTGGACAAATTATATAGGCTACATATATGTATGTATATATATATATATATATATATACATATATGTGGGAGATTACCATGCAAGACTTATTCATCATCGGTGACTTAGGAAAATTCTAGAAAATTGGAGAAAAAAATAGGGGCATGACCGGCCATGTGCCTATTTGTATATATATATATAAGTGATGCTAACATAAGGCATAACTCATCATTTTAAACTTGGTAAAATTCAAGAAAGATGGAGAAAAGAGAGAAGAGAGACTTTCGGCCAAGGGCTGGCCGAAAGTGGTGTCTTTCAATCTTGGTCAAGAAAATTATTTTCTCCTAGCCTTTCAACTAATTTGAAGGTCGTCTACAACGTGGAGTAATTGTTGTAACAAGTAAACCATCGTTCTTGCCGAGAACAATCCTAGCCGATGGAGGAAGTTGGTGGAGAAGGTAAGGTTCTATTCTTTTTACATGTTTCATGGATGGTTGTGTGTGTGGTGCTATGTTGAAACGGATGAAGTTCATGAAGTTGTGGTGTGTTGTGTGTGGCCGTGTGTATGTGAGGTTATATAGGAGTAAAGAACTAATTTATTTAGCATGTTTGGATTGTGTATTATGGATAGTTGTGCGTGTGGTAGAATGTGTGGAAATGAATGAACTTCATGGAATTATGTATGTTGAAGCTTGGCCGTGTAGGGGCTGTTTTTGGTAGAACATGATGAACCAATTTTATGTAGTATTTTGGTTGTTGCTTGTTGTGGATTATGTGATGAAAATGAAGGTTTGATCGCTCAAATGGAAGTCGTAATTGTTGTGGGCTGATTTAGAACATAATGAGATTTCAATATAGTTTCTTATATATGAAGATGATGTTGCTAGCGCATGGAATTGTTGATGTAGTTTATGAATTCGGAAGAAAGAAATGTATTGTTATTGTCCCTATGGAAATGGGTGGTTTCGGGTTCCATGGCATATTGTTTGGATTGTCTTGAATATTTTGTGGATTGTTGGGGGTGATCTTGAATCTTGTTTGAATGTTCTTGGGTTAGTCTTTGAATATGTGAGCGTCGATGTTGACTTGAATGCATGTAGTTGAATTGGATGTAAATGGAATATCGTCGAATTGTATGGAAAGGAGTTGTTAATGTTAGAATACGTTTTGAATCTAATGTTGATGTTGTTTACATAATTGTTGGTATTGTTGTTGAAGATTTGGCCGAGTTGAATTCTCGGGGTTGTTGGATTTATAGGGGAAATGCTGCCCAAATTTCCGTAGATAAGACGAAGACTTGGAATTGAATTCTTCGATGCTCATGGGTAATGGTTGATATCTAATGATATTATTGTAGATCGTGAGAAGCCGAGACTTAAGTTTGACTAGCGTAGGAAGCGGACGAGGTATGTAAAGCTCAACCTTTCTTTCTTTGGCATGTCTTAGTTAAAAGTAAGTGATGACACGAGCCTCGAGGTAACTCTATTCTTGCGATCCGAGCATGTCTATGATTCTTATTTGTTTCTTGATATTCGTATTCTTAATGTAGTCAAGTTATGGTTCTTATGCTTTTGTATGACTAAATTTCAAAAGTTGCATAAAAGCTTTGTTTTCAAAAGAGTTTTGTTTTTAAATGATTCCGTAACTACGAACGACCGTAACTTTCACAGAAGGGCTCGGATTACTTCGATATGATTGTAGAAAGTCCTTAAGTGAGTAATGTCCATAACTTTTCGAGGCGGGCTCGGATTGGTTTGACGTATGACTATGATCCCTATGGTTCTTTGATATGTTTATGATGTTTGATATGTTTTTCCGAGTGACGTCCGAAAGATTTTTTATAAGACTAATGTTCCGATTTTCAAATGACGATTCGTTTAGATTACTTCATTGAGTCTCTGAAAATGATTTATGTGCATATGGTTTCTCACTACTCTGCTCGTGCCAGCCTCAATATGTCCTTCACTGCATCCCGGGCCCGGGCATGTATTCGTGCAACTCTATTGCATTATTCACCGCGTCCCTCACTAGAGGGCCGGGGCACGTTATTTACCGCGTCCCTCATTAGAGGGTCGGGGCATGTTATATGATATGATGATGTGGGGGAGGTGGCCAGGATGGCATATGATGATTTCCTTTACCGCGTCCCTCGCTAGAGGGCCGAGGCACGTTACATGTTCATGCATATGATGATTTTACTTACCGAGTCCCTCACTAGAGGGTCGGGACACGCTATATGTTTATATGATGATTTTATGACATTAACATGCATGAGATATGTTTTCAAAGGCAAGTTTTATGATTTTCTATACTCTTTACTTCAGTATGATCCCGCTTCGTATTTCATGCTTTACATACTCAGTACATATTCCGTACTGACCCTCTTTCTTCGGGGGCTGCGTTTCATGCCGCGCAGGTACACCCAGATGAGCTGAGGATATTAGTAGAAGATGTTCCAGCGGGATTGGCGAGCTCCATTTTCTCCGGAGTGTTGCCGAGTCAGCGTATTATGTTATGGTATCATGTTCCATGTTAGAGACTTTGCAGATAGGGTCATGTGTATAGTATGTCAGTTTGTAAGCGGCTCCATAAGCCGATGTATTATTACGCATTATTTTACAGATTTTATACGATGGTAGACTTCATTTGATTTGAAAAAGTATGAAAAGCATATTTGATTTCCGAAAACCTTTCATGATGTATTTATGTTATGATTTAAGGACCCTGTATGATTTGAGTACCACGAGAGTCAGCGGGTTCGCTCGGCCCTAGGTAAGGGTCGAGTGCCCATCACACCCTATCGGATTAAGGGTATGCCTGAGTACTTTGTACTCAGTGAGTGTCTAAGGGGTAATAGTTAACAAAATAAGATATGATGAATAAAATCAATAAAATGACATCAATGAAAATAACAATTCAAACCCAGGAATAACGTAAGTCAGCAACGTTAAAGAGTCATCAAAGAATCCAACAACGAAAGACACATTAACTTAGCTCCTTACCATTTACCATGCCACGTATTTCACTTACGAATTTAATATCACCGCAAGCCACTCACAGGAAACAAGATACGAAACAAGCCACTCACAGGCTAATCAAATTGCGAAACAAGCCACTCACAGGCAGATCAGTCAATCGATACTCTGAGTTAGGAAACCACGGAGGCTAATCGTCCTCTGGACTAGTACAGCCATAGATACTCCGAGCTAGGAAGCAACGGAGGCTAATCGTCCTCTGGACTAGCACAGCCATAGATACTCCGGTCTAGGAAGATACGGAGGCTAATCGTCCTCTGGACTAGCACAGCAATAGATACTCCGGGCTAGGAAGCAACGGAGGTCAATCGTCCTCTGGACTGACACAGCAATACTCGTATCGATACGTTAGGATCCATAACGGCTAATCGTCCTCTGGATTAGCACAGCTTGCCCATACAGGCCCAAACACCAACAAAATACAAATCATGGCATATTACCGAATCATCAATCATGGCTTAGAGCCGAATCTCACTTCTTAAGTCATCATCTTAAAATAGAGGCATTTCAAGTTATAACCGATTTAGAATCTTATTCAAATCTCTTATTCAATTTCAAGTTCAAGAAACCCATTCAACAACAAAACAAGTTTAAGGTCCAACCTTTAGAAGAATACGTTCAATCATCCAATAATGGGAAAAGCGAGTTTCACAAAGTAGTATATGTATAAGATTCGATACGGGCTTGACCCTACACACACATGACCTTGTCTAAAAGAAATCATCTTTAATTCCAGAATAAGTTCCACCAAACAAGAGTTATAACTTATACAAACAATCAAGGAAGGATTCTCTAATACAATTCATGCTTTCACAATTTAAACGTACTTCACAAGTAGACATAGTTGAAAAGATGATTTTTGGAATATAGACATACTTGAAGAAAGTTTTTTGGGAAAATCTAGACATACCTCAAATCTTGCTCAAACGCACTTTCCAAGGTTCAATAATCACACTACAATGGTTTTAGATGATAAAGATTAGAACTTAGGGTTTTAGAGAGATGATTTGCTATCAAGAGGGGATGGATATGATGTGGGAATGATCAATATTGAGTGAGAACTCACCTTAGGGTTAGAGAGACTTTTCTAGGGTTCTTTTCCCCGAAATATTGATTTGAAACGTGGGAAATAACACAATGAATTAGGACTTAAAGGAAATCAGAAAATAACTCCCGATCCGTGCTGAGTCCGCATCGCGGTTTAAGCACCTGATCACGATTTTATTTTGTTCTGCAACTGATTTTTCCGTGCTGGGTCCGCAACGCGGGCCCAAAGACATTTTTTTTCGTTTTCGACAATTAACCTTTACTCAGTAAAACGATCATACCCTTTTGTACATAACTTTGCTAGGGCTGGGAGACCTACCATTGGAAAGCTATTTCAAAGAGCTACAATTTCCTCAAGGAATTTTTTCCAAATTCGGAACACATTTGCATGAAAATCGCCGTAATTGGAAAAAAAAAAAATTCGAAATGATTGTGATTGGTGGGTTATGAGTCAATATCTTGATTCTAGTTATTGTGTCCATGATGTTTGTGAGAAATATGGGTGTGGAAATATGGAATAAGGTCGAGGGCAAAATTGGAATTTCGGAAATTATTTTCGGGAGTCGCAAAACGGGATTTCTAACGAATTGGGCTCAAAAAAAAAAAAGAGAAAACAAGGCCCAAATTAGAAGGTGGCCGGCCAAGATGGCCTAGGCCCAAGTCCATGGAAAATTTTCCATGTGACAAATTAATTACAAGGATTATTATATATGGATCATCATCCATAGAACTTTCAAGAAAATAAAAGAAAAACCAAGAGAAAACAAAAAAGGGCCTTCGGCGTGAGCAAGAAAGAAAGAGAAAAAAAAAAAAAAAAAAATTTCCAAGCCTTCCACTTCATCCAAAAATCTTGTTCTTCTTGAATTAGTCAAGTTCAAGACGCTCTCCAACGTGATACAATTAGTTTAGCAAAAGAGCGGCGTTTGCGGAAAGTTGAAATTTGAGAAAAAGGTATGAATTTTATGTTTGAAGTTATGGAATGAATTTATATGTTATGACGAGTAGAATTAGATGAGAATTATGAAGGTGAGGTGTGTGTGTGCATGTGTGTGTGTGTGTGAGAAGCATGTTGGCCGTGAGCCATGATTGACATGGAAGAGAATGAATTCAAGTTTATTTAGTTGGTTAGTTATGTTGTTGTAACCTTGGTGATGCAAATAAAGGTTTAATGATTTAAAATGGCATTGAAATTGGTTGTATGTTATCATGAGAACGTATGTGATTTTTATATGATTTTTATATAATTATGAGAATGAGATTCTACGTGTGGATTATGGTTATTGTTATTGAATTTGGAAGGAAACAATGCGATTTAGTAGTTTCGTTGCATTGGTGAGAGTTTTGGATGTAATATGGAATTAGTGGGAATGCTCGAATTCATGAATATTGCTTGGGATGTTATTGAAATATGTTTGAATAATCTTGAGTTAGATAATGAATATGAGAAATGTTGATATTAGTTTGATAATGTGAAGTAGGAATGGAAGTTATTGAATTATGAAGAATAGAAGACTATTTATGTTATAAGGCATTTTGTGATTGTTGTTGTTGGTATTGTGTTGTTAAATTGGCCGAGTTGAATCCTCGGGGGCGTATATTTATAGGGGAAGTGCTGTCGGAATTTCCATAGACAAGCACTATTCTCAGATTTAGCCTTAAAGCTTACAAATGACAATTGGTAAATGTGACCAATTGCAGATTTTGGAGGAAACGGGAATCGGGTTTAAGCGAACATAAGACGCGCGTAAGGTATGTAAAGCTTACCCTTTCCTTCTTTTGGCATGTCTTAGGTATACTAGGTTTGGATAGCGGCCTCGGGGGTCGTTCTGTTCACAGAAACTCGAGTTTGATTTTGGTTACTATTCATTCAGCATAATTGAAGTACTTTCCTTACCTTTGTTGGAAAAATGCTTTCACTTCCATAACTTTTTCAAATGAACTCGGATCGCCTCGAAACTTTCATGGATGCTTCCTTAGAGCTCAATATTCGTAAAAATTATGTATGCCACCTTGATTTGACCGAGGTGGGCCCGCTAGCCCGAGACTTCTTTTAAATGACCTATTGGGATTATTTGGTTTTGTATTAAGAGAGAACCTTTAACCATTGCTCCGACTATTTTAAGATAATTATTTTAACTATTTCATTGAGTTGATGATACATTTTGACATAAGAATGACTTCAGGAGACTGTAATTTGGTACACTAAATCCGATAAATCTGGAACTTGTTTCTACACTTGCTGATGTTAATAAATATATTTGGTCATCGAATTCTGGGAAGTTGTCTCAATCATTTAATTGTTCATTGCGTGTGATGTTGGCCGCTGGATACTCGACCGCGGTATGTGTGATGTTGCCGCTGGACACTTGACCGCGGCATGCCTGTTATTGACCGCCGGATACTCGACCGCGGTATGTGGGTACTATTGACCGCCGGATACTTGGCCGCGGTATGTGTGTATGTGCATGTGTGATATCGCCGCGGGATTTTCGGCCGCGGCCTATATGTGTGTATATTATACGGTATGCTATGTTGGGATAGCCTGGACTTGGACCGGTTGGTTAATACTAGCTCACATAAACTAGTTCATTTATATTTACATTTTCGCACTCCTTGTTCCGGTTATGACTATGTTTCACTGTTTCCGCTTTGCATACTCAGTACATATTCCGTACTGACCCCCTTTCTTCGGGGGCTGCGTTTCATGCCCGCAGGTACTGACGTCCGGTTGGAGGATCCACCCGTTTAGGCCATCTATCTACTTTCGAGAAGTGCTCCTTCTCCGGAGCTTATCTATTTTGGTATATATTTTCTTTGATACGTATGTACATTATTATTCAGGGGTACGGCGGGGCCCTGTCCCGTCATATGATTCTGTCTGTTTGTTTAGAGGTCGGTGGACATGTTTGTGGGTTAGGGTCATTCTGTACAGATGTACGTATATATGTTGTGTTTGGGCGATTCCATCCGCCGCGGCGGCCGGTCCGCGTATGTATATATATATATGTTGTGTCGTTGGCCCCGGTGGCCCTTGTTGGTATTTTACGCGTGCGAGTTAATTTTGGTTAGTAAGAAAAACAGAGGAAACTCTGCCCGATTTTCTTTCTAAATACTTGGGTTACGATTTTGAAATTTTGGTACGCACGGATGCCCAGGTCGGGCGCTAGTCACGGCCTACGGGGTTGGGTCGTGACAAAAGTGGTATCAGAGCGGTTCGTCCTCGGAATGTCCACAGACCGTGTCTTGTAGAGTCTTGTTTATCGGTGTGTTGTGCACCACATCTATAAACGGGGAGGCTACAGGGCATTTAGGGTGTTACTTTTCTTTGGATCTTGGATCGTGCGATAGAGCTGTACTATTAGGATGATTCTTTTCTGATCGGTTGTTGTATTTTTCAGTGATGCCTCCGAAGAAGACGACGGCTGCCCAGAAGGGCAAGGCGAAGGCGGATGAGACTAGTCGGGCGCCGAGGGTTACACGGGCTCGTGCGCAGACTAGACCTGGTATTGTGCTACACTCAGAGGGTTCAGCCACTCCTCCACCCAGGGAGGCTGGAGTAGGTCCTTCAGCGGCCCCGGCGATGCAGGCGCCTGTGCCTCCAGCTCCCCAGCCCGGGGCAGAGGATAGGACATTGAGAGAGGCTGTACAGTTATTGACGACACTAGTAGCAGGTCAGGTTCAGGGACGCAGGCCGCGAGGTGACGATGATGATAGACACGACAGTCTGCGAGTTCGTGATTTCTTGACATGTAACCCTCCGAGTTTTTCGGGTCTAGGCCCGACGAGGACCCCCATGACTTCATTGTTCGGGAGATGAGGCGCTCATTGGGACTGGTCAGGGCCTCAGAGACCGAGTCGGTCGAGCTAGCCTCGCACAGGTTACGGGGTATTGCTCTTAATTGGTACGAGTCCTGGGAATTATCCCGGGGTGAGGGTGCTGCCCCAGCTACATGGGACGAGTTCACAGCTGCTTTCCTCCGCCATTTCTTGCCCCCGGAGCTGCGGAGGGCGAGAGTTGATAGATTTTTGCAGATAAAGCAGAGGGGTCGGAGTGTTCGTGAGTATAACCTTGAGTTTGATTCTCTGGCCCGGTATGCCCCTACTATAGTGGCGGACATGGCTGATCGGATGCACCGATATGTACTCGGGCTAGATCGTTACTTGGTTGACGCCTGTATGTCGATGGCGGCGCAGACAGATATGGATATCGCCCGGTTACAGGCCTACGCCCAGGGGATGGAGGACCGGCATCGAGCAGACCAGTCCATCAGAGATTATGATAGGAGGCCGCCCAAGAGGGCTAGGACCGCTGAGTATTCTGGGGATTTACGAGGCAGACAGCCTCAGCAGCAGCAGAGCAGGTACCCTCCCCAGCCAGCGCAGAGTATGCCCCCACAGTTCATTGGTTGGAGTCCAGATGGTGCGGGGTATCCAGAGATGGGTCAGAGCTCCCGGGCTTCGGGATTGCAAGTGGACCCAGATTCTAGCCAGTTGAGGCCACCCCTACCCCGATGTCCTCACTGTAGGAGGCGTCACCCGGGAGGGGAATGTCGTCATGCCACGGGTGCTTGCTTTACCTGTGGCCAGCAGGGCCACTATATGAGAGATTGCCCACTCAGGGGCAGTGTGGGGGGAGCAGCTCAGCCCACCGGGTCGGTTGCCGGTTCGTCTTCACCCTCCGTGGCTATGCGCCCGATGGGGCGGGGCATGCCGCCACCAGCAGGCCGTGGCAGAGGCCGTGGCGGAGCCCCCAGTTCTGGCGGTCCGTCGAACCGCCTATATGCGTTGACCCGTGGACAGGATCAGGAGGCGCCACCAGACGCGGGTACAGGTAATCTAAACTTTTAATTGGTTATTTTGATTGATGTATGAATTGTTTGTATGAATTGTTTGTGATAGTTGTAAAAGAAACTCCCCCAAATGCTTATAAGATCCCGTAAGGCTGATTTAACATTCGAGGACGAATGTTCTAAAGGGGGGGAGAATGTTATATCCCGTGTTTTTGCGTAATTGGAAAAAAAATTCGAAATGATTGTGATTGGTGGGTTATGAGTCAATATCTTGATTCTAGTTATTGTGTCCATGATGTTTGTGAGAAATATGGGTGTGGAAATATGGAATAAGGTCGAGGGCAAAATTGGAATTTCGGAAATTATTTTCGGGAGTCGCAAAACGGGATTTCTAACGAATTGGGCTCAAAAAAAAATAGAGAAAATTGAGGCCCAAAGAGCAAGGTGGCCGGCCAAGGTGGCCTAGGCCCAAGTCCATGGAAATTTTCCATGTGACAATTATGGCCAAGAATTATATATATGGATCATCATCCATAGAACTTTCAAGAAAATAAAAGAAAAACCAAGAGAAAACAAAAAAGGGCCTTCGGCCGTGAGCAAGAAAGGAAAGAAAAGAAAAGAAAAAAAAATTTCCTAGCCTTCCATCTTCACCCAAAAATCTTGTTCTTCTTGAATTAGTAACGAGCTCAAGACGCTCTCCAACGTGATACAATTAGTTTGGCAAAAGAGCGGCGTTTGCGGAAAGTTGAAATTTGAGAAAAAGGTATGAATTTTATGTTTGAAGTTATGGAATAAATTTATATGTTATGACGAGTAGAATTAGATGAGAATTATGAAGGTGAGGTGTGTGTGCATGGCGTGTGTGTGTGTGTGAGAAGCATGTTGGCCGTGAGCCATGATTGATATGGAAGAGAATGAATTCAAGTTTATTTAGTTGGTTAGTTATGTTGTTGTAACCTTGGTGATGCAATAAAGGTTTAATGATTTAAAATGGCATTGAAATTGGTTGTATGTTATCATGAGAACGTATGTGATTTTCATATGATTTTTATATAATTATGAGAATGAGATTCTACGTGTGGATTATGGTTATTGTTATTGAATTTGGAAGGAAACAATGCGATTTAGTAGTTTCGTTGCATTGGTGAGAGTTTTGGATGTAATATGGAATTAGTGGGAATGCTCGAATTCATGAATATTGCTTGGGATGTTATTGAAATATGTTTGAATAATCTTGAGTTAGATAATGAATATGAGAAATGTTGATATTAGTTTGATAATGTGAAGTAGGAATGGAAGTTATTGAATTATGAAGAATAGAAGACTATTTATGTTATAAGGCATTTTGTGATTGTTGTTGTTGGTATTGTGTTGTTAAATTGGCCGAGTTGAATCCTCGGGGGCGTATATTTATAGGGGAAGTGCTGTCGGAATTTCCATAGACAAGCACTATTCTCAGATTTAGCCTTAAAGCTTATAAATGACAATTGGTAAATGTGACCAATTGCAGATTTTGGAGGAAACGGGAATCGGGTTTAAGCGAACATAAGACGCGCGTAAGGTATGTAAAGCTTACCCTTTCCTTCTTTTGGCATGTCTTAGGTATACTAGGTTTGGATAGCGGCCTCGGGGGTCGTTCTGTTCACAGAAACTCGAGTTTGATTTTGGTTACTATTCATTCAAAGATAATTGAAGTACTTTCCTTACCTTTGTTGGAAAAATGCTTTCACTTCCATAACTTTTTCAAATGAACTCGGATCGCCTCGAAACTTTCATGGATGCTTCCTTAGAGCTCAATATTCGTAAAAATTATGTATGCCACCTTGATTTGACCGAGGTGGGCCCGCTAGCCCGAGACTTCTTTTAAATGACCTATGGGGATTATTTGGTTTTGTATTAAGAGAGAACCTTTAACCATTGCTCCGACTATTTTAAGATAATTATTTTAACTATTTCATTGAGTTGATGATACATTTTGACATAAGAATGACTTCAGGGGGCTGTAATTTGGTACACTAAATCCGATAAATCTGGAACTTGTTTCTACACTTGCTGATGTTAATAAATATATTTGGTCATCGAATTCTGGGAAGTTGTCTCAATTATTTAATTGTTCATTGCGTGTGATGTTGGCCGCTGGATACTCGACCGCGGTATGTGTGATGTTGCCGCTGGACACTTGACCGCGGCATGCCTGTTATTGACCGCCGGATACTCGACCGCGGTATGTGGGTACTATTGACCGCCGGATACTTGGCCGCGGTATGTGTGTATGTGCATGTGTGATATCGCCGCGGGATTTTCGGCCGCGGCCTATATGTGTGTATATTATACGGTATGCTATGTTGGGATAGCCTGGACTTGGACCGGTTGGTTAATACTAGCTCACATAAACTAGTTCATTTATATTTACATTTTCGCACTCCTTGTTCCGGTTATGACTATGTTTCACTGTTTCCGCTTTGCATACTCAGTACATATTCCGTACTGACCCCCTTTCTTCGGGGGCTGCGTTTCATGCCCGCAGGTACTGACGTCCGGTTGGAGGATCCACCCGTTTAGGCCATCTATCCTGCTTTCGAGAAGTGCTCCTTCTTCCGGAGCTTATCTATTTTGGTATATATTTTCTTTGATACGTATGTACATTATTATTCAGGGGTACGGCGGGGCCCTGTCCCGTCATATGATTACTCGTACGTTTGTTTAGAGGTCGGTGGACATGTTTGTGGGTTAGGGTCATTACGTACGGATGTACGTATATATGTTGTGTTTGGGCGATTCCATCCGCCGCGCGCGCCCGGTCCGCGTATGTATATATATATGTTGTGTCGTTGGCCCCGTGTGGCCCTTGTTGGTATTTTTTGGTTCGCGTGCGGTTAATTTTGGTTAGTAAGAAAAACGCAGATGCCCAAACTCGCCCGATTTTCTTTCTAAATACTTGGGTTACGATTTTGAAATTTTGGTACGCCCATGATCCTATGATATGATCCAATAAGCGAGTAAACGAGTCCATATTACTCTACTCTTAGAAGCATTAGAAGTGTTTCAGTTTTTGACATTCATGCGCCCCGTTATGATTATTCCTTCTGTTCATGGGTCCAGTTTTATGTATACAGTTATTCATGCATTACATTCATTCATATATATATGTATGTTGACCCGTGACCAGAAGGCGTTATATACGCAAGTATTATACGTATATGGGGTATGGAAAGGAGTAGGCGTTATATACGCATTACCACCTGATCAGCTGGTGCACTATGATGACGATATGAGAATCAGGCTGCAAGTATCGCAACAATGTATATGATGATGGCCGCAGAGAGGCCGATATGATATGAGAAAAGAGACAGGCATTATATACGCTCATATATCAGGCGTTATATACGTATATATATATATACAAATATATGACCTCCATTGATAGGCATGAGCATGCATATTATGCGCCCACAGAGGCATTGTTAGATATATAGATTTATGCAGATACATGCAGATACTAGTTCATACAAGTACATGCAGTCAGTCATTTCAGCTTATGAGTTTAGATCTTATCCATGATTCTCATGTGTACATATATATGATGTTGCTCTTATGCTTTACATGCTCAGTACATTATCCGTACTGACTCCCCGTTGCTCGGGGGGCTGCGTTCATGCCCGCAGGTACAGGGAGACAGACAGGTGGTCCGGCTCAGTAGGACCTCTAGATCTAGCAGTGGTCGGTACGCTCCATTCGATCCGGAGCTACAGTCAGTTTTGGTATGCCCCTTTTGAGATGTGTATGCATATGGGTATGACGGGGCCCTGTCCCGTCCTTTCTTCAGGTTTCGTTCTAGTAAAGGTCTGTAAACAGTTGTATGTAGTAGTCAGATAGTGTAGCCTTGCCGGCTTCTATTCTTTTGTGTACAGTGTATGCGACGGCCTAGGCGCTTGCAAAATGTTATTCACGTTGTGCATATATGTATGCAGATTGTACAGAGTTCTGATGTTTCCTTTTTATAAGATTAGTTTGTGCCATTCATGGGCCTTTGATGTTCAGTATGTTTCAGATAAGTATTTAGGGGTGTTTGGTCGCTAGAGGTCAGGCTCCCGTCACGGCTCATCGGGTTGGGTCGTGACATGATCAGCTGGTCATATGATGATGATTTTCGCACGGGGATGCTACATCGGGTTCAGGTAGATAGGTTGAACCTTTTTTAATTCTTCCTACCACCGGGAAATTGGTGGCCGTTCGATGGTCACATGTCGCTCACCATCAATATGTAGATGTTCCATGGAGGGGTAGCCCATTCCGGGTACCTGTAATTGGGTGGTGCACTATAGATCAGATCCTCAGTCTCAAGGATGGATGAAAGAACATGGCCCTACTAGGGAATCTCCTTAATGATTCCAACGGCCTAGCTAACCGTTGAATCAATGTCCTCTTGATCGGGACACCAGATTGAACTTATTTCTATCTTTTCCACTCTTGAACATTAGTTTGGAAATCTTCATTCTGCATATTTCCTCGTCATTTGGGTATGAGCTTCTGGGCCTAAATCTATCCCCAATGAAAGAGGTGATGGCATCGTATATAAGATGATAAGTTCAAACCGCTTTAACAAATAAGCTTAGCTAGCTCAATCAGTGCGCTGGAGTTCCCTTCTTGAAATCTCTCTGCTAGGGAAGCACTCTTCTTGTCGTTTCAACCTTTCCACATCTCTAATTTGGCCTGAAGTCTTTCTTTAACCTAATTAGATAATGGTGCTCTACTTTTGGACATTGGATTTGATATCACCCAATTCTTCTTTTACTAACGTATAACTCATACTACGCTGGATTTGATGTTTCAAAGAAGTAGGTTGACATCCAACTGATATTGGAGCACTCCACTTGTCTTGGAGTTGCTGTCGTGTTTTGGTACGTTATATATATTTTTGTTGTACATACGGGTATGGCAGGGCCCTATCCCGACCTTATTATGTCATATACTCTAGTAGAGGCTTGTAGATAGTTGTGGTATAGTTAAATGTTGTATGGCCCCCTCGGCCTATATTTTGTTGTACAGTTATCTATGATGGCCTTATCGGCTTGTACAATTTTGTCCAGCATAGTTATATACGTATGTCCTTTGGGCTCGTTCCTTTTCAGTATAGTTCTCTCATGATCTAGCAGATTGCCATCTCATGACCCTCTTGGTCCACCCTTGTTCATGATGTTGATATGAAGGCATAATTAGCGGTGCACAATAGGTAGGCCCCGTGTGCCCGTCATAGCCCATCAAGTTTGGTTCGTTACATTTTATTTCGAAGTGGCTAGTACATGGACGCCGCGAGTCCCTCATGGGTCATGACTATTAAAGCCAAAAGTGGTTATAGCATGTGTGTACAGGTTCGAGACATTGATAATGGCATCGCATTGCATTGCATGGCATCACATCCCATTTGTATTGTACTTCTTAATATTTTATAGCACATTACCCCATCGGATTCTTATTAGTGATTCTCTTGTGTTGCCTGTTGTTGAGTGATTTCTTACAAACTTGGCAGACTTGAGGTTTAGAAGCTTTAACTTAGGCTATGACCGGAAGATATTGAGACTTACTGTGCCTATTGCTGTTGTTGACTATCTTATCTGTTCTACTCGTTGATTTCTGTATTTCATATGTGTTAACTAATCTTAGTCGGCCTATGATACCTACGAGTACGTGTTTGTACTCATGCTACCCTTGCTACACCCCTTTCCAGGGTGTAGAGTTGTTCCAGGTTAATGTTCGAGATATGGGGGTAGATTTCAAGGATTTTCACAGAGATGTTCTAGGTGAGCCACTAGCCGGTCCTGCATTCCGAATCTTTTCTTATGTACTCTGTCTATGCTACTCTTACGGATAGTGTTTACTATTTTAGAGTCTGTATGTCCTGTTAATTCTTGTAGTTCGATGTAGAAGCTCTTGTACCGTGTAAGATCAGGTTTTGGGAAATTTATTTATAAAAATCTTGTTTCATCACTCGTTTATGTCATTATAATTTAGATTATGCTTCTAATTATTTTAATTCTGCAACTGCTTTCTAAAAGAGGTAAATGATTTAGGAATGGTACGCCTACTACAGGGAATAGTGTAGGTGCCACCACATTCGCGATTTGGGCCATGACAAGTTGGTGTCAGAGCCCTAGGTTACCAGACTCACAAGTACACGAGCAATGTCTAGTAGAGTCTCGTGGAATGGAACGTGTACGTCTGACCCATCCGTGAGAGAGTATAGTACATTTAGGAAATTTCACTTCTTTCACTCCTATCGTGCCACTTCATTCAAATTGGTATCCGATCCATTCAAATTGGTATCTAGTAGATTCCAATTGGTACCTAGTCGATTCCAATTGGTATCTAGTCGATTCCAATTGGTATCTAGTGGTAGTGTGCTTTTGGATGATGCATACGGTTGGTTTGTGTTGGAAAGAGGTTTTCACGAGTTCCAGATGTCCTGTGAAGGATCAATACTTAGTAGTTTCTCCTTTCTGGTTTTAGTCGTCTAGCGTATGCGAGAAGAAGAGTCGCATCTGAGAAACTACGTCTGCGGGGGATGGGCTGTAGATGTGAAGCGAGGTTTGCGCTTGTAACGACTTGTTTGGCCATTGCCAAAATTTCCATAATGTGTGAAATAAAACCAAATCGATCAGTTGTACGGTTAGTTGTGCGCGGAATTGTGTTACACCCCCCGTGTTCGTAGTGGTAGAACCTATGGTTTCCTAATCGGGTATGCCCTTGGAATAGAGACCCGAGCCCGAGTTTTGAGGGAGAAAATGTCTTGCCCCGTGTACAAGGGTACCAGCAGATATTACTAGCAATTTATAGAGTTAAAAGTTGAGCGAATCGAATCGACGCGATCTAAACTGAATCAGAAAAATATACAGAATACCAGTCATTGTCGACGGGTCGTCAACATGCTCGACGGGCCTTGCATCTGTAAGCGCAGGTCAACATGTCGACGGGGCGTCGACCCACTCGTCGAACCGGACGCTGTAGCCTTTTTGGCTTCCAAGTATAAATAGGTGGTCCATGACCCTATTTCATATTTTCCTCCTTCCAAAAATCAGAAAACCCTAATATATTCTCTCCCAATATTTTTCATCATATTAGTGAAGATTTGAAAAGACCCGGACCCCGTAAACCCGAGATGGTGAAGAGAAAGGTTGCTTCTAAGGTTTCTTCAAGGTTGTAAAGTTGGCGAGTTGAAGTTGGAGTGAATCTTGGGATTCTTGACGCCTCAAGGTATGTAAATGATTTCTACCTTTATATTTAAGTTGAATATCAAGAGTTTTAGTGATTTTAAGTAAAGAGGGGATAGTAGTGGAAGTGGTAAGTGGATGAAAGACAAGATAGTGACTTAGAGTTATTTTAAGAGATGATTGGGAATGTATTTGGATATATTTTAGATATATATATGTGTTGTCATTGTTGATGTGAGTAGTGTAGTTGATGTGGGATCGAATGAGAAGTTGGAGAGTTGTAAGCTTACAAAGAAATTATTGTCTATAGTTTGTTGAGCTTTATATGCATTTGAGAATGGTTAGTTGTTATATCCCGTATTTTGTACGTTGGAATATTTTAAGTTAGTTGCGACGAATTATGGGCAAAGCTATTTTTTTGGATTTTGTGTAATGCACAAAATGCTTATGAATTTTGTTGGATGGAAATATTAAGGAAAATTTGGGGTTAAAAGTGAAATTTTGGAAACTTAATATTTCATGGAAATGGCCATATGTGGCCATGTGTGGGGTGTGGGCCATGGGCCCTTGGATGCAACTTATATGTGATAAAAGATGACAAATTAAGTCATATTCTCCATCTTCACCACTTTAGAAAATTCAAGAAACTTGGAGAACCAAAGGAGAGGCCATTCGGCCATGGTGAGTAAAAATGGTGCCATGGGAATTGATCAAGAAAAATTATTTTCTTCTAGCTTTTCTTCTAATTGGAAGGTCCTCTTCAACGTGGAGG
Source organism: Lycium ferocissimum (assembly GCF_029784015.1). Lineage (NCBI taxonomy): Eukaryota > Viridiplantae > Streptophyta > Magnoliopsida > Solanales > Solanaceae > Lycium > Lycium ferocissimum. The sequence continues at coordinate 23,468,842 of NC_081343.1, forward strand.
GTTGTTGGAGCAAGCAAAACATCCGTTCTTGCAATTCATCAACTCTAGCAGTGAAGAAGTTGAATGGAGAAGGTGAGAATTAGGACAATCCGGTTTAACTATGATAAGTTGGAGACAAAACCATTCCGGGAAATGAAGTTGGGATTTTTGACCTTCGATTTTATTTTGAGACATAAGTTGTGCATGAATTTGTTGGCATGGAACAATTAGGAAAATTTGAGACCAAAATTGGAATTTGTGGAACTTGAAAATCATGCTTTTCCCTTGGTCTTAGCCGTGTGGCTTGAAGAAGGCCCACACAATTTGTGGACACTTGTGCCATTCATATAATAGCACAAAAGATGATCAAGTAGTCATCTTTATTCATTTACAACACTTAGAAAAAAAAGAGCAAGAAGTTGAAGAACAACTCCAACCTCTCGGCCAAGAGGGAGAAAAACCAACTTCAATTCAAGCCATCCCAAAATTATTTCCTTGATGTAAACCCACTAATTTGAGGTCCCTAAGTAACGTGGAAGTGTTGTTCGGGTCATCCAACCATTCGTTGTGTCAATTGCAAACCACTAGGCAAATTGTGGAGTTGAAGAAGAAAGGTGAGATTTAATTATGTTTTATGTGTTATAAAGGTTGTATGCATGTTGTAGTATGTTAAAATGGATGAAAATCATGAAATATGGCATGTTGGAGTGAAGGTTGTGTGTGTAGTGCATAGCCGTGTGAGGTGTGTGTGTGTTGTGTGGTATTGAAGCAATGAATTAAAGTCTAGTTAGCATGTTGTGATTGTTGTAGAGTGGAGAAATGAATGAGAATCATCTATATATGTTGGTAGGAGGTGTTGGCCGAATGTAGGCCATTTATGTGACAAGAAATGAATTAATATCGCTTAGTGTTTTAGTTGTTGTCGTTATGAATTCCATGATGAGAATGAGAGTTTAATGACTCAAATTGATGTTGTAATTGTTGCGGACTGATTTGGAGGTTATTGTACATTTGATGTAACTTGTATAATTATGAGAATGACATTGTTAGAATGTGAATTGTTGGTGCAAATCATGATTTGGAAATGAGGAATGTGTTATAGTTGAGGCTCTCGGGTTTGGGCGGTTTTTCGGGTGAGTGGGAGTATTATTTGGAATGTTTGAAATGTTGTATGAATTGCTTGAAATGTTCTTGAATGTTGTTGGTATGGGTTCGGGTTAGTATTTGAATGTATAAGCGTTGATGTTGGCTTGAAGGTAAGCCGTTGAATTGAATATATTGAATGTTGTTGAATGATGTAAAAGAGAGTATTTAATGTTAGAATTCATTTTGAATTGATTATTGATGTTGCTAGGTTGGTTGTTGTTGTTGTTGTTGTTGATTTGGCCGAGTTAAATTCTCGGGGTTGGCCTATTTACGGGGGAAATGCTGCCCAAATTTACGTAGAATTAAGTGTTAATTTGGAATTAAATGCCTAAATATCTATGGCTAATGTTTGGCATATTATGACGTTGTTTGTAGACCTTGGGGAGCCCGAGGCGTAGGTTGACATTAGCTTGAGTTTGGAGTAGCTTGGAGAGCGTTTGAGGTATGTAAAGCTCAATCCTTTCTTCTTTTGGCATGCCTTAGTTACAAATAGGCTATGACACGAGCCTCGAGGAAATTCTATTCTCGCAATCCGAGCATGTTTATGACTCTTATTCGTTTCTTGGAATTCGTATGTTGATATGATGAAATATTGGCCTTTATGTCTTTGAAATATTTGATTTTCAACTTTTGCATAAAAAGTTTGGCTTTTAAAGAGTTAAAGTAACTACGAACGCCCGTATCTTTCACAGAAAGGCTCGGATTGCCTCGATATGCTCGTAGGTGATTGTATGGTGTATGATGAGTATGTTTTTCATAGGCGGGCCCGACTCGGGTCGACACCCGTCCGTGGGTCCCGCGACTCTTCTTTTGTAATCCTGACGACTTTTGAAAGAATTTGATTTGGTTATTATTCCGATTTCTAAGTATGGTCATTTTACTTATCATTTGAGTCTATGATAATGATTTTATACATATGGTTACTCACGACTCTGCTCGTGCATTCTGTTGTATCTTTCGCCGAGTCCCGGGCCGGTTACGTTGTCGTGCGCACTTTGTTATACTCCGGTGTTATCTTGTGTTTATGGTTCACCGAGCCCTCGCTCGAGGGCGGGTTCCGCTTATATTTGGTGTTATCTTGTGTATGGCGTTATCTTTGTGTATGATGTGTGACGGGGATACGGAGATTTGAAACCTTACGGTGTTATCTTGTGTTATGGCGCCATCGACGGGCGGGCGACCATATTTTACGTGCCTTATGCATGATTTGTATTTTTAAAGTAAACATTTTGATATTTTGGAAATGCATTTTACTTTACGTACCACTATTTCGATTATGACTCGGTTTGTATACTATATTTTACGCTTTGCATACTCGGTACATATTTAAATGCGACCCCCTTTCTTCGGTGTACGTTGCGTTTCATGCCCGCGGTACGGACGCACGGTTTGGTGATCCACCGATTTAGGACACCCTCTTTTCGGTGCTTTGTTTGGAGTGCTCCTTTTTCGGAGCCTACATTTTGGTATATATTCGTTCGTTGCATTTGTATATATTTGTTCGGGGGTACGGCGGGGCCTGTCCCGTCATATGATTACGTTTGTACGTTTAGAGGTACGTGGACATGTATGTGGGTTATGCCCATCACGTACGATTGTGTTTGTATGTTATATGTTACGGCGATCCCGTTCGCCGTGGCGACCTCGTCGGCTTGCATTTGTATATGTTTTGGGCCGTTGCGCCATTTGATAGCCTTGTCGGCTTTTATATATATATATGGTTGTGTTTGAGATGTGTTTGCGATAGTTTGATATAATGCGAGACGGCGTTTGATATTTGTGTACGTATAAGCTATCGTATGTGATTCGGATTAGTGATTGTGTTTGGGTGCCCGGCTCGGGCACTAGTCACGGCCTACGGGGTTGGGTCGTGACGAAGTGGTATCGAGCGGTTCGTCCTCGGAATGTCTACGGACCGTGTCTAGTAGAGTCTTGTTTATCGGTGTGTTGTGCACCACGTCTATAAACGAGGAAGCTACGGGACATTTAGGATGTTATCTTTCCTTCGATCTTAGATCGTGCGATAGAGGCTGTGTTATCGGGATGACTCTTTTACGACGAAATGTTATGTTTTCGAGCGATGCCTCCGAGGAAGGCCACGGCGCCCGAAGGGCAAGTCTACGGCGGTGTGAGACCGGCCGAGCCGGGACTACTAGGGCTCGTGCCCGGTTGAGCCGGATATTGTGCCTCCGACGGCTGGTTGCGCTACGCCGCCGGTATCGGAGGGATTTGGAGCGACCACGGTACGCGGCACGAGGGGCGGCTCCACGCCGGCTCCCGCGGCGCCGGTACTGCCTCCGGCCCCCGGCCGGGGGCGGATGATGGGACCTGCGAGAGGCGGTCCGGTTATTGACTCGATTGGTAGCGGGCGAGGTCCACGGACGAGGAGCGAGGGGATGATCGTGTGAACGAGGCGCGATAGTCGAGAGGGCCGTGATTTTCTACTTTGTGGGCCCGCGAGTTTTCGGGTCAAAGCCCGCGAGAGGACCCTCGTGAGTTCGTCCGACGGATGCGGCGTACCTGCGATTGATTAGTGCTTCGAGACGGAGAGTCGGTTGAGTTGGCGTCATACCGGTTGCACGATGTGGCGGCTAATTGGTATGAGTCTTGGATGCTTTGTCTAGGCGAGGGTGCCCCTCCCGGCCGTATGGGGCGAGTTTACGAGGCCTTCGGCCCATTTTCTACCTCGGGAGGTGAGGCGGGCCGGGGTAGACAGATTCTGTTGTTGAAGCGAGAGGGCGAGCCGGTCGGGAGTACGGTTTAGAGTTCGATTCGGCGGCCGGATATGCGCCCGCATATGTGGGCGGCAGACTGACCGGATGCACCGATATATAGTGAGGCTGGACCAGTACTTCGTTGACAGCTGCTTGGTGATGGCGGCCCAGACAGGTATGGATATTGCCCGTATACAGGCCCACGCCCAGGGCATGGAGGACAGACGCAGAGGGCGCCAGCCTGATAGGGTTGATGACAGGGGCCAGCCCAAGAGGGCTAGATCATACGGGTATTACCGGGATTTTCGAGGCGAGGGCGGCCTCGGCGGCGGCGGCGGAGATATCCTCCCCGGCCCGGCACGGGGCACACCCCCGCGGTTCTTGCCGGTAGGAGATCGAGAGGGTGCGGGATATTCGGGGGCGGGGCCGAGCTCCGGGTTTTCGGGCTCACGGTTGGACGGAGGCTCCGGTAGTCGGATGAGACCGCCCGGACCTCCGTGTTCCCCTTTGGGAGACGACACCCTGGAGAGTGCTTTCGTGCCACGGTGCGTGCTTTACTTGTGGCCGTCGGGGCCATCGATGAGAGATTGTCGGTTAGAGGTGGTGCGGGCGGCGCGGCTCGGTCTACCGGGTCGGCCGGTGGTTCATCTTCATCCTCGGTAGCTATGCGCCTGCGGGGGAGGGTATGCCGGCATCGGCGGGCCGCGGCGGGGGTCGTGGTGGAGTTCCGGTTCTAGCGGTCCTTCGAACCGCATTTATGCATTGGCCGGACCGACGGGACCGGGAGGCGTCGCCTAATGTTGTTACGGGTATATTCGGTCTTCTCTCGAGATGTGTATGCCGATTGATCCTGGTTCTACTTTATCATATATTTCTCCCCTTGTTGCTAATAAAATTGGGATAGAATACGAGCCGATAGAGCCTTTTGAGGTAGCTACACCGGTAGGGGATTACGTTATAGCCGGTCGGGTTTATAGAGATTGTTCGGTAATTATACGTGCCGTTTGCACTAAGGCGATTTGGTAGAGTTAGATATGGTAGGTTCGACGTGATTATGGGTATGGATTGGCTAGCTTCTTGTTATGCTAATGTTGATTGTCAAAAAGAAGATAGTCCGTTTCCAATTTCCGGGGGAACCGGTTATAGAGTGGGCGGGTAATACGACATCGCCGAGGGTAAGTTTATTTCATACCTCGAAGGCAAGAAAAATGATCGAGAAAGGGCTATATTTATCATCGGTCGTGTTCATGATTTAGAAGCGAGAGGCACCGACTCTTCGGTCGGTCCCGAGTGGTTAATGAATTCTTAGATGTATTCCCGGATGAGCTTCGGTCTTCCCCCCAGCGGGAGGTAGAGTTTGCTATTGATTTGTTGCCGGATACTCGGCCCTATCTCTATTCCTCCGTAAAGAATGGCACTGCGAGAATTGAAGGAATTGAAAGAGCGGTGAGAGATTTATTAGAGAAGGGCTTTATTAGGCCCGATACATCACCCAGGGAGCGCCGGTATTGTTTGTGAGAAAGAAGGATGGATCGGCTACGGATGTGCATTGATTACGAGCGGTGAATAAGGTAACCATCAAGAATAAATACCCCCTCCCCGGGATTGATGATTTGTTTGATCGGTTGCGGGGTGCCGGTGTTTCTCGAAGATAGACCTGCGGTCGGGCTATCATCGAGTACGGGTACGAGAGGCCGATATTCCTAAGACAACATTCGGGACCCGATATGGGCACTATGAATTCGAGTGATGTCTTTTGGGCCGACTAATGCCCCGGCCGTATTTATGGACACGATGAATCGGGTATTCGGACCGTTCTTAGATATGTTCGTGATTGTATTTATTGATGATATCCTGGTTTATTCTCGATCGAAAGCGAAACATGCAGATCATTTGAGGACGGTACTTGGCACACTTCGGCACCAGAAATTATATGCTAAATTTTCTAAATGTGAATTCTGGTTATCTTCAGTGGCATTTCTGGGGCATATTATTGGGGCTGATGGCATCCGGGTGGATACCCAGAAGATTGAGGCCGTAAAGAATTGGCCTAGGCCTACGACGCCGACAGAGGTGCGTAGCTTTCTGGGATTGGCCGGTTATTACAGGAGATTCGTAGAGAAATTTGCTTCGATTTCAGCGCCTTTGACAAGGCTGACTCAGAAGGGGAGCAAAGTTCCGGTGGTCGATGCTTGCGAGCGTAGCTTCCGATTCTTTGAAAAGAGAAGTTGACTACGGCTCCAGTTCTGACACTTCCCGAGGGACCAGACGGGTACGTTATTTATTGTGATGCCTCTGGTATTAGTTTGGGGTGTGTGTTGATGCAGCACAGCAAAGTTATAGCTTATGCTTCCTTTTCGGCTCGAGAAACGAGAAAAAATTATCCTACTCACGATTTGGAGCTAGCCGCGGTGATTCATGCTTTGAAGATGTGGAGACATTATTTATATGGTGTTCACGTTGATATTTATACGGATCATAAGAGCCTCCAATCTTTAAGCGAAGGAGAGTGAACTTGCGGCGAGAGGAGGTGGTTAGAGTTGTTAAAGATTATGATGTTGATATTCTCTACCATCCGGGAAAGCTAATGTTGTGGCGGATGCACTCAACCATAAGTCTATGGGCGACCTAGCGGACGTGCCATCGGAGAGGAAGAAATGGTTCGCGAGATCCATCGGTTGGCTAGTCTTGGAGTTCGTTTGGCTGATTTGGAGATGTTGGGGTTTTTGTTCGAGGTATTGCGAATCCTCCATTACGGAAGAGATTAAGCGGCGTCGGTTGAGGATCCTGTTACGGCACGGTACGGAGAGATGCGGCCCGAGAAGAAAAAGACCCCATTCGAGATTTCATCCGATGGAGCATTATTGCACGGGGCGGTTATGTGTACCGATGTTGCGGGGTTTGCGGTGACGGGTTATGGGCGAGGCACATTATGCCCGATGATCTCTGTTCACCCGGGGTCGACGAAGATGTATCATGATCTCGGATGCTTATATTGGTGGGATGGTATGAAAAGAGATATAGCGAGTTCGTCGCTCGGTGCCCAAATGTCGGCGGGTTAAGATTGAGCATCGGAAGCCCGGCGGATTGTTGTGTAGATGGAGATTACCGACGTGGAAGTGGGAGATCATTAATATGGATTTATTACGGCTTACCTCGCACCCCACGGAGGTATGATTCCATTTGGGTTATTGTTGATCGGTGACGAAATCGGCCATTTCACTCCCGATCCGGACTACATGATTCCATATATTAAGGAGAGATTGTGAGACTTCACGGAGTTTCCATATCTATTATCTGCGACGAGAGGTGCCCAAAATTTTACGGAGGTCATTTCCAAATTGGGGACCCGGAGTGAGTCTCGGTTTCCATCCTCGGTCGACCACGGTGCCGAGCGCACTATTCGGACGTTGGGTCAAGGCAAGTGACACAAGTTGCTTATGGAAAATTTTAAAGTGGGAATATTAAGAAAGGCCAGGGGTAAAAAGGTAAATTCGCAAAATGACTCATGGAAATATGGAGAAAGGTTAGGGGCAAATTTGGAACGAAGGGAAATGATTTTCATGAATTGTAAGAAATTTGCTAGAATTTTCAAGAAAAGGGGCCACTTGGCCGTGGACCCCACTTTCAAAACTTGGCCAAATGAAATCAAGCCAAGCTAGGGGCAATATGTTTAATTACTATTGGAAGGGACTAAGTATATATATATATATGGAGAGATGATTTATTCATCTTATTTCCCCTAGAATTTTCAAGAGTTAGAAAGCAAGAAAGAAAGAGGAGAAAAAGCTTGGCCATTCGGCCTTGGAGAAAAAAAAAAAAAAACCGAGAGAAAAAAAAAAAGAAGAGAATTCTCAACTTGTTCTTCATAGCCAAACAATCCCTTGAAGAGTTCTTAGTAAGGTGAAGTGATTTGTGGAGCAAGAAGAACTCATATCCATACAAGTTGGCAATTTGAGTCAAGTGAAGAAGTGAGGAAAAAGGTAAGGTTTAATTCTCTTCTTATGTGTTATGGATGTTTGAGTATGTTGTGTGCATGAAAATGGATGAAATTCATGTGTTATGGGAGTGTGTGTGGTGTCGTGAGTGTGTGTATGTGTTGTATGTGTTATGTTGTATTGTGTTGTGTTGTGTGTTGGTTGTTGTTGTAATGTATGGAAAATATAGAAATTCATGAAAAATATGCATATGGGGTGTGTTGGCCGAATGGTATGGATTATGGAAGGGGTGGTGAATTGATTTTATTTAGAATGACAATTGTTGTTATGGTAGTTTCTATGATGTAAGAATAAGGATTTGATGGTTTGGAGGAGTGAAAAATTTGGTTGTTGGGATTGAAGTTGAAAGAAGGAAATATGTTGTTGTTGTTTCATGAAAATTAGAAGGTTATGAGTAAGTAGTATGTTAATGGTATTATTGGAATATCATGTGAATTCAATTGTATTGGGTTATATTGAATTGTATGGAATTGTATTGAATTGCTTTGAAAAGAATTGAATTGAGTTGAATTAAATATAAGTGGCTTGTTGGTATTGTTGGTTGACGATTATGGCCGAGTTTCATTCTCGGATTTGTTGAGTGGTAATATGGCCGAGTCGAATTCTCGGGGATGTTATATGTATAGAGGAGATGCTTTGCCCAAATTTTGTTTATAGGCAAGTATTGGTTGAGATTAACAATTGGTAATTGTGACCAAATTGTAGATTTTGGCGAACTTGGAGCTTGAGTTTGGAGACGTGTGCAAAGCGGAAAAGGTATGTGAAGTCCACCTCTCCTTCCCTTGGCATGTCCTAGTTATTCTAAGTCGAAATCCGACCCTCGGGAAAAGTCCTACCCCTCGGAAACGACACCTAAATTTGTTCCTTTTTCATTCAATAGAATTGAATCCATAACTTGTGCTTTAAGGTAAAGTAATGTTCAAACGTCCGAAACCTTTGTAAATGAAATCGGAATGCCTTGAAATCTTCGTGGATGACCCAATGGGACATGATGACCGTGTTTTTTTATGTTCGTTACTCGAGTCTCGATGTACGTGCATATCGGTTTCCATTACTTCTTTCATAGAAACTTTATAATCTTGTTTTATGTTTTCTCGTGGTGTTGCTATCCATTGATGGTCTCGCCTTATAATGATTGTTCCTTCAAGGTGAGACGGAGCGACCGTGGTTATTCCATAAGGTAATCGGGGGCTACCGACCTTACGTCCTCCGATAGACACATGACTTTCTTTGGGTTCTCATGCATCTTGCTTATATGATATGTATATGACATGTATAAGATATGTACATGAAAATGGGGAAAATTTGGGGAAGGGACACATGTTGCGCTATAGACGCATTGCCACCTGGTCAGCTGGCGTAATTCCATCCCGGACGCGGGACATATGTGGGCAAGCCGACGTACTTCGGCGCTATGACTTGTTCTATTTTCACATGTATATGACAAGAAATGTTTTGAAAAAATATATATAATAAGCAAGCATGACATCCTTTGAGAGGCACTTACGGTGCATTATGCTTTTATATCGTTATATGATCTTGGGTCCCACATGATGTTTTTGCTCATATGTTACATGCTTCATTGTATTATTTTCATGGATTACATACTCGGTACACTGCTCGTACTGACCCCTCTTCTTCGGGGGCTGCGTCGCATGCCACGCAGGTAGACAGGTTGACGGGTTCGACTCCTAGGAGCTTTTCCAGCTGTACATCGAGAGGCGCTCCAGTTGTTCCGGAGCTTCTGTTTTGGGTACTATTTTTGTGTATATATATGTAGACACAGCAAAGTCAGCTACTTGTAATTACATGTATCGTGTTTAGAGGCTCGTAGACGGATATGTACAGTCAGATGTTTCATAACCTAGTCGTCCTTGTCGCCGTGTAATATGTCAGTACAGTTGATTACTATTACTTGTTTACATGTATGCTATTAACGATAGTGGTTAGAAAAAAAAATGCTAGTGTTCATACGGCCCACTTAGTGATAAGAATAAGACGTACGATACGGGGGTGCCCGGTACAAGTATCGGGTACTCGTCGCGGCCCCTAGTTGGGTCGTGACAGAAGTGGTATCAGAGCAGGCGGTCCTAGGGTTTGTCTACGAGCCGTGTCCAGTAGAGTCCTGTTTATGGGTGTGTAGCGCGCCACACTTATAAACGGGGAGGCTGCGAGGCATTTAGGAAATATGACCTTCTTTGCATTCCAAATCGTGCGATAGAGCTATGTTATCGGATTTCTATATTCTTTCTTAACCACGCGTTATGGTTTCGGTAATGCGGTGACGAGGAAAGCTACGGCGGCCGGAAGGGCAAGAGGGTGGTGGGAAAAGAGTTGAACGGGAGCCACCGGCGGAAGTAGAAGAAGGCGAGTCTCACAACGAGGCTTCTCCCCGCTTCCCCGTGTCGGCGACGAGCGGGGATAGAGCTCCGGCACCGTGCCGGCGGCCGCGGGCCGGCGGAGGTAACGGAAGCTATCCGATTCTTGTTGACCCGATTAGTCGCCGCACAAGCTCGGCGGCGGGATACGGGCCAAGGGACGGGCGGCGGCGCCGAGCCCGTGATTTTATCGCCCTAAATCCTCCGAAGTTCTATGGATCGAAACCAGAGGAGGACCCGCAAAGTTTTTTAGATGAAATGCTGAGGACGCTGAAGATAATACATGCTTCGGAGATCGAGTCAGTAGAGTTGGCCTCCTATAGATTGCGGGATATAGCAGTCCATTGGTATAATAATTGGATCTCCTCGAGGGGAGCAAATGCGCCTCCCCCGGTCTGGCGAGAGTTCACCGAGGCATTTCTGCGACATTACCTACCACCAGAGGTTCGACGGGCCGAGCCGATATGTTCTTGAATCTCAGACAGGGAAATATGAGTGCTCGGGAATACAGTCTCCGTTTTGACTCGTTAGCCAGGTACGCCCCAGCCATGGTAGCGGATATGGGGGATCGTGTGCACCGGTACGTAAGAGGGCTAGGGCCACATTTAGTTAAAGACTCCGCGCTTCACTCCGGACGGGATGACTATCGCTCGCGTTCGAGGCCCACGCCCAAAACGGAGGAGCGATACCGGCAATGGAGGGGCGAGCGTGATTCGGATAGGGGCTCCGGAAAAAGGGCCGGATCTTTTGGAGCCGCCGCACCACAGCAGTCCAGGTATTCAGAACCGGATCAGAATGCCCGAGCTTCAGGGTCCCAGCATAAAGCTGATTCAAATAGAACAGGGCCACCCCCACTGCGATGTACTCGGTGTGGCAAGCCACACTCGGCAGTGGACACGAGCTTGTTTTGTACGTGGTCGGGCCCGACCACTTGATACGCGACGCCACGGAGATCCGGGAGAGACCAGACTCAGCCCGCCGGATCCGCTATCGGTTCGTCGTCGACCGTGCGCCCTCCCGGACAGACGTCCCAGGCCCCAGCCGGTCGTGGTCGAGGCAGAGGAGGAGCACCTAGTATAGGCGGTCCTCAAAACCGCATATTTGCACTGACGAGACAGCAGGATCCTGAGCCTTCCCCGGACGCAGCTACAGGTACCCTATCGGTATTCCTTTATAAAGCATATATGTTGATCGATCTAAACTTTATACCGTTATGTGTCATTCTTTATATTCTTGATGAAAATCGGAAATCTGGACGAAAGGTAGTTATACGCATAGACAAGAGTGAGTATTAAGGGCGGGGGCTAAAATTGTAATTAAGAGAGAAAGTACGTTCCGAAGGCGTGTCGAAAGTGACTAGTACTCTAATTTGCCCTGGATTACGTGACAAAGCCCGTGCGGGGGAGTGGATGCAAATACATTAGCATTAAGATGCCGGAATACGTTAATGTTTTAGGGTTAAGCGTCTAGAGTGGGAGCAATTCCATGATGGGTGACCCCCTTGTATAGAGATAAAGGACAAACGTGAAGTTAGGGTAGCCTAGACGATATTAGAGTATATGGGATGACCAGACGTAATAGAGGTTGCGTAGGCGAGGTTGGGTTGAGGTGGTGAAAAGGGAACAAGTATAGCACGGCGGGGTAAGTTTAAATAGTGGTTGGAAATGTTGCGAATGAGAGGGTAACAAGAATTTGGGATATGTTTGTTATATCCCGCATTTCGCACGTTGGAATATTTTGAGACAAATGCGGGAAGTTAAGGGCAAGGCCATTTTTCGGTTTTTGTTTTATTGCGCAAGTACTTATGAATATTATTATTGGCGCGTCGCAAACTTGGAATTTGGAAACTATTATTATGCATGACGATTGGAGAAGCCATTGTGGCCGTGGGCCCTTATATTTTGGTCAATTATTGTAAGCCATGCAATGGAACATATGTTCATATTACTTGTGGGAGCTAGACATACAAATATAAGAGATGACAAAATAAGGTCATTAGTCATCCTAGAAAGTTGAAGAAATTTGGAGGAAAAAAAAAAAAAAGAAAAACCAAGGCACATGACCTACATCTAATATATATATATATGGACATGTGATGAAAAAAGAAGTCAAGTATTCATTATTTTCATCTCCTAGAAATTTCATAAACTTGGAGGGGAAACACCAACCATGGTCCATGGGGAGCAAAATTCGGCCCCATGAAAATTGATCAAAACAAATGTTTCTTCAGCTTTCCTACTAAGTGGAAGGTCCTTATTAACATGGGACAATTGTTGAAGCAAGCAAGGCACTCTTTCTAGCAAAGCAAATCTAGCCGAGAATGGAGAAGGCAAAGGTGGATGGAAGAAGGTGAGCTTTGAGCCTCTTTACATGTTTTATAGGTGTTTACGCATGTTATGAAAAAAAATGAATGAAGTTCATGTAATGGGGTATGTGTGTGGACGAAAGCATGGTATACAAGTAGAACTAATCTATTTAGCATGTTTGTGTGTTGTTGTAATGTTAGAAAATGAATGAAACTCATGAGGTTATATATGTTGATGTTGTGGCGTATGGACTGATTTGGTATGACAAGGAATGGACAAATTTTATTTAGTGTTCTTGGCTATTGTTTTTGAGGGTGTGAATGAAAGTTAAATGACTATGTACGAAATTGTAATATTGTGTGGGCTGTTTTGGGATGTGATTTTAATACGACTTTGTTTTGATGAAAATAATGTTGAAAACAATTGTTGAGAAAAGTAAGTAAAGAAATGTGTTGTTGATGTTTTCTTGCACCTAGAAGGTTTCGGGTTCCATTGTATGTTGGATGGGCCGATTTGGATAGTTGTGGATTGTTGGAAGCATTCTTGAACTTTGATGAAATGATTCCGGATTAATAAATGAATATGTGAATGTCGATGTTAGCTTGAAAGTATGTAGTTGAATTGAATGTGCAATGTCGTCAAATGATGTAGTAAGGAGTTGTTAGTGTTAAGATGTGGAATGATGATTGTTAGCGTGCGGATCGTTGATATAGTTTATGAATTTGAAAGAAAGATATTTGTTGTAAGAAGGTGTTGGATGGATTAATATATTGATTGAATTGTTTTGAAAGTCATGTTGAATTGAATAGAATTAATAAATTGTTGGTATTATTGATAGTTTGGCGGGTTAAATTCCGGATTGTTGTTGGATAAAATTGGCAAAGTTAGAATCTAATGGATGGGTATGTCAAATATCCCCCAAAATTTCTATAGACAAATGTTGATTCAAGATGTGGATTCTTAAGGACTCTAATTAATGTTTGGTAAATGTGACCAAATTGTAGATTTTGGAAGATTTGGAACTTGAATTTGAAGCGCAAGTTGACGGAAAAGGTATGTAAGGCTTTACCTTTCTTCTTTGATGTCCTAGACATAAGTATAGAGCCTCGGGGATTACTCTATCTCTAGAAACCTAAGTTTGAATTTGACCATATTCATTCGTAGAATTGAATTAGACTTTCTATGTTTCATTGGAAAAGTAGTTTGAATATATGCAACTTTCATAAGTGGGTCGAAATGTCCCAAAATTTTTGGTAGGCAACTCTATCAAGTCTAGAACTCTAAAGTGAAAATTTCTTTCCAATAAGTTGTAAATGTTTTCCAAGATGCCCAGTTTTAAGAGATTGAAAGTTTTATGACTTAAACGGAATGTGATTTCCAATGACAATGATGACGGCAAATATGAGGCACGACATGACATGACATGATATGATACGATATGATATATGATAATATGTATATGGACACGTACATGTAATAAAGGGATACATGTATGTGGGGAAATGTTTCATTGCCACCCTAATCGGAGGACGTAACAAGAATTGTTCGGATATGATATGATATGATATGACATGATATGATCTATGATGTGATACGACATGATACGATATGATATGACATGGCACGATATGATATGACATAACCCGATATGACATGATATGACCCGATATGATATGATATGGTACGATATGATATGATCTGCTACGATATGATATGTTAAGACAAGACACGATATGATATAAGTTCTATTTTCGACGTCCCCATGAAAAAGAAATATTTTCAAAGAAAAGGGTAAGCATGCATGGTTCCGCCTAAAAAGGCATTCGGACACAGTTGTTATTTCATGATATAGTGATCCCGCCTTGTTATTACTTATGTTTTTACGGACATACTCGCACATCACTCGTACAACCGAAACTCAGGTAAGATTCGAAGAAAATGACCATTTGTAATGAGAAATATAACAAGAAAGTATAAGGATGTATTTTCATTATACGTTATGTTACGAATTTGTTTAATTTGAGAAACGAAGATTTTGAAAATTTTACTATGTATTTTACCTTCAATTGACTTAAGAATCCCGAATATAAAACGTCCGAGGTTCGTTAAGTGAAAATTGGGGTGTGACAACGTTGGCAACGGCAACTACAAGGGTAGAAACAAGTTGACGACGGGTGCAAGTTGACGCAAATATAGAGACAACCAAGGAAGATGACCGAAAAAAGATGACGGCGTCCTATGAAGTATGGGATAACAAGAAAGTACAAGCCAACCAAGGTCTCGAATGGACGTGTTAAGTGATTGTGTACAACAACCATAAAAATTAGTAACCCCCCCCTATAAGAACATTCGAGGACGAATGTTCTAAAGGGGGGAGGATGTTACATTCCGTATTTTGTACCCTCGGGTAAGTCAAGGCAAATGACACAAGTTGCTTATGGAAAATTTTAAAGTGGGAATATTAAGAAAGGCCAGGGGTAAAAAGGTAAATTTGCAAAATGACTCATGGAAATATGGAGAAAGGTTAGGGGCAAATTTGGAACGAAGGGAAATGATTTTCATGAATTGTATAGAATTTTCAAGAAAAAGGGGCCACTTGGCCGTGGACCCCACTAAAACTTGGCCAAATGAAATCAAGCCAAGCTATATGTTTAATTACTATTGGAAGGGACTAAGTATATATATATGTGGAGAGATGATTTATTCATCTTATTTCCCCTAGAATTTTCAAGAGTTAGAAAGCAAGAAAGAAAGAGGAGAAAAAGCTTGGCCATTCGGCCTTGGAAAAAAAAAAACCGAGAGAAAAAAAAAAAAAGAGAATTCTCAACTTGTTCTTCATAGCCAAACAATCCCTTGAAGAGTTCTTAGTAAGGTGAAGTGATTTGTGGAGCAAGAAGAACTCATATCCATACAAGTTGGCAATTTGAGTCAAGTGAAGAAGTGAGGAAAAAGGTAAGGTTTAATTCTCTTCTTATGTGTTATGGATGTTTGAGTATGTTGTGTGCATGAAAATGGATGAAATTCATGTGTTATGGGAGTGTGTGTGGTGCCGTGAGTGTGTGTATGTGTTGTATGTGTTATGTTGTATTGTGTTGTGTTGTGTGTTGGTTGTTGTTGTAATGTATGGAAAATATAGAAATTCATGAAAAATATGCATATGGGGTGTGTTGGCCGAATGGTATGGATTATGGAAGGGGTGGTGAATTGATTTTATTTAGAATGACAATTGTTGTTATGGTAGTTTCTATGATGTAAGAATAAGGATTTGATGGTTTGGAGGAGTGAAAAATTTGGTTGTTGGGATTGAAGTTGAAAGAAGGAAATATGTTGTTGTTGTTTCATGAAAATTAGAAGGTTATGAGTAAGTAGTATGTTAATGGTATTATTGGAATATCATGTGAATTCAATTGTATTGAGTTATATTGAATTGTATGGAATTGTATGGAATTGTATTGAATTGCTTTGAAAAGAATTGAATTGAGTTGTATTAAATATAAGTGGCTTGTTGGTATTGTTGGTTGACGATTTGGCCGAGTTTCATTCTCGGATTTGTTGAGTGGTAATATGGCCGAGTCGAATTCTCGGGGATGTTATATGTATAGAGGAGATGCTGCCCAAATTTTGTTTATAGGCAAGTATTGGTTGAGATTAACAATTGGTAATTGTGACCAAATTGTAGATTTTGGCGAACTTGGAGCTTGAGTTTGGAGACGTGTGCAAAGCGGAAAAGGTATGTGAAGTCCACCTCTCCTTCCCTTGGCATGTCCTAGTTATTCTAAGTCGAAATCCGACCCTCGGGAAAAGTCCTACCCCTCGGAAACGACACCTAAATTTGTTCCTTTTTCATTCAATAGAATTGAATCCATAACTTGTGCTTGAAGGTAAAGTAATGTTCAAACGTCCGAAACCTTTGTAAATGAAATCGGAATGCCTTGAAATCTTCGTGGATGACCCAATGGGACATGATGACCGTGTTTTTATGTTCGTTACTCGAGTCTCGATGTACGTGCATATCGGTTTCCATTACTTCTTTCATAGAAGCTTTATAATCTTGTTTTATGTTTTCTCGTGGTGTTGCTATCCATTGATGGTCTCGCCTTATAATGATTGTTCCTTCAAGGTGAGACGGAGCGACCGTGGTTATTCCATAAGGTAATCGGGGGCTACCGACCTTACGTCCCTCCGATAGACACATGACTTTCTTTGGGTTCTCATGCATGCTGCTTATATGATATGTATATGACATGTATAAGATATGTACATGAAAATGGGGAAAATTGGGGAAGGGACACATGTTGCGCTATAGACGCATTGCCACCTGGTCAGCTGGCGTAATTCCATCCCGGACGCGGGATGCCCGGACGCGGGACATATGTGGGCGAGCCGACGTATTTCGGCGCTATGACTTGTTCTATTTTCACATGTATATGACAAGAAATGTTTTGAAAAAAATATATATAATAAGCAAGCATGACATCCGCCTGAGAGGCACTTACAGGTACAGATTATCCTTTTATATCGTTATATGATCTTGGGTCCCACATGATGTTTTTGCTCATATGTTACATGCTTCATTGTATTATTTTCATGGATTACATACTCGGTACACTGCTTGTACTGACCCCTCTTCTTCGGGGGCTGCGTCGCATGCCACTCAGGTAGACAGGTTGACGGGTTCGACTCCTAGGAGCTTTTCCAGCTGTACATCGAGAGGCGCTCCAGTTGTTCCGGAGCTTCTGTTTTGGGTACTATTTTTGTGTATATATATGTAGACACAGCAAAGAAAGTCGATGTACTTGTAATTACATGTATCGTGTTTAGAGGCTCGTAGACGGATATGTACGGTCGGATGTTTCATAACCTAGTCGTCCTTGTCGCCGTGTAATATGTCGATGCGGATGATTACTATTACTTGTTTACATGTATGCTATTAACGATAGTGGTTAGAAAAAAAAATGCTAGTGTTCATACGGCCCACTTAGTGATAAGAATAAGACGTACGATACGGGGGTGCCCGGGCACAAGTTTGCTTCGATCGGGTGCTCGTCAGTGGCCCCTAGTTGGGTCGTGACAACAAAGAGGAGCTATCTTATGTCTTTAGGATGCCTAAACAGGCTATAGATGCGGCACTATATTGGATCGTCGAGGAAAGAAAGTTGCGGAATAAAGATGTGGCTTATTAAATGTCTTTGTGAATAATAATCATAAGAGCCTCCGATAGAGGAAATGACATCGTGAAGAACATTAGAGTTCCTGAAAATAAGTATACTCACTTGTTACCTAATGTTGTGGCGACTTTCAGTAATCTAAATCGTGCCTTCTTCAGATATGTGCTTGATAACTAAATTATTGTGTTATTGTAAAAAGAAACTCCCCCGATTGCTTATAGTGTCCCGTAAGGTTATTTAACATTCAAGATCATGGGTCGAATAATTCTTCTCATGTTTCGGGGAGGACGTTAGAACCACATTTGGTACATTAGGGACAATCTCAGGGTGGGATTAACTATGATAAGGTGGAGACAAAACCATTAGAAATAAGTTGGGATTTTTGACCTTCGATTTTATTTTGAGACATACATTGTGCATGAATTTGTTGGCATGGAACAATTAGGAAAATTTGGGACCAAAATTGGAATTTGTGGAACTTGAAAATCATGTTTTTCCCTTGGTCTTTCGGGATGGTGTGAAATGAAGAAGGCCCACACAATTCATGTGGACAATTTTAATTGGTCCAACACATGTAAGTGTTATAGGACACTTTTGACCTTCGATTACATTAGACATAATAGACAAAAGATGATCAAGTTGGAGTCATCTTGTGGTATTCATTTACAACACTTAGAAAAAAAGAGCAAGAAGTTGAAGAACAACTCCATTTGCTCTCCAAGAGGAGAAAAACCAACTTCAATTCAAGAACACATCCCAAAATTATTTCCTTGATGTAAACCCACTAATTTGAGGTCCTAAGTAACGTGGAAGTGTTGTTAGGTCATCCAATGACATTCGTTGTGTCAATTGCAAACCCTAGGCAAATTGTGGAGTTGAAGAAGAAAGGTGAGATTTGATTATGTTTTTATGTGTTATAAAAGGTTGTATGCATGTTGTAGTTTATTAAAATGGATGAAAATCATGAAATATGGCATGTTGGAGTGAAGGTTGTGTGTGTAGTGTCAGACGTGTTCAGGTGTGTGTGTGTGTGTGTGGTATTGAAGCAATGAATTAAAGTCTAGTTAGCATGTTGTGATTGTTGTAGAGTGGAGAAATGAATGAGAATCATCTATATATGTTGGTAGGAGGTGTTGGCCGAATGTAGGCCATTTATGTGACAAGAAATGAATTAATATCGCTTAGTGTTTTAGTTGTTGTCGTTATGAATTCCATGATGAGAATGAGAGTTTAATACTCAAATTGATGTTGTAATTGTTCACACTGATTTGGAGGTTATTGTACATTTGATATAACTTGTATAATTATGAGTATGACATTGTTAGAATGTGAATTGTTGGTGCAAATCATGATTTGGAAATGAGGAATGTGTCATAGTTGAGGCTCGGGTTTGGGCAGTTTTCGGGTGAGTGGGAGTATTATTTGGAATGTTTGAAATGTTGTATGAATTGCTTAAGATGTTCTTGAATGTTGTTGGTATGGGTTCGGGTTAGTATTAGAATGTATAAGCATTGATGTTGGCTTGAAGGTGTCGTTTGAATTGAATGTAATGAATGTTGTTGATTATGTAGAAAGCGTATTTAATGCTAGAATCGTTTTAAATTGATTATTGATGTTGCTAGGTTGGTTGTTGTTGTTGTTGTTGTTGATTTGGCCGAGTTAAATTCTCGGGGTTGGCCTATTTACAGGGGAAGTCCCAAATTTCTGTAGAATTAAGTGTTAGTTTGGAATTAAATGCCTAAACGTCCATAGCTAATGTTTGGCATATTATGACGTTGTGTAGACCTTTGGGAGCCCGTTCGTAGGTTGACATTAGCTTGAGTTTGGAGTAGCTTGGAGAGCGTTTGAGGTATGTAAAGCTCAATCCTTTCTTCTTTTGGCATGCCTTAGTTACAAATAGGCTATGACACGAGCCTCGAGGAAAACTATTCTCGCAATCCGAGCACACACGGTGGCTTATTGTCACACCCCCCCGATTTCCGATGGGGTGTGATGGGCACCCGACCCATACCTGGGGCGCGAGCGAACTATCGTACCTCTCATAATACTCATATACATGCCGGGCCCACAAGGCATAGCATAAGCACGGGGGTGAAAATTTTTTCGGAAAACGTACATGCCTTTTCGTCTTTTCAAATCAAACAAAATCCGTAACCATAGCGAATTCGTAAACACATGAAATTCATAACACAATGCGTACGACACATCGCCGTACCCCACAAACGGACACAACACACGTATACATCGTCTCGCAAAGTCTCTAACATAACTTCGGACACCATACAAACGCACTGGACCCGGCACTCCGGAGGAAATGGAGCTCGCCAATCCAAATTTCGGGATCTTCTCGCTCGGCGTGGGTACACGCGGCATGAAACGCACCCCGAAGAAAGGGGGTCGGTACGAAATATGTCTGAAGTATGCAAAGCGAGAAAATACGTAAAATGGAATAATGTGTGCCAAACGCGAGCATAATAGTCCAAATACCAACGTACTTATCCGGCATCCAAGTCATACATACACAAATCATACACACATAC
>NC_081343.1:23489170-23504892 GCF_029784015.1 Lycium ferocissimum
ATTATTTCTTCTGGGTTTTCCGGCTGGTGGAAGGTCACAAAGCAACGTAGAAGTGGTTGTTGGGCAAACAAATCCCTTGTTCATGCAATTCCCAACCCTTGCCAAGTGAAGAACAAAGTGGAAAGGGTGAGTTTTAATCCTCTTTTTAATATGTTATGAATGGTTTGTGTATGTTGTGGAGTGTGGAAATGGATTAAATTCATGAATATGTGGTGTTGTTGTTATAGCCGTGTATGTGTGGTGTGTGTACCGTGTGTATGTGGTATTGTGTGGAGTGGTAAATTAATTGTATCTAACATGTTTGGGTGTTGTCGTAATGTGTGAAAATGGATGAAAATCATGAAAGTTGTGGGTTGGTTGGGGTGGCCGAATATGGGTTGTGTTGTTTGGCAAAGAATGAACTAATTTTATTTAGTATGTTTTGGTTGTTGTTGTATGGATTTTATGGTGAAAATGATGATTTAATGATCAAAGTTGAAGTAGAGAACGTTTATGGGATGTTTTGAAGATAATGTGAATTTAGTGTAGTTTCTTGTATTGTTAAGGTTAATGTTGTGAATATGTTGATTGTTGGTGTAGTTTATGAATTTGGAAGGAAGAAAATGTATTGTTGTTGTTCTTATGGAAATTTGAGGTTTCGGGTGGAGTAGAGCATTAATTGATTGTTTGAAATATTGTGTGCGGATTGTTGGAAATGTTCTTGAATCGTGTTTGAATGGTTTTGGATTGGTATTTGAATATGCGATCGTTGATATTAGTTTGAATGTATGAAGTTGAATTGAATATGCATGAATGTTGTTGAATTATGTAGAAAAGAGTTATTAATGTTAGAATGCGTTTGGAATCGCTTATGGATATTGTTGATGTGGTTGTTGGTATTGTTGTTTGATATTTGGCGAGTTGAATTCTCGGGGTGTTGAATTTAGGAAATGCTGCCCAAATTTCTGTAAATAAAGTGCTAGCTTAAAATGGGATTCCGAGGTGCCTATGACTAATGTTTGGTGTCTAATGACGTGTTGTAGATTTTGAGAAGCCGAGACTTGAGTTTGGATTAGCTTAGGAAGCAATCAAGGTATG
Source organism: Lycium ferocissimum (assembly GCF_029784015.1). Classification (NCBI taxonomy): domain Eukaryota; kingdom Viridiplantae; phylum Streptophyta; class Magnoliopsida; order Solanales; family Solanaceae; genus Lycium; species Lycium ferocissimum. The sequence goes on from NC_081343.1 coordinate 23,490,248, forward strand.
TAAAGCTTACCTTTCCTTCTTTTGGCATGTCTTAGATATGGCTAAGTTATGATATGTTATGAGCTTCGGGGGTAATTCTATTCTTAAAGTCCGAGCATGTTTACGATGCTTATTTGCTTCTTGATGATGGCATCCTTATATGGTTTATATGTCATGATTGGTTTTCAAATGTTGTATAAAAAGTCTTGTTTTCAAAAAGAGTTTTGTAACTACGAACGTCCGTAACTTTCACGGAATTTAACCGGATGGCTTTGATATGCTCGTAAATGATTCTATGACGTATAATAACTATGATTTTCATGGGCGGGCCCGACTTGAGTCGACAACCACGACCCAACCCCGTAGGCCGTGACTAGTGCCCGAATTGGGCACCCAAACACAATCTCAAATCCGAGTCGCAAACAGATGGCTTATCGGACATAAATATCAATCACCCGTCTCGCATTATATCAAGCTGTCTCAAACAAATCTCAAACACATCCGAATATATATCAAAAACCGGCAAGGCTATCAAATGGCGCGTCGCCCAAAACATATACAAATGCAAGCCGACGAGGGTCGCCACGGCGTAACGGGATCGCCCCGAACATATATCATACAAACACAGCGTACGAAATGGGCATAACCCACATACATGTCCACGGACCTGCAAACGGACAAACGAAATCATATGACGGGACGGGCCCGCCGTACCCCGAACAAATATATACAAATGCAACGAACGAATATATACCAAAATATGGCTCACGAATAAGGGGAGCACTCCAAACGGCAGAAGAGGGTGTCCTAAACGCGGATCACCAAGCCGCGCGTAATGGCCGTACCGCGGGCATGAAACGCAATGTCACACCCCAATCTTCATCAGGGCGTGACGGGCACCCGACCCTCATCAGAGTCGAGCGAACCCTTAAACGTCAACCCAAGAATTTTTTTTTTTTTTTTTAAAACAAGAATTGAAAATTGTAAATGAAATACCAAAATCGACACGTGGCTCAAGGCATCTCAAACATGTTATATATATACATACGACATAGAACAAGGCGAGCCAAAAGGGCCTCTGCCATTTCTGTACAACAAAATGATGGCCGGCGAAGCCAAACAGTAATCACAACTCCCACGCTGTTCGCAGACTTCTACAGAGTATGACCTGTACAGTAAATAAAGCTATACCAAAACAAGGACAGTCTCCGTGTCACGACCCAACTCGGGCCGTGACGAGTACCCGTTACTTGTACCGAGCACCCCTTGTCTGCCATATTACTTTTATTACTAAGTGGGCCATATGAACTGCGCCATTTTTTTTTGACATATACATTGGTAACATAATAATGTACATAGACCAGCAAGCTTTGACAATACATTATACCGCGACAAGGACATTTAGAACACAAAACATCTACTGTGCATAGCTGTCTACGAGCCTCTACCATAGTATACATATACACAGGAAGGGCCGAGTACTATCGTGCCCGAATACATATACAAGAGTAGTACCAAAAGACTGTGGCTCCGGAGCAACTGGAGCGCTGCTATTTGCTGTTGATTGAACTCCTAGGAACCATGTCCGTCTACCTGCTGACCTGCGCGGCATGAACGCAACGTCCACAAGAAGGACGTTAGTACAAATAGTGTACCAAGTATGTAAGGCGTGGAGGTAAACAATGCAAGTATAAACATAAGTAAGGATCACCATGTCATAGGTTCAGGGGGCATTGAAGCAAGAAAATAACTCGTACATAGGAAGGCCCTTTTCGTGGCCGGATACTATGCGTCTTATCTTAGGAAGATATCTCTTATCATAGACATAGAAAATAGAGAGCGTAATATATGACATACCTTATCATATAATATCATGTCGTACTATATCATAGGAGATCATATCATATCATAGCATGGCGTGTCATAGCATATCATGGCATAGCATAGCGTGTCATAGTATATCATCGCATAGCATAGCGTATCATAGTATATCATGGCATAGCATAGCACCGAACAACGTCGGCTCGCCCACTTAGCACCGAATATATTGGCTCGCCCATATATCCCGCGTCCGGCATCCCGCGTCCGGATGATAAGCCACCGTGACTGTGTGGCAATGAAACATAGTTCCCTTCCCATCCCCCATATGTCCCTTCCCCATATCCCCATGTACATATACATATTTCATATACATATATCATATTATATTATATCATGTCATGTTATGTAGTTGTTACACCTCGCATTTCGCGCGTATTCGGAAAATTGGAAATAATTCGGAATGTTAAGTAATAAGGCCTTAATTGGATTTTTCTTAATGTGCATGTGGTGTTGAAGGAAATATTGTCGCGGAAATATTAAGGAAGGTTAAGGGCAACATTGGAATTTTGGAAATTTATTTCGGGAACTACAAAACATGGAATATAAGTCGTTGGGCCAAGGATAATGAAAGAAAATTGAGGCCCAACATGCATGGGGTGGCCGGCCAAGGGAGGCCCAACCCATGGTTTTAAGTGAATTTTTCCATGTGTTTAATTAAATATATAATGGTCTTTATCCCTTAGAATTTTCAAGAAGCAAGGAGAGAAATCAAGCACAAAGAAGAGCAAAGAAACATAAGAAAAAAAAAAGAGAAGAGGGAGTTCGGGTTTGGCCATAGAAAATTTGCCCTTGAGAAATCTTGAATCCAAAATTGTTTCCTTGAGATTTTTATACCAATTCAAGGCTCCTTTACGACTTGGCGCAATTAGTTTGGAAGATTAAGTCTTGCTTTCGTCGTTTGGACAAGTTGTTCTAGTGAAGAACTTTGAAGAGAAAGGTAAGAGTTCATTCTTTTTATGTGTATGAATGGCTTATATGTGTTCTAGTATGCTAAAAGGAATGAAATTCATGGAAAATTTGCATGGGAAATTGAGGCCGTGTATGTGTGTTGTGTGTTATGAGTGATGAGTTAAATGTATTTAGCATGTTTGTATGTTGTTGTGGAGTGCGGAAAATGAATGAAACTTATGAAACTCTACTTGTGGGGGGCTGGCCGTGTGGACTGTTTTGGGGCAGCCATGGTGAGTTAATGTTATATGGTGTTTTGGTTGTTGTCGTCATGTGTTATACGATGTAAAAACGATGGTTAATGATCCCTAGTTGAAGCAAAAATTGTGTGGGCTGATTTTAAGGATTAATATGACGTAATGTAGTTTCTTGAACTTTTAAGAATAATGTTGTTTAAGCATGGTTTGTTGATGTAATTTGTGAATTGTGAAGGAGAGAATATGTTTGGTGCTATTCTTGGGTTTGGAGGCAATTTCGGGTAAGTTGGAATAATATTTGGCTTGTTTGAAACATTGTATGACTTGCTTAGAGTGTTCTTGCATATGGTTGGAATGGGTTCGGGTGGAGAATTGAATGTATAAGCGCTAATGTTAATTTGATTATATGAAGTTAATTGAATACGTTGGAATGTCCTTTAGTGTGTAGCAACATGTGTTTAAGGTTGGAATGTGTTTGGATTGGAATGTGTTGGTATATACATTGTAAATTGATATTATAGGTTGGTTGTTGGCTTGGTTGTTGTTGGATTTGGCCGAGTATAAATCTCGGGGTTGGTGTATTTACAAAGGAAGTCTTTGCCGAAATTTCGGTAGCCAAATAGAAACCAAAGATTGAAATGTTAGCTTGCATGAATAGTAAGCGGTAAGGATGACCATTTGCGATTTTTGACGAAACGGGAAGTGAGTTTTGGAGAGCGTAAGAGGCGCAAAAGGTATGTAAAGCTTGCCCTTTCCTTCTTTTGGCATGTCCTAGCCCTACTAGGCTAAGATCGGAACCTCGGGGATAATTCCGCTCTCGGAAATCCGAGTTTGATTTTGGTTACTATTCATTCAGCATAATTGAAGTACTTTCCTTACTTTTGTTGGAAAATGCTTACACTTTCATAACTCTTTCAAATGAGCTCGGATTGCCTCGAAACTTTCATGGATGCTTCCATAGGGTTCAATATTCGTAAAAATTATGTATGCCACCTTGATTTGGCCGAGGTGGGCCCGCTAGCCCCGAGACCTCCTTTAAATGATCTATTGGGATTATTTGGTTTTGTATTAAGAGAGAACTTTTCACCATTGCTTCGATTATTATAAGATAATTACTTTAACTATTTTATTGAGTTGATGATACATTTTGACATAAGAACGATTTCGGGGAGAGGTGTAGTTTGGTACACTAATTCCGATAAACCTGGAACTTGTTCTACACTTGCCGACGTTAATGAATATATTTGGTCATCGGGTTAGGGTTAACTCAACCATTTATTTGTTCATTGTGTGTGTGGCCTACCGCCGGATACTTGACCGCGGTATGCACATTATTGACCGCTGGATACTCGACCGCGGTATGTGGGTACTATTGACCGCTGGATACTTGGCCGCGGTATGTGTGTATGTGCAGGTGTGATATCGCCGCTGGATTCTCGGCCGCGGCCTACCTGTGTGTATATTATATGGTATGCTATCTTGGGATAGCACGGACTTGGACCGGTTGATTAATATTAGCTCACATAGATTAGTTCATTTTATCTACATTTTTCGCACCCTTGTTCTGGTTATGACTATGTTTCTTGTTTCCGCTTTGCATACTCAGTACATATTCCGTACTGACCCCCTTTCTTCGGGGGGCTGCGTTTCATGCCCGCAGGTACAGACGCGCCACTTGGTGATCCGCCGGTTTAGGTCACCTTCCCTGCTGCTGAAGTGCTCCTTTATTTCCGGAGCTCGTACTTTGGTATATACTTTTCTGTTGTACATATTTCTCTATTCAGGGGTACGGCGGGGCCCTGTCCCGTCATATGACTCTGTCTGTCTGTGTAGAGGTCCGTGGACATGTTTGTGGGTTAGGGTCATTACGCACGTACAGATGCATGTATATATGTTGTGTTTGGGCGATGTCATTCGCCGCGGCGGCCGGTCCGCGTATGTATATATATATGTTGTGTTGTTGGCCACAGGTGGCCCTTATTGGTATTTTCTGCGTGCAGGTTAATTTTGGTTAGTAAGAAAAACAGAGGAAACTCTGCCCGATTTTCTTTCTAAATACTTGGGTTACGATTTTGAAATTTTGGTACGCACGAGTGCCCAGGTCGGGCGCTAGTCACGGCCTTCGGGGTTGGGTCGTGACAAAAGTGGTATCAGAGCGGTTCGTCCTCGGAATGTCCCTGGGACCGTGTCTTGTAGAGTCTTGTTTATCGGTGTGTTGTGCACCACATCTATAAACGGGAGGCTACAGGGCATTTAGGGTGTTACTTTTCTTTGGATCTTGGATCGTGCGATAGAGCTGTACTATTAGGATGACTCTTTCCTGATCGGTTGTTGTATTTTTCAGTGATGCCTCCGAAGAAGACGACGGCTGCCCAGAAGGGCAAGGCGAAGGCGGATGAGACTAGTCGGGCGCCGAGGGCTACACGGGCTCGTGCGCAGACTAGACACCGGTATTGTGCTACACTCGGAGAGGGGTTCGACCACTCCTCCACCGGGAGGGTGGAGTAGGTCCTTCGGCGGCCGGCGATGCGGCGCACTGTGCCTCCGCTCCCCGGCCGGGGCGAGGATAGGACATTGAGAGAGGTCTGTACGGTTATTGACGACACTAGTAGCGAGGTCGGGTTCGGGGACGCGAGCCGCGAGGTGACGATGATGATAGACACGACGATTAATGCGAGTTCGTGATTTCTTGACATGTAACCCTCCAGAGTTTTTCGGGTCTAAACCCGACGAGGACCCCCATGACTTCATTCGGGAGATGAGGCGCTCATTGGGACTAGTCAGGGCCTCAGACACCGAGTCGGTCGAGCTAGCCTCGCACAGGTTACGGGGTATTGCTCTTAATTGGTACGAGTCCTGGGAATTATCCCGGGGTGAGGGTGCTGCCCCAGCTACATGGGACGAGTTCACAGCTGCTTTCCTCCGCCATTTCTTGCCCCCGGAGCTGCGGAGGGCGAGAGTTGATAGATTTTTGCAGATAAAGCAGAGGGGTCGGAGTGTTCGTGAGTATAACCTTGAGTTTGATTCTCTGGCCCGGTATGCCCCTACTATAGTGGCGGACATGGCTGATCGGATGCACCGATATGTACTCGGGCTAGATCGTTACTTGGTTGACGCCTGTATGTCGATGGCGGCGCAGACAGATATGGATATCGCCCGGTTACAGGCCTACGCCCAGGGGATGGAGGACCGGCATCGAGCAGACCAGTCCATCAGAGATTATGACGGAGGCCGCCCGAGAGGGCTGGGGCGGCGAGTATTCGGGGATTTACGAGGCGGGACGGCCTCGGCGGCGGCGGGCGGTACCCTCCCCGGCCCCGCAGAGTATGCCCCCACAGTTCATTGGTTGGAGTCCAGATGGTGCGGGGTATCCAGAGACGGGTCAGAGCTCCCGGGCTTCGGGATTGCAGGTGGACCCAGATTCTAGCCAGTTGAGGCCACCCCTACCCCGATGTCCTCACTGTAGGAGGCGTCACCCGGGAGGGGAATGTCGTCATGCCACGGGTGCTTGCTTTACCCAGCCGGCGGGCCACTATATGAGATTGCCCGGCTTAGGGCGGTGTGGGGGGAGCGACTCGGCCCACCGGGTCGGTTCTTGGGTTCGTCTTCACCCTCCGTAGCTATGCGCCCGATGGGGCGGGGCATGCCGCCGCCGCGGCCGTGGCAGAGGCCGTGGCGGAGCCCCCAGTTCTGGCGGTCCGTCGAACCGCCTATATGCGTTGACCCGTGGACAGGATCAGGAGGCGCCACCAGACGCGGGTACAGGTAATCTAAACTTTTAATTGGTTATTTTGATTGATGTATGAATTGTTTGTGTGAATTGTTTGTGATAGTTGTAAAAGAAACTCCCCCAAATGCTTATAAGATCCCGTAAGGCTGATTTGACATTCGAGGACGAATGTTCTAAAGGGGGAGGATGTTACACCTCGCATTTCGCGCGTATTCGGAAAATTGGAAATAATTCGGAATGTTAAGTAATAAGGCCTTAATTGGATTTTTCTTAATGTGCATGTGGTGTTGAAGGAAATATTGTCGCGGAAATATTAAGGAAGGTTAAGGGCAACATTGGAATTTTGGAAATTTATTTCGGGAACTACAAAACATGGAATATAAGTCGTTGGGCCAAGGATAATGAAAGAAAATTGAGGCCCAACATGCATGGGGGGTGGCCGGCCAAGGGAGGCCCAACCCATGGTTTTAAGTGAATTTTTCCATGTGTTTAATTAAATATATAATGGTCTTTATCCCTTAGAATTTTCAAGAAGCAAGGAGAGAAATCAAGCACAAAGAAGAGCAAAGAAACATAAGAAAAAAAAAGAGAAGAGGGAGTTCGGGTTTGGCCATAGAAAATTTGCCCTTGAGAAATCTTGAATCCAAAATTGTTTCCTTGAGATTTTTATACCAATTCAAGGCTCCTTTACGACTTGGCGCAATTAGTTTGGAAGATTAAGTCTTGCTTTCGTCGTTTGGACAAGTTGTTCTAGTGAAGAACTTTGAAGAGAAAGGTAAGAGTTCATTCTTTTTATGTGTATGAATGGCTTATATGTGTTCTAGTATGCTAAAAGGAATGAAATTCATGGAAAATTTGCATGGGAAATTGAGGCCGTGTATGTGTGTTGTGTGTTATGAGTGATGAGTTAAATGTATTTAGCATGTTTGTATGTTGTTGTGGAGTGCGGAAAATGAATGAAACTTATGAAACTCTACTTGTGGGGGCTGGCCGTGTGGACTGTTTTGGGGGCAGCCATGGTGAGTTAATGTTATATGGTGTTTTGGTTGTTGTCGTCATGTGTTATACGATGTAAAAACGATGGTTAATGATCCCTAGTTGAAGCAAAAATTGTGTGGGCTGATTTTAAGGATTAATATGACGTAATGTAGTTTCTTGAACTTTTAAGAATAATGTTGTTTAAGCATGGTTTGTTGATGTAATTTGTGAATTGTGAAGGAGAGAATATGTTTGGTGCTATTCTTGGGTTTGGAGGCAATTTCGGGTAAGTTGGAATAATATTTGGCTTGTTTGAAACATTGTATGACTTGCTTAGAGTGTTCTTGCATATGGTTGGAATGGGTTCGGGTGGAGAATTGAATGTATAAGCGCTAATGTTAATTTGATTAGATGAAGTTAATTGAATACGTTGGAATGTCCTTTAGTGTGTAGCAACATGTGTTTAAGGTTGGAATGTGTTTGGATTGGAATGTGTTGGTATATACATTGTAAATTGATATTATAGGTTGGTTGTTGGCTTGGTTGTTGTTGGATTTGGCCGAGTATAAATCTCGGGGTTGGTGTATTTACAAAGGAAGTGCTGCCGAAATTTCGGTAGCCAAATAGAAACCAAAGATTGAAATGTTAGCTTGCATGAATAGTAACTGGTAAGGATGACCATTTGCAGATTTTTGACGAAACGGGAAGTGAGTTTTGGAGAGCGTAAGAGGCGCAAAAGGTATGTAAAGCTTGCCCTTTCCTTCTTTTGGCATGTCCTAGCCCTACTAGGCTAAGATCGGAACCTCGGGGATAATTCCGCTCTCGGAAATCCGAGTTTGATTTTGGTTACTATTCATTCAGCATAATTGAAGTACTTTCCTTACTTTTGTTGGAAAATGCTTACACTTTCATAACTCTTTCAAATGAGCTCGGATTGCCTCGAAACTTTCATGGATGCTTCCATAGGGTTCAATATTCGTAAAAATTATGTATGCCACCTTGATTTGGCCGAGGTGGGCCCGCTAGCCCCGAGACCTCCTTTAAATGATCTATTGGGATTATTTGGTTTTGTATTAAGAGAGAACTTTTCACCATTGCTTCGATTATTATAAGATAATTACTTTAACTATTTTATTGAGTTGATGATACATTTTGACATAAGAACGATTTCAGGAGGCTGTAGTTTGGTACACTAATTCCGATAAACCTGGAACTTGTTCTACACTTGCTGACGTTAATGAATATATTTGGTCATCGGGTTCTGGGAAGTTAACTCAACCATTTATTTGTTCATTGTGTGTGACGCTACCGCTGGATACTTGACCGCGGTATGCCTGTTATTGACCGCTGGATACTCGACCGCGGTATGTGGGTACTATTGACCGCTGGATACTTGGCCGCGGTATGTGTGTGTGCGCATGTGTGATATCGCCGGCGGATTCTCGGCCGCGGCCTACCGTGTGTATATTATATGGTATGCTATCTTTGGGGATAGCCCGGACTTGGACCCGCCGATTAATATTAGCTCACATAGATTAGTTCATTTTATCTACATTTTTCGCACCCTTGTTCTGGTTATGACTATGTTTCTCGTTTCCGCTTTGCATACTCGCACATATTCCGTACGACCCCCTTTCTTCGGGGGGCTGCGTTTCATGCCCGCGGTACGGACGCGCCACTTGGTGATCCGCCGTTTAGGTCACCTTCCTATTCTTTGAAGTGCTCCTTTATTTCCGGAGCTCGTACTTTGGTATATACTTTTACGTTGTACATATTTCTCTATTCGGGGGTACGGCGGGGCCCGTCCCGTCATATGACTCTTTTACGTACGTAGGAGGTCCGTGGACATGTTTGTGGGTTAGGGTCATTCTGTACAGATGCATGTATATATGTTGTGTTTGGGCGATGTCATTCGCCGCGGCGGCCGGTCCGCGTATGTATATATATATGTTGTGTTGTTGGCCCTGGGTGGCCCTTATTGGTATTTTCTGGCGGAGTTAATTTTGGTTAGTAAGAAAAACAGAGGAAACTCTGCCCGATTTTCTTTCTAAATACTTGGGTTACGATTTTGAAATTTTGGTACGCACGAGTGCCCAGGTCGGGCGCTAGTCACGGCCTACGGGGTTGGGTCGTGACAGTAGTGTCATAGACATTTCCTCATCTTCAGCATCATCATTTCCACCCTAGAATCATAGTCGTCATTTTAGTTGTAAGGACTTTCAAAAAGTGTACAACTTTAATTTGGAGAAAAATAAATATTTTAGAAAACATTTATAAATTTTTAGAAAGGAAAACAAGCCTTGGAATCGATGGACTAGTTAAAGCAACTATCTCTTAATAGTCGAGATGATAACCCAAAGGTTTCCTTTAGATTCTACTTCACAATAAGTCAAATAAAACAATAAAGAAAATCCGGAACAAAGGGGCCCACCTTGGGCCAATTGAGGCGGCGTACCAAATTTACGTATATTATAATTCATGGCGTCCCTTATGAGGATCTTAGAGTACTCGTCCTATTTGTATAAGTTCTAAATGTCTAGGAAGTTTTTCCAACAATTTGCGCAATTTCTAATTCAATTTCATTGAATGAATAGTGGTTAATTTCAAACTCGGATTCCTAGAAAGGAATTGTCCCCGAGGCTCGTATCCAACTTAGTACGTCTAAGACATGCCATAGAAAGAAAGGTGAAGCCTTACATACCTCTTTTTCGCTCCTTATGCTATTCCAAATTCACGTCGCAATCTCGTCAAAATCCAGAAATTGGTCATGTTTACCAAAACTTCTCATTAGGGTTCGTAGAGTTGAATTCTTAAGGAAGCACTTGGCTACCGAAATTTCGGCAGCACTTCCTCTGTAAATATACCATCCTCAACATTCAACATAGCCAAATTCTCATCAACCACAATCCGGGAATTCAAACCCGGCCAAACTATTAACATAATTCAACAATCACACTAGCAATTCACATATTCCATTCAAGGTGCATGGTCTCAATTTGCTATTGTCTTCAAAACCTTCCGACTTCAATGAACACATTAGCAACCTTATAATATATATTCCAACAACATCATACTAATACCATTGCATGCTATCCATGCAAGAACACTATTTTTTCAATATACACAATCTTCCAATTGCCAATACTTCACCCAACTTATCGAGTCTTTATTTGCGATATAACATCTACATCACAACGACTACGATATTAAATAAAACGTGCTTATTATCCCTTCATAATTCATCACATATGCACGGCCACACACATACCATGCACACACGGCTTCACACATTACACATGCACAACTTCTCCAAAATCATTCAACTTTCACTACCAATCTAATATTCATAACAATAACAACCAAACATTGGACAAAGTAATTAGAACACAATTTCTACACACACATACATATATTGCATGTCACGGCCACTACATGATTTCCTCTTCCATGAGTTTCATCCATTTTTAACATGCTACAACACACAAAATCATCCATAACATGTAAGAAAGGATTAAACCTTACCCTTTCCTTCAATTCTTCACTTGGCTAGAAATCTCAACTTGCATGAACTTGTGCTTTTCTTGCTCTAATGAACCCTCCACCTTGTTAAGCACCCTTGACTTGGTAGAAAATGATTTTTGAAAAATTTTTGAAAATTTTTTTTGGAAATCTTCTCTATGGCCGAAAGGCCTTGGGTTTTTCTCCTTCTTTTTTTGTTCTTGTTTTTCCTTGAAATTTCTAGAGAGTTATGGACCAAAGATGACTTAGTCATCTTATTTATTGACCAAACTTAGTTCAATTTGGGCTTGGACCCTTTGCATGGCCGGTTGGGCCTTTGATTTTCTTAAAAAAAATTTCAAGCCCACTTATATTTTGGGCTAGTTCTTGTAATTCATGAAAACAAGATTTTTTTCCAACTTCCAAATTTGCCCCAAACAACTCTATCCAAAAAAATAAAATAGGGCCCTCGTTTGTCTCTTCCCCGTTGTCTCGAATTATCCGATCGCACAAAATGCGGGATATAACCCCCGGCCCCCTTGGGACACCCGGCCCCGGAGTAAAATATGGCCCCTTTCGGGGGGGTAAAAATACGTCTACCCCGGCCCCGGAATCCCGGCCCCGACAAAAATCCAGCCCCCGGGCATGCCACCGTGACATACGGTCCCCGGCCCTTCGGCATGCCACTCGTGACATAATACTAACCTGTTTTTTTCGGGCATAATAATAATAAAATTTCTCACACCCCCCGGAGGGGAAAAAAAAAAATAATAAGATTCACACTCCTTCAGCGTTTTAAAAGTTTTAAAAAATAGCACACTCTTATGGTTTTGAAAAGTTTTATAAAATAGCACACTCCTTGGGAGTGGTTTTGAAAAGTTTTATAAAATACCCTTCCAGGGGTTTTTAAAAAGTTTTTAAAAATATCGCTAATAGTTGGGCAAAGAAAGGGTTTTTCCTTAAATTTTGGGTAAAAAAATGTCAAAAAAAAAAGGGTAGGCGGAGTGGGGGAATGGGCCCCCCGGGTCAATGGATGGCGTTTAAATTACATATACTAAGCTTAATGGAGTCATTCTGGAAGTTTCAACAATTAATTACGTTAAATTATAGGTGTTTGAGCTTTTTTTCCAACAAGTTATAAAGATCCTAATTCAATCTTTTAAATAATAGTCCAAATTCGACTTAGATTTCTATGGCGAAAAACCCCCCGAGGCTCAAATCCAAACCTAGTACACCGGGACATGCCAAAAGGGAAAAGGGGTAGCTTTACATATTTTCCCCCAAATTCCCCTAAATTGTTTCCCCGTTTCCCCCAAAATCTACAAATTGATTTCCCAAATATTGATTAGAACGCTGAAGTTAAATTTTAAAAGAATATTTTACCGAGTTTTCCCGGGGTTTCCCGAAATACACCCCCCCGGTTCCAAACCCGCCAATTTTAATCAAAACAATTAATTCAACCCGGCCAAACTATCAACAATATTAACTTGTTCTGCAACACTTCAATATGCAATTAAATTTCAATTCCAAAAACACCATTATTCATCCAATATTTTCCATAAACATCCCCCCGATTTTTTTTTTTTTTCCCAACATACAACAACGAAATACACTTTCTTCCTCCAAAAGGAATATAATCTCATAAACCCCAACGATGTTAGATGCCATTTTTATACGCAAAAATCAGCCCATCCATCGGCCACAACATGTTCAAAACCCCTAAACACAACAACTTTAAAACAACATTTTTGACTTTTCCCTTCTAACTATTTTCACTTTTCCGCTTTTGGCCTTCCAAAAATTCAACATAAAAAAATGAGATAAATAACATACCTTTTATGTGAAAAACTCAGCCACATCAACCCTTTCCACCAAGCGTAAAAAAACAAAAACAACCCTTTTACGATAGTTTCGTAATCTTTTAAATTCATTTATGGGCTAAATATTTGGGGGAGGTGTAAAAAATTTTTTAGGAACTTTTTGAAGGTTTAAATTTTGGAAAAAAACAGATTTATGGGGAATTTATAGGCCCCCAGGGCTTTCACCGACCCCCCCTTGTGGGGGGGGTTGAGCCCCTTTTTTTTTTGGGGTCTGGTTACTAAAAGGGGATAACGTTTGATCCCGAAAGGTGGAGGCCCATGACCTACCGGGAAAGCTATTTCAATTTCTACAACTTTTTCTTTGTGTTTTTCCCAAATTTAAAAAATTTTAAAAGCTTTCCCCCCGTGCACCGGATCTTTAAACTCCTTTTGGGGGAACACATATTTTTTGGGTTTGGGGCCTTCTTAGGACTTGCTCAAATCCACTGCCTCCCCTATATCTCTTATATATTTTATAAAGTCCCGAATGTGTGCCCCACCTTAACTTATGGTTACGGGGGCACCTGGTGACACGTTAAGATTTACTTTACACTCTCCAAAAACCAAAATATATATATATTCTTATGCTCTATAACAAACTTTATCCCTAACCCCCCAATATTACCATGAACCATTTTGTGAATTTTTCCCTTTTTGCCCCGACCCTTTTCAATATTTCCACATTAATAATATTCATAAACTATTCAATTAAAAAAAATTTTTTTGAAAAAAAGACTTTCCCGACATTCCCAACTATCTCGAAATATCCAAAACTAAAAAAGCGGGCTATAACCCAAAGTGTCAACTTTGGAATTTTTCCAAAAGAATTGAATAGTAAGTCTTGTACTAACATCTTTCCCCGGGAAAAGGCAGACTGCGTGTTATGACATTAACAATAAGTTCCAACCGTGTTATTATTTTTGAGACGGAAAAAAAACATTGCCCTTATTGGGTTAGTGATGGCACTAGATCCAATAGAAGTATGACTTTGTATGGTTGAGGTGGACGTCATTAACGCTAGTCCAAGCGAAAAAGGTTAAATTACAGTCCGGATAATCCCCTTTAGCCTAGTGGCTCATTCGGGGGTAATCATTAGTGACTGAGCCCATAGAAATCATTTAATAACCGGTATTGACGCTTAGAATTCCATCTTTAGGATATTAAAATATTGTTCGTCAAAAGTGTTTGAAATCAACACAAAGCTTGAAAAAATGTTAGACCTTATTGGGATGTAAAGAAATCCCAAAAGAACCCCTATTCCCATAAAAGCGGTTCAATGTTTTATGCCTATATTGAAAAACATTGTGACCCCAAAATATTGTCGTGAGGGGGATTTGGGAAAAAAGAGGCCCCAGGAGAAAAGGCCCATAGGCTGTTGGGGGGAAAAGGGAAAAACGAAACAAAGAGTGGTCCCCCCCCCATATAGTCGAATTGCCTTTTGATTGTATTAATTGATGCGCGGGTCGTGTACGATAACGTAAGAAGGGGAAATCCCGAAAATTTTAACCCCATGGTAATTTAAATTGAGGACGAATGTTCTAAAGGGGAAGGGTTTATCCCCTACTTTGTTTCAAT
>NC_081343.1:23504992-23584066 GCF_029784015.1 Lycium ferocissimum
CTAAGCATTTCATATCATTTCTACCATATATACACAAATTGTACAAAAGACACAACTTTCCACCAAAATCATAATTTATCCAAATCTTCTAATCTTCAACATACATGTTCATAACATATTTCCATCTTCCAAGTTCATCAATAATCATCATAATTCACACTTTAATATCTCAATTTCCGTAATGTCATAAAATCATGCAAATACAACATAAATTCCTACATTCCGTTTTCATACCAACTCAACCCATAATTGCTTCATTTACATCATAATGATCACCACAACACAATCAACTTATTAAACAAAATAAATCCATTATTATTCCATTGCCATACACCACACGGCCAAGATGCAAAATTCCAATTCCATCCCATTTTATTCAACTTTCATTTCTAATACAAACTCCACAATAACCACAACTAAAATACAACACAAAATTCAACATCATCACACTACAACCATTCGGCCACATGCACCCATGCATTTCCACCATGCAAACTTCCATATTATTATATATTCTACTCATCTACACATACTACAACACAAGCAAACCTTCAAACCATAGTTATAAGAGATGAATTCTTACCTTGTTCTTCAAACTTCTTCACTTCACCAATTCCTCCAAACGACAAAAC
The DNA here is from genome assembly GCF_029784015.1 of Lycium ferocissimum. Lineage (NCBI taxonomy): Eukaryota > Viridiplantae > Streptophyta > Magnoliopsida > Solanales > Solanaceae > Lycium > Lycium ferocissimum. Next base: position 23,505,625 of record NC_081343.1, read on the forward strand.
CAACGGATTATCTTCCGAAATAATTGCACCACGTTGTAGAGGGACCTTGAATTGGTAGGAATATAGCAAGAAAATAATTTTGGGATCAAGATTTTGAGGAGACAAAATTAATGACCATGGCCGAATGGCCATGGTTGTCTTTCTCCTCTTTTTCTTTCTTTCTTCTTTCTCAATTTCTTGAAGTTTCTTGAATATACACTTGGCCCCCTTACTTCCCTTTATATTGTCAATTTTTAATTTCATGGGCTTGGCCCATTTTCTTTCTTTTTTCATCCCATGGCCGGTTGGGCCTCTACTTGGGCCAACTTGTTCTTTCTTTTTTTTTTTTTGATTATTCCGAGCCCAATTACTTAGCCCACATTTTTGGTGACTCGTGAAACCATTTTCCGACATTCCAATTTTGCCCTTAGTCGTTTCCAATATTTCCACGTCAATGTTTCCTTAACTTCACATGCACACCAAGTAGAATCCCATTAGAGCCTTAATTCCTACCATTCCGACTTGTTTCCACTTTTTCCGAATACGCATAAAATGCGAGGTGTAACACAACCCTTGTGAAAACTCGGCTGATATGCATCCCAAATTGACTCATGAGAAACTTTATCTAAACAATAAGTTAATTTTTTTTTGATATGTTAAATAGAACTCTAATATAAGCGAAAAAGTTTTATTAAGCACTTAAAAAAAATATAAGAAAACAAACAAAGAATTTAAAACTTAGGGAGTTATGAATCGATTTTAGTAACCTGTTTTAGTTCAAGCGACCCGTCCATTTATTAACTCAGTCCATTTTGAACTATTAAATTTAACCCAACCCGTCCATTTAAAACCCCTAGGTTGGAATGTTGATGGGTCGGTTTGGATCGATTTTTGGTTAAAATCAAACCAAATCAATTTAATCAGTTTTTAAATTATTAAAACCAAATATAATACACAACCATCGGTTTGACTCAATTTTTAAGAAATAATGGTATTTATTTCTCTTTTTTTCCCTATGATTAGGAAAGATTTTTCGATCCATTCCAACTTATAAACCGATATTACTCTTTTATTGTGGGAGCTATACTTTTTGTAAATTAGGAAGAAAATATCTTAAGATCTATTAGCTTAAATCAACTGAATAAATTTTATAATAAATATAATTTTTTAGGTAAATCTCATACTTGTGTTACACCCTTCGTCTTCGTCATAGTAAAACTAATGATTTTCTAGTCGAGTATGTCTTGAGAATGGAGACCCGTGCCCGAGTTTGGGGACATAAAGTGTTGTACTCCGTGTACAAATGTATCAGTAGGTATTCTGGGTAAATTATGGAGTTAGAAGTTGAACGAATCAAATCGACAATGTAACACCTCGTGCATTCGGGCTAAGATTTGACTCATAAGACAAGGGTATCATGAACCCAATTTGAGTAGTGTATAAATGGAGTTTGAAACCCAATAAAGACATGAGAAGAGTCCTTTAGCAAAGGAAAGTCGGAAGCTACCTACGGAGCGTGTTTTTAAGTGAGTTTGCACTGTGTCTTAATTAAAATGAGTATACGGACAAATCTGTAAGGAATTTGGGAAAATTTCCTTCTTGAAAGTTGTAGATCTTTGAAATACCTTTCCAACGGTATATTATGGAGGTCAAACGGACATCTGTACAAAAAGTTATGCCCATTTTACTAAACCAGTGTTCTGCCGATATACGGTGGAATATACGGCTGCAAAAATTATACGGGCTGCATATTCAGACCGTAAAATTGGTCTTAAAGCCCAAAATCACTGGAACGAATGTACGGTAAGACATACGGTCCATAAAACTTTTATGGGACGTAAAATAGGGCGTAAAATGGGTCCGACAAAGAATTATAAAATTTCGTTTTTAAGGCTTTTTCACTTCATTCTTCACACCCCCAAGCCCTAGAACGACCTTCCATTCTCTCCCATCATCAAGAACACCAAGGTAAGCCTACTCTAATCATTCCAAGTCAATTCTAATATATATCCTTGTAATCTAAACAAGAAATCATCATTCCTAACCTAGGGTTTTCAAGAAAACCCATCTCAAGGTTCAAGAAATTCAAGATTTTGAAATCTTCTTCAAAGTTAAAGTCTTTGATTCAAGTTTGGAGCATTACCAGGTATGTAGAGTTACTATCTACGTGTGGGAACATCATTGTTTCTTCCCCACGCCTCATAATCCATAAATTATGATTCTCTACTAAAACTAGGGTTTCTATACCATGCTCATGATAACCCTAGGTCCAAGTCCATGATTATACTATGTATGAATTGTTATAATTCCACCATTGAGTTCTTAATATTTCTTTATGATTATTGAGAATCCGTCCGTAATCCATGAAAACTCATATATCTCATTCCATGGGTTCATGCATGCTAGTTTATGATATATTATGCTATTTTCAAGAAATACTATACATGTTTTACAAGTTCATGCAAGTAAGCTATGATTCATGATATCCATATACAAGAAAGTTATATTCATGAAAACCGTGGACAGAAGTGCCACTTATTTTACATGTTCAAGTTTTTGGGAGTTGTTTTAATTACCGAGGAAGGCTTCGTATAGCCCGAAACTACGTAGCCACCGTAGGATGAGGATCGTTCCACCCATGTCCCTTGACGATATCTCATAATGACTAGATCTTTTCATATTTTATTAAATCTCATGTTCCACGGCAAGGACCGAGTGTTCGCCGGCGCGGACGCAACCAGACCATGTATCGGTTATAAGTTATTGCTCTCTCCCTACTTATGATATTTTTACTCATGCTTTATATTATATATGTATTCATGTTCATGCTCATAACCAAAGTTTCGGTTTCACGTTCATTCTTATCTTTATTACTTTATGTCCCATGTTATTTCATTCGGTAAGCTTTACATACCAAGACATTCAACGTGTCGACGTCCCTTTATTGCCCGGGGCCTCGCATTTCACGATGCGAGGTACGTATTTACGGGGACGCCGCATCCGCTCCGCAGATTTGCTCGTATCGGCTCATTGGTGAGCCCCATCTTGTTCGGGGTTTAGTCAGTTATCTTTATTTTACTAGTCATGCATTTAAAGGTATGCTGGAGAGCCTTGTCCCAGCAAGTACGCTTTCCAGTCAAGATTCATGATTAGAGGTTTCATAGACTAGTCAGTTTAGTTATGTTAGACATGCAAGCGTGTTTAGCCATCTTTGCTCAACTCATGTTATTTCCGCATTTATGATTTAAACAAGTGTTTCATTAAATTATTATGACATCTCATGTTTTGCAAAAGCTAAATCACGTTCATGCTATATTTCCGCTCGTGTATGCCTCGCGACGATTCGGCTAAGCTACGTGGTTCGCTCGGTCACGTAAAAGATGTGTACCGGGAGGCCGTGTTTCACCCGGGCCATGGTTCGTGGCGTGACAAAACTTGGTATCGCAGCCTAGGTTCAAGTGTCTTAGGGAGTCTATGAAACCGTGTCCGGTGGAGTCACTTTTATATGTGTGTGCGCGCCACACATATAAACAATGACCACCAAGACATTTAAGATTTGTCTCACTTCTTTCAACTGACGCGCAATAGAGCTGTGTTCTCAAAAATCACTCGAACTCGTGTGTTGTTCCCCATTCTACCAAATACGCCTCGTCTCGGGATGAGGAAGATGTGAAACTAATCATTATCGACGTGTTGCTTTCAGATAAAGTTATCGGGAGTTATTCTGACTCACGCGCATCGCATTCTTTCGAAAATGCCTACTAAGAGAAAGGCAACTTCGGGCCGGAGGGCTACCATTGATGCGGACCCCAGGACGAACTCTCGACTCCGAGAGTTCTAATTCTTCACCCCGCAACCGTAGGTCATCGAGAACCTGTTCAAGTACCACTAATGTCCCAGCTCGGACCGGTATGAGAAAGCAGGGTTTTCATAATCCTATTTGTTTGCAAGTGTAATAAGAGACATCAAGGCGGTGTGCCGCTATGGCACCCATAGATGTTTTGGCGTGGCCGGTGGTCACTTGACCGAAAGATTGCCCGCAATGAAACAGATAACAAAGGTTTTTCGCCCCCATTTGCGCAAGACGTGTGGAAAAAGACATGCGAGTGTGTAGGATGGTTTGGATGTGTTATAATTGTGGTCTCCAAGGCCATATGCAAAGAGAATGCCCTTGACCAAGTACAATAGTAACACTAAGGGTGGTGGTGCAATTCGTTCCCCGCACTGCATAGCCAATTCAACAACACCGTTCGCAGCCGTAGTACTTCGAGCACTAGCGTACTTTGCACCGATAGGGATGGTTAGGATTGGGCGTGGGGATCAAGCACGTTATCATGATATGGTAGATCGCGGTGACTTCGATGTGCCGTCACATGTGTCATAGGTATGCCAATAATTTTCCCTCCTTGTCACATATGAGATATTATGCCCTACATCTATTATGTCTTATGTGTTTATTGTGCATTGATAGTTAGATTTATGACCCTACTAGGTAACATGTTGGAAGTTAACCGCACAGCATAAGTTGTCCATGGTAGTTTTAAGCAGGAAATAGCCTAAGAGCCAACCACCTGTAATACTAAAAAGTCAGATGAGGAGGAGAAGTTAGAAATAACCTTATGTTTCACATTAGTACTCAGAGAAGAATTAGAGAATATGATACTAGCAAGTGGTAACAGAAGCTTAGTAAGTAAGTTTGAGTAGATACAAGAATTAGAAATTTTCAGCGAAGTTAGTTAGTAAGTATGATTTGAGTTACTTAGTCAAGTTAATACTAGTGAGTGGGCAACCGTCTAAATACACCGAAGGCGCATTAGAACCCAAAGGGTTTAAGTTAAATTCGAGGTATAGACATGGGTGAAAGAAGAAAACCTCTAGCAAAAGAAGAGAGAAAGCTTCTGTAAGAAGAGCCTTTAAGAATTATCGAAAAGAAGTTTTCCCCAAGACTCCATCAAGCCAAAGTTATGCCAGCTTATGTACATTAGAAACCCATTCATTTAAGTAATCCAATTTTCCTACTAAGTAAGACTTTTCTTGAAGTAAGCTAAATAAATGAGTCGTCGTATTTTAGAGGAAATTAGCGGAACCACCGATGACCACTTATCGCTAACTTAAGGGATCCACAAGCTTTTAGACGTCTGCTTTTGAACTAAGGGGGAGATAATATGATAAGGTGTCGATATAGATGTTGTGTTTCGTAAGTTGATAGACGTCGAGAGGATAATGTCGTAGGATCACGCTTCATGTAGCTAAGACAAAGTGTGTGGAATTCGTCTTTTGTCATGTCGCCGAGATCACATTTTAGGCGAATAAAAGGTTTGAGTAGTGTAACATTTCCAATCCAGAATAATTCATGCACTATGTAGTACCAATGCCCGAACGTACTCTACACATGCCTAGCATACCTATCTTATGCCTTTGTTAAAGCTTTACACTCCATGTTTAAGATAAAAGAATTAAGACTCTATACGATAGTAAGCTATGCAAGTGGAAGGTTCTTTCATGTTTCTCACATCAAAGTTGTACTCATGTCCAAGGTTAAAGACCGCATTCATGCCTCACGTATCTATCATGCTATTATACTCATGTTCATGTTCTAGCATCTAAGTGTTTTTCAAATCAATGATGATCTTGACTCCTATGATTATGTTCTCCATGTTACCACATACTCGTGCCCCAATCCATTTCGCTATGCATCCCACTTACATGTGTATCGTAACAATGATTTTGTTAGATAATAATGAAGGTGAACCAAGATGGATGCCCAACCTATGATTCTATGTAATTCGTGCTTATGTTTCCTTGGCTAATGTTTTAAAGTGTACTCGTAGCTTGGCACAAAGGATGCCATTTTCTTTTCCGAAGTACCTATGCCCCGTTTAAGTTCAAGGTAACTTTCTACTTATGCCTTAGGTGCTTGACGAACGAAGCATTCATGCTTATGATCCTTTCTTTCATGAGTTTTATAATGAGAGTGTCGACTTACAGTAATAAGAGTAAACTATGTTAAACCATGTCCCATTCTGTAAGTATAGCTAAGTTCCAAAAGTGATATCTTATCCATCCCTATGTCTCTAAGTACTCAAGAGTGAAGCCTACAACTTATACTCCATTTAAGTCACACTTATGTCTTATTCACACTTCCGCATTCATGACCTAATGTCCAAACGAGGGTAAGTAGCTTCGAATTACTTATGTAAACATCGTGTTTATCATGCCCCATGCCATGCTACTCATGTATTCATGTCTTATGCCATATTAGTCCCATTTCCATGTATACATGTTCTATGTTATGTTCTTCAGTCTGATGCACCCATGCCACGTCTATCTTCGAAGATGAAGTGTCTGATTCGTGTGGATGATCCCTTTCTCTCACTCCTTAATGATCCGCTTACAATAATAAGCAAGGTGAGCCAAGATATTCATATCTATGTTTCAGAGCGAACAAGGTAGGGTTCGAAGTAAGGTATGTTCCAAGTTCATAAGTGAGATCCCTTCGTGTATTCTATGGTACTAATTATCTCAAAAAAATATTCTACTCAGTATTTGATGTATCATGTCATGCCTACGCTAGAGCTTTATGAATACCTATGTTAGAATTATATTCCTAGTATATGACTCAACTCTATCTCATTCGCACGGAGTTGCACTTACATCCGCAGCCCAAGTTGTACTCTTATCTCGTATGTCTATCGTGGTAACACATGAACATCTATGATCAAGTCTCTAAGTGTTCGCATCTACTTGCGCTCGCATTCAACCCTCATGTCGTAACAATCATGTTTTCGACATTCGCATCTCATGTTGATGTCCATGTTTACACGTGTTTGTATCTTATAAAAGTTTAGCATGCATGTTTTCATGCCACCGCCTTCATGTATTTATGTCCCACGTCATGCTCCTCACGTCCAGGTAATCATGTCATGTTCGTGCCTATTTTTAACTCATGTCATTCATGCCTACAAATTCTCTTCCAAACCCCATGTATAGTAATCATGTAATCATTCAGCCAATAATCCCGTGTTCAAAGCCGGCTCGCATTCATGTTAGCCACATTCAAGATTCAGTAATTAAGATTATGCCGTATCATACGTATTAAGATACCCTGTGAGGTTTTTGTGATACTTTAGTTGGCTGACAGGTGTTTGAGAAATGTCATGAAGTCCGAATTACAAAGGAAGTCCTGCCATAATTTTCGTAAACTCTAGAGTTAGTAGTAACTCTTAATCATTATTTATGAATCGAGGACAATGATTTCATGATTCTAGTTCATGTAGGTGCTACTCAGTTTCACATCCATGACCATGTTTTCATGTAATCATGTCAAGCTCTTATGTTTCATGTCATTTTCATCACGTTCATGTATTCATGCCATGACCAGTCCCATACCTAACCAAGACCCATCATTCGAGGACGAATGATCCCAAGGGGGAGATATTGTAACACCTCGTGCATTCGGGCTAAGATTTGACTCATAAGACAAGGGTATCATGAACCCAATTTGAGTAGTGTATAAATAGAGTTTGAAACCCAATAAAGACATGAGAAGAGTCCTTTAGCAAAGGAAAGTCGGAAGCTACCCTACGGAGCGTGTTTTTAAGTGAGTTTGCACCACGTCTCAATTAAAATGAGTATACGGACAAATCTGTAAGGAATTTGGGAAAATTTCCTTCTTGAAAGTTGTAGATCTTTGAAATACCTTTCCAACGGTATATTATGGAGGTAAAACGGACATCTCTACAAAAAGTTATACCCGTTTTACTAAAATGGTGTTCGGCCGATATACGGTGGAATATACGGGCCGTGAAAATTATACGGGCCGTATATTCAGACCGTAAAATTGGCCCAGAAAGCCCAAATCACTGGAACGAATGTACGGTAAGACATACGGTCCGTAAAACTTTTATTGGACGTAAAATAGGGCGTAAAATGGGTCCGACAGCAATTATAAAACTTCATTTTAAGGCTTTTTCACTTCATTCTTCACACCCCCAAGCCCTAGAACGACCTTCTATTCTCTCCCATCATTAAGAACACCAAGGTAATCCTACTCTAATCATTCCAAGTCAATTCTAATATACATCCTTGTAATCTAAACAAGAAATCATCATTCCTAACCTAGGGTTTTCAAGAAAACCCATCTCAAGGTTCAAGAATTCAAGATTTTGAAAATCTTCTTCAAAGTTAAAGTCTTTGATTCAAGTTTGGAGCATTACCAAGTATGTAGAGTTACTATCTACGTGTGGGAACATCATTGTTTCTTCCCCACGCCTCATAATCCATAAATTATGATTCTCTACTAAAACTAGGTTTCTATACCATGCTCATGATAACCCTAGGTCCAAGTCCATGATTATACTATGTATGAATTGTTATAATTCCACCATTGAGTTCTTAATATTTCTTTATGATTATTGAGAATCCGTCCGTAATCCATGAAAACCCATATATCTCATTCCATGGGTTCATGCATGCTAGTTTATGATATATTATGCTATTTTCAAGAAAATACTATACATGTTTTACAAGTTCATGCAAGTAAGCTATGATTCATGATATCCATATACAAGCAAGTTATATTCATGAAAACCGTGGACAGCAAGTGCCACTTATTTTACATGTTCAAGTTTTTGGGAGTTGTTTTAATTAACGAGGAAGGCTTCAGATAGCCTGAAACTACGTAACCACCGTAGGATGAGGATCGCTCCACCCATGTCCTAGACGATCTCTCATAATGACTGGATCCTTTCATATTTTATTAAATCTCATGTTCCGGCAAGGATCGAGTGTTCTCGCTCGGCGGGACGCAAGCACCAGACCATGTATCAGTTATAAGTTATTGCTCTCCCTACTTATGATATTTTTACTCATGCTTATATTATATATGTATTCATGTTCATGCTCATAACCAGGTTTCAGCTTTCACGTTCGGTTCTTATCTTTATTACTTTATGTCCCATGTTATTTCATTCGCTTGCTTTACATACCAAGTACATTCAATGTGCGACGTCCCCTTTATTGCTCCGGGGCCTGCATTTCACGATGCAGTACGTATTTAGGACGCCGCATCCGCTCGTAGGATTTGCTCGTATCGGCTCATTGGTGAGCCCCATCTTGTTCGGGGGTTTAGTCGATTATCTTTATTTTACTAGTCATGCATTTAAAGGTATGTCTGGAGAGCCTTGTCCCATAAGTACGCTTTCCACTAAGATTCATGATTAGAGGTTTCATAGACTAGTCAGTTTAGTTATGTTAGACATGCAAGGTGTTTAGCCATCTTTGGCTCAACTCATGTTATTTCCGCATTTATGATTTAAACAAGTGTTTCATTAAATTATTATGACATCTCATGTTTTATAAAAGCTCATCACGTTCATGCTATATTTTCGCTCATGTATGCCTCATGATGATTCAGCAAGCCATGTGATTCGCTCGGTCACATGCAGTATGGCACCGAGTGCCGTGTTTCGCCCAGACTATGGTTCGGGGCGTGACAGAAAAAATCTGAACTGAATTAGGGAAACCTGCAGACATCAGACAGCGTCGACAGGCCATCGACATATACGGACCGTCAAAGCACATCGTCAACATGTTTCTACAATCAGGTGATCTACAGGCGCAAGTCGACAGACCATCAACACGTCGACGGGTCGTCGACCCGGCCGTCGAACCGCCTCTCTGGAATTTTCTGGTTTCAGCTATAAATAGACGACCTTTGTCCATAATTTTCAGATTTCACTTTCTCTCAATGTCTTGGAAGCTCTAGAACATTCCTCACATCATATTATCATATATCCAAGGGAAATCAAGGATTAAACACCAAGAATTAGTAATATCAAGCGTATGGATGCTCACTAGGGTTTGTAGAGATCAAGAAGTCCTTTTGTATTGAAGTGGGGTTTTTCTCCAAGTGAAGTATTGTCATCCAAAGTCCATTCCTACATCATCAAAGGTGAGTTTTATGTCCAATTCATGTTATTAAGAATATTGAGTGGTTGAAAAACTTGGATTATGGAAGGAAGAAGAGTATGGAGTGCAAATAGGGAAATAGTGATATTCTTGAATAATAACTTGACTTGAATTATAGTTCTTGACATGTTATGAGTACAATCTTGTGGGGAATAATACAAATGATGTTAAAGGAGTATTATATGAGAATGAATAGGGTGTTGTATTATAGTTATGGTTATGGATGACTTTGAAGGTGGATTTGAGAAGTAAACAATGTTTAACTTGAAGAATCTATTGATTATGATATTATGGATGTCCTTATTGATGTTTGGGAGTTGTCTTACTTTATGGGAGAAGTTGTCGAAACAAAGGAAAAGTCGCCAAATTGTCATTAACTCTTAATTGCTTTAGCTTCAAACTAAGATGTTTCCGTTGTCTAATCTTAGTACAAATTCTCTTGAAGGTAGAATCACACGACCAACCCCGTGGTCGTGACTAGTGCCCGAGCGGGCACCCGTACACACCTCGCCGACCATAATCGCGTACAAACAGATTATACATATATACGAAGTCGATACATTAGATCATAGCTGGCATGACCAGATCGTATACAAACAGAAAAGTAAAGCGTCGCCCCAAATCTGTCACAAATATATATATGTACATATCGCGGTCACAACTTCCAGCGAATAATATCACACATAAGCCAATAAGGCTATCGCAGTATAGGGGGACGTCCAAATCACAAATCACACGGACATAACTGAACAGTGATTACCCATAACCCACACATATGTCTACGTACCTCTAATAATAATAAGAATTATATGATTTGTGTGGCCCCCGCCGTACCCATAAACGTACATATACACATGGCGGGAAAGTCGCACCCAAAACATAGGCTCAGAACAAGGGAGCGCTCCAAGACACTCGAACAGAATCCTAAGCCGATGGATCCTCCAAATAAGTATCCGTATCGCGCGCAGATGAAACGCTAAATTTCGAAGAAAGGGGGTCGACTGAAATATGTACTGAGTATGCAAAGCATGAAATATGGCAAACAGGATCATAATCAAAACCAGAAGTACAGAAAATAAATGCAAAATCCAGAATATCAAAATGCTTACTTTTAAAACACAAATCATGCAGGGGCTCTTAGAATATGGTCGCCCGCCCGTCAATGGCGCCATAACACATCATACTCCAGAAGATTTCATATCTCCGAAACCCGACATACCGCGGTCAAAAATCCAGCGGATAATATCACATATACACGGTACCCGGCCCAATAACGGAGGAGCTCGGCGAACCGGACACATCATAACACCAAATATACACGGTACCCGGCCCAATAACGGAGGAGCTCAGCGAACCGGACACATCATAACACCAAATATACACGGTACCCGGCCCAATAACAGAGGAGCTCGACGAACCGGACACATCATACTCCAGAATATCCAATAGTGCGCACGATACATAACCGGCCCGGGACTCAGCGAAAGATATAACCATATGCACGAGCAGAGTCGTGGGAGACTATGTGCAGTTTAAATCATTTTCAAAAACTCCATAGAATAGTCAAAACGAATTATCATTTAAAATCCGAGAATAGTCAAATCAAGTTTTCTCCCGAATGCCACTCTAGAACATATCAAATAGAACTTTGGAAATCATAGTTACGCATCGGAATCATAAGTATAAGAATTATCATTTCAGACTCAACAGATAAGTATATAATCATACTCGGGGGTCGGAAAGATAGTCATATTAAGTTCTTTCCAAAAGTCATCAGAATTACATAAAGGAAAGTCGCGGGACCCACGGACGGGTGTCGACCCAAGCCGGGCCGCCTATGGAAAACATAGTCATCATATGCCATAAAAGCTCCTACGAACATATCGAGGTAATCCGAGCCTTTCGTGAAAGTTACGGTCGTTCGTAGTTACGAACTCTTTGAAAACAAAACTTTTGGCGCAACATTTGAAAATCAAATATTCCAAAGACATAAGGGCCAATATTTCATCACATCAAGCATACGAATACCAAGAAACAAATAAGAATCATAGACTTTCGGATCGCGGGAATAGAATTTCCTCGAGGCTCGTGTCATAGCCTATTTATAACTAAGGCATGCCAAAAGAAGAAGAAGGTTGAGCTTTACATACCTCGATCGCTTTCAAAGCTAATCCAAACCAAGCCTATGTCTCGGACTCCCCAAGATCTACATAACATCATTAAATACCAACATTAACTATAGGCATTTTGGAGTTCATTTCCAAACGAACACTAAATTCTACGAAGAATTGGGCAGATTTCCCGTAAACGCACAACCCCGAGAATTCAACTCGGCCAAATTCATCAACAACAACACCAACAACCAAACTAGCAACATCGATAATCAATTCAAAACGCATTCTAACATTAAATACTCTTTCTACACAATTCAATAACATTCATTATATTCAATTCAACGGCTTACATTCAAGCCAACATCAACGCTTATACATTCAAATACTAGTCCGAACCCATACCAACAACATTCAAGAACATTTTAAATAATTCATACAATATTTCCAACAATCCACATTCTAACAATGTCATTCTCATAAATATAGAAATTACATTAAATGCACACAATCCTCCAAATCAGCCCGCAACATTTACAATATCAATCTTGAGTCATTAAACTCTTATCGTCAACATAGAATTCATAACGACAACACCTAAAACACTAAGCAATATTAATTCATTCTTTGTCACACAACATGACCCATATTCGGCCACCACCATACATGCATATATTGGTGATTCTCATCCATTTCAACACACTACAACAATTAAACATGCTACATAGAACTTAACTCATCACTTCAACACAACACACATATCCCCATTCCTACAAGCCATGCACGCTCAACTCCAACATGCCATATTTCATGAATTTCATCCATTTTTGCATACTACAACATGCACACATCATTCATAACACATAAAAACAAGATTAAATCTTACCTTTCTTCTCAACTTCCAACTTGGCTAGGGTTAGCAACGGATGAAAACGAGCGGTTTGTTGACCCAAATAACACTCCCACGTTAATAAGGACCCTTCAATTAGTAGGTTTGCTAGGAAGAAATAATTTTGTGATGGCTAAATTTGGCCTTCAATTTTTTAGCTCCATGGCCGAATGGCCTTTATTTTTTTCTCTACAAGGTTCTTGATTTTTCTAAGTGTGGAAATGAGAAAGATGACTTAATGGTCATCTTTTATGCTCTTAGATGAATCATACAAGTGTCCATGGCCCACACATGGGTTGGACCAATTAAATTTGGCCACAAAAATGTGTGGGGACCATCCCATGCCACACGGCCATATGGAGTGTTTTTCATGAATTTCCAACTTCTTAATATTCCACTTTTGGTCCCAAATTTTCCTAAATGTCCCATGCCAACAAATTCATGAACAACTTATGTCTCAAAACAAAATCGGAGGTCAAAAGTCTCGACTTTGTATCCCGGAATGGTTTTGTCCCTAACTTACCATAGTCAATCCGGATTGTCCCAATGTTCAAAATACGGGATATAACAGAATCGCAAGCTTGAAATTAGACGATAGAGTTAAAGAGATATAAAGGTATGTGAGGCTATTCCCCTTCTTTCCAAGGCATGACTTCTATATTATGACTTCTTTTCTATATTCCCATGACCTTCTTACATCCCTAGAGATGAAAGTTAAAGATCCGTAAGAGCTCCTTACGAGATAGAGATGATATATATTCTATGATAATGATGATGATAATGATGCTTTCATGAGCTTGATAATCCCATGTTTATGATTTCATTGATGTTATTCCTTGTTGTTGCCTCACCTCATGATATTAGTTCTTTCAAGGCAAGGCATAGCAATGATGATGTTCCAAAATGTAATCGGAGGTTCCCGACCTTACATCACTCCGATGAAGCAATAGCTTTATTTGAGCTCCCATGCATGCTTTAGTTTATGTAAGATTACACCGCGCCTATACGGCCGAGCAGCACCACTATGGTGAGCGTGGTAGGCGGCTTAGGGATGATTACATAGTGTTTATAAGGCACGGGCAGCACCACTAGTGGGCGGCGTGAGATGATTACCGCGGATGCGGGAGGCTCGGACGCGGGAGGCCCGGACGCGGGCTAACGATGTTATTGATTCAGACAGTTTATGTATGTATATGTGATATGTTTTAAAGGTAAAAGTTAGCATGCATGATTCCGCCTCAAGAGGCAAGCAGTTACAGTTATCTTTTCTTCTTATGCTTTCTATATTTCCTTATTATGTTACCATATATGCCTTACATACTCAGTACATTATTCGTACTGACGTCCTTTTCTTTATGGACACTATGTTCATGCCCACAGGTAGACAGGGAGACGGTGCAGACGCTTAAGAGCGTACTCAGCAGTTGTACATATTTAGGGCATGGCGGGGTCCTGTCCCGTCCTTATGACTTCAGTATTCCAGTTAGAGGCTCGTAGATACTTATGTGTTAGGTTGTAAGTGTTATGTGACTTCTTCATCGTAGATTTTGTACATCATTTTTGTAGCCTTATGGGCCTATGCTTATATATGTTTGGGGAGATGTTTGGAGATTGTTTCATGATAAGTTTGCGTTGAGAATGATATATGCCCAGGTGAGTATGTTAGTCAGTATAATAAGCGGTGCTTGATAGTCAGCTCCGGGTACCCGTCATGGCCCCTAGTTGGGTCTTGACAACTTGTTTCTTTGAATAAATGAATTTGTATTCATAGATTGTTTTTAAGAAATGGACTTAGGGCCCGTTTGGCTTAGCTTAAAAAAAGCAACTTATAAGCTGAAAACAACTTATAAGCCAAAATAAATAAGTTGGGCTACCCCAACTTATTTTTTTGAGCTTATTTTAAGCACAAAATGACTTGTAAGCTGGACAGTCAAACACTCAAAAAAGCTGAAAACAGCTTATAAGTTGTTTTCAGCAACTTATAAGCTAAGCCAAATGGGATCTTGAGGTGTTATGTTCATTACCCTAATAGAGATTAAAAAATTGATGAAAAAGAACAAAATATTTAAAATTATTTATAGAAACTAATATATTGTATATATAATTATAAAAATTGTGTATATTATTTTGTCGGTTTGGTTCGATTTTATCCTTGGTTTGTTTTTTAACAAAACAAAACCAAACCAACTATTATTTATTTGATTCGACTTGCGATATGGATTGATTTTTAACTAAACCGTGAAACCCCCCCCCCCCATTTTGATCATGTTTGTGTGTAAAAATACGTCTCCATGTTTCGAGTCAGGACACCGGCATATATTACTACTATTAATAGAGGAGCTTCCCGTTAATGTGAATTGACGGAAAAACCCTCAATTTACCAGTTATGCTATAGCTCCAAAAGAAATTTATTTATGAGTCGACCAGTTTTCACCAAAAACATAACTACGGTGGACCCCACCTATAGATTATTCATGTCGCTGCCACGTGGCTCTACCATTAGCTGCTGCACACAATATTGACAGCTACTCATTCAAATGAAAAGCTGAATGTCCTATTTGGCATTATTACTGCTTCACTTTATTTCCCTCTTACTCATAGTAGTAAAATTAGGCAAATTTACTTCCAGTAATTGTGATAAAATATTACCTTTCGTCACAGCCCAACCGGAGGGCCATGACGGGCACCCGTAGCTAACTCACCCGGGCACCTCTCATCGTACATTCACATTCATATCTAGGTGAGCCACATGGTCTATTAAAAAGTTCTATGCCTCAATAATACCATTTCCAACGGCTAAAACACCTTTATCAATGTCAACAACTATGCCCATATACATATACACAAGCCGACTAGGCTGGCAAAAATAATATACAAAATACGAGCCGACAAGGCTAAAAGACATCTAGCTATACACAACTGTCGACGAGCCTCTAATAAGAGTATGAAACATCATCATATAGATGGGACAGGGCCCTGCCATTCCCATATGTATATACACAAAAGAACAACCAACAGCTGCAGCTCCAAATCAAATGGAGCTCCTCTATGCAGTCTCTGAGCAAGCGGTCTATAGATCAAGTCTATCTCCCTACCTGCCTGCGGGCATGACGCAGCGTCCACAAACAAAAGGACTTCAGTACGAATAATGAAATCAGTATGTAAAGCATAATCAATAACATAATGGAAGCATGAGAAATAACATAAGATAGAAAAGTCATGGGAGGATAGAGCCATTTATACCTCTAGCGACATTCATCACATTTTCTTACCCTTTTCTAATGGAAAACTTCTATTACATACACTTATACATATAGTAGTATCATACCCGACCATAGAGGTTCGGTGTCTTACATACCCGACCATAGAGGTTCGGTGTCTTACATACCCGACCATGACATGGTTCGGTGTTATACATACCTGGCCCTACCAAGGCTCAGTGTTATCCGTACCCAACTGCAGTGGTGTGCGTGCGACAGATATCATACCCGGACATATAAGCTCGGTGTTCTTAATAGTCATAATTTGATATATATATATATATATATATATATATAGGAGTACATACGTATCCTCAACATCATCATCATCATCATTACTTTCAGTATATCCTTCCTTAGAGGATTAACTATCATAGGATTAGACCAATGGTATCGTGAGAATATCAAGAATCATGAGCTTTAGTGATTCTAGGAATGAAGTCATATTGGAAGAAATTTTGGAATTCACGCGAAGGTATACAACAATGGGATCATGCCTTAAGAAAGAAGGGTTAGCCTTACATACCTCGTCATCTTCTTAACTATCTAACGTTCACCGCCAAGGCTTGAGAAATCTACATTTAAAAGGATTCATACCATGGTTAAGTCTTAAAGAAACTATTGAATTCAAACTAGAACAACTCATGAGCTAACAAAAATTGGGCAGCATTCCCCCTATTTCATCGACTTCCACCATATCGCAAAACAACACCCAAACAACCATAATAACATCCACAATATCATACTCAAGTAGTCATATTCAATTAAGTCTCAAAATTCATTCTCATATTCAACTTATATCAACAACTTCACCCCAACCCCTTGCACAATTTTATACAACACTTCCTTGTCATCATTTATACCCTTCATAACAAGATTATTTCCAAAGCATACTAAGAATCATGACTTAAGTTAATTTACTACTCAAAAACATCATGAAATCAACATTTAGGCCTCATCTTCTACTTTCTCCTTTCACCCAAGTTATTCAACAACTAAGAATTCTTAATACCATGAAATAAGCATGAAAACTAATCTTTTATCTCATAAAAATGAGCTTTGGAGCAAGTTATCAACTTGTATGAAAACCCTAGCTTCAATACCCAAGGAATTCTTGAAGTCTACTAACCTTAGAAATTCTTCCCACATATGGATATCTTGATGCTTGCCTCTTGATCTTTGATTTCTCTTGGGTTTGGTCCAATATATGTATGGGAAGGTTCTAGAGCTCTCAAGGGTTTGGGAGAAGTGGAAAAATGAAAAATAAGAACCAGAGTCATCTATTTATATTAAAAGAACAAAGCTGCCCGACCAAGTTGTACGGACAGTTATATGGTCCGTATAAGTGGTCGTATAATCCCACCAGGGATTGACCCTTTTCTGGAATGTTATACAGACCATTATACAGACCGTATAAAGTTATACGGACCGTATAAGTGGTCGTATAACCTACTATTTTTCCGAACTTTCCCTTGTTGATTCGTTTGACTTCCAATCTTTGTGGAACCTTCGTGGCACTTGAACAACACTTCATTAACCATCTAAGGAGTCCTATAGCTCTTCGTCAAGACACTACTAAATAATTATTAGCTCAATTGCTATGAAATCTTCTCAAACATGACTTACACTTCACTTCCTTCAACGAACTTAGTTTCACTTATTCATATAACTTCAAAATCTTGTGGCACACACTTAAGGCTATCAAATACTCTCCTTAATATCAGAGGGACTTCATGTTCACCTTAAGCTCGCATTAGTCTATTCACAACGCAATAACTCAAAACTTTTGAGTTGTAACATTCACCCCCCCCCCCCCCCTTAAGAACATTCGTCCTCAAATGTTAGGCTCTTGGGGATTCTACAAAAATTTCGCCAGAGCTTTCCCTGTAATACGGCACTACCATCCTGTCACAGTAACCCAAAATATATCGCCTTATAGGGCTACAACAACAACAATAATAACCATGGCCACACACGACCAAGAAAGCATTACATACCTGGGGACGATGGCGTCTCTGCCTGAGTTTCCTTTGGGGGTGGAAATAAGTGTGGGTACCTGAACTTCATGTCTTCTTCTGCTTCCTAGGTTATGTCCTCTCTATTATTATTTCTCCATAAGACTTTAACTGAAGCTACATCTTTGGTTCTGAGTATCCGTACTTGCCTATCTAGAATGGCAATAGGAATTTCTTCATAAGACAATTGTTCAGTGACTTGGACATCATTTACTTGTATAATTTTGGAAGGGTCTCCAATGCACTTACGAAGCATCGATATATGAAAAACCGGATGGACTGACTCCAAATCCGAAGGTAGATTTAGTTCATAAGCCACTTGGCCTACCTTGCGTACAATCTCATAAGGCCCAATATACCGAGGACTAAGCTTGCCCTTTTTGCCAAATCTCATAACGCCCTTCATTGGCGACACCTTCAAAAATACCCAATCTTTCACTTGAAACTCTAAATCTCATCAACGATTATCTGCATAAGATTTCTAGCGAATCTGAGCTGTTAATAGTCGGTCCTGTATGAGCTTAACCTTTTCCATAGCTTGCTTGACCAAGTCTGGTCTTATCAATTTAGTCTCTCCTACTTCGAACCACCCAATTGGCGATCTACACTTGCGCCCATATAAAGTATCATACGGGGCCATTTGGATGCTAGAATGATAACTGTTGTTATAAGCAAATTCAATAAGCGGTAAGTGATCATCCCAACTACCTCCAAAATCCAATACACATACCTGTAGCATATCTTCAAGAGTCTGGATGGTACGCTCGGCTTGTCCATCAGTCTGTGGATGAAATGATTTGCTAAGAGTCACCTTAGTCCCCAAACCGTCTTGAAAAGATTTCTAGAAATTAACCATAAACTGTGTCCCTCCATCGGATATATAATAGACACTAGAACACCATGGAGTCGTACTATTTCTTTAACATAAAGCTTTGCATAATCTTCCGCTAGATATGTAGTTCTAACCGGTAAGAAATGAGCTGACTTTGTGAGTCTATCCACAATTACCCATATAGAATCATACTTACGTCGAGAACGAGGTAAGCCCGCAATGAAATCCATATTAATCACTTCTCATTTCTAAGTCGAAATTTCTATAGCTTGTAACAATCCTTTTTTTATAAGCAAAACCAATCAGCCTGATGCTATTGGATTTTATTAGAAATAATCAAAGATATTTGAGAACGAAAAAAGCTATACTACTCTATCCTAGAAAATGAAAGTAAAGTCTAAGCCTTGTTTGAGCAACCAAGTGTAACAATGAAGAAAAGCGCAAACAAAAACACTCCTTCTTTGGATTGATGCCATTATCAGTCACCTCAAGCTCTCACCAGGTGCTATGGTATCTAATCTCACTGAAAATCTTTCAAGAAGAGGTGTGGTATGAAGCTCCTCATGGTTGCTGTCCAATATCTCTAATCAATCTTACACATGAGGTTATGTTGAATGTTTGTAGCTGGATTAGGTAACTAAGGAAATCCTGTTAGTAGGATGAACATTTCTGTTAATACCACACACTAACAAGGGTGACCATAGTCATCCAACCAGGACTACAACAATCAGATAAAACTATAATCATGAACCTTTACTTCCTTGTGAAACTAAATCATATGTCATCACTTGTTGGCATGTATATAGAGATCAGTTACATATGAAATTAGTCTGGTTCTCTATTTCTATAGAGATAGCTTGTAACAATCCACCGGGCTTTTGATGCTCAATTTTGACTTATTGACAGTTAGGACACTGGGCCACGAATTCCGCTATGTCTTTCTTCATTCCACTCCACCAATATATAGATTTAAGATCATGATACATTTTCGTTGCTCCGAGGTGAACAGAATAATGGGAATAATGGGCTTCTTTCAAGATTTGGCAACATAACCCTGCAACATCGGGAACACACAACCTGCCTCGACATCGGAGAACTCCATCTCCCGAAATCTCAAAGGGTGACTTCTTCTTCTGAGGAAGTGTTTTCCTATGATGAACTAGCATAGGATCCTCATATTGACGCTCTTTCACTTCAACTACTAGCGACGAGACAACTGAATTCTGAATAGTAGCTCCCATATTGCCTGAGTCCATTACTCGGACTCCTAGGCTAGCTAACTGCTGGAATTCACGAGCTAACTCTCTTTTCTCTAGCTGAACATCACATAAACTTCCTATAGATCTACGGCTAAGAGCATCAGCCACAACGTTTGCCTTCCTAGGATGATATAGGATGTTAACATCAAAATCTTTCAACAATTCCAACTATCGCCGTTGTCGTAAATTTAATTCCTTCTGCTTGAAAATATACTGAAGGCTCTTGTGATCCATATAGATATCAACATGGACACCATACAAGTAATGTCTCCACATCTTCAGTGCATGAATCACTGCAGCTAACTCAAGATCATGGGTTGGATAATTTTTCTCATGTTTCCGCAACTGTCTTGAAGCATATGCAATCACCTTACCATGTTGCATCAACACACACCCTAATCTAATGCCTGAAGCGTCACAATAGACAACATAGCCTTCCGATCCCTCTGGAAGTGTCAGGCGAGAAGTTAATCTATTCTTTAACTCTTGAAAGCTATGTTCACAAGCATCTGTCCATTGAAATTTAGCTAATTTCCGGGTTAATTTCATGAGCGGTGCAGAGATAGAAGAAAAGCCTTTTACAAATCTTTTATAATAACCGACCAAGCCCAGAAAACATCGAACCTCCGTAGATGTTGTAAGCCTTGGCCAAGTCTTCACGACCTCAATCTTCTGGGTATCTACCCGAATAACATCGGCTGAAACAATATACCCCAGAAAGGTCACTGAGTTCAACCAAAACTCACACCTTGAAAATTTAGCAAATAGCTCTCTAGTTTGGAGAACTCTAAGGACAATACGCAAATGGTTTGCATGTTCTGCCTCGGATCGAGAATATACTAGGATGTCATCAATGAACACTAACACAAATAAATCCAAGAAAGGCCTGAACATATTGTTCATCAAATCCATGAATACTGTCGGTGCATTGGTTAGCCCAAATGACATTACCCGGAACTCAAAATGACCATATCTTGTTCTGAAGGCCGTCTTAGGAATATCATTCTCCCTAACTCTCACCTGATGCTACCTGGATCTCAAATCTATTTTTGAAAACTACTTGGCACCCTGCAATTAATCAAATAAATCATCAATCCTTGGGAGCGAATATTTATTCTTGATCGTCACCTTATTCAGTTGCCGATAGTCAATGCACATTCACAAGGAGCCATCTTTCTTTCTCACAAACAACACGGGTGCTCCCCACGAGGATGAACTAGGCCTTATGAAGCCTTTCTCAAGCAAGTCCTGTAACTGCTCCTTCAACTCCCTCAACTCTGCGGGAGCCATTCTATAAGGAAGAATAGATATGGGTTTAGTATCCTGTAGCACATCGATAGCAAAATCAATCTCCCGCTCTGGGGGGAAGGCCTGGAAGCTTATTCGGGAATACCTCCGGAAACTTATTCACTATGGGGACAGATTAAAGAGTTGGCGATTCGGCTTCTATATCTTGAACCCGGACTAAATGGTAAATACAACCTTTAGCAATCATTTTCCTTGCCTTGAGATAGGAAATAAACCTACCTCTCGGAGATGCTATATTTCCCTTCCATTCTAAAATTGGTTCTCCCGGAAACTGAAAGTGAACCATCTTCATTCTACAATCGACGTTGGCATAGCAAGAAGCCAACCAATCCATGCCTATAATAACATCAAAGTCCACCATTTTGAACTCATGTAAATCAGCCATAGTACGATGATTACAAATCACAACTATACAATTTTTATATACTCGGCTAGCTATTACCGGTTCACCAACGGGTGTAGATACTTCAAAAGGTTTAATTGACTCCGGTGTCAACCCAAATCGACCAGCAACATAAGGAGTAACATATGACAAGGTGGATCCCGAATCTATCAAAGCATACACATCATAAGAAAATACCGATAATATACCTGTGACGACATCAGGGAAAGACTCGAGATCCTGTCGCCTAGCCATTACATAAATACGGTCTTTGAGGGCCACTAGAACTGGGAGCTTCTCCCCTACCTCTACCATGGCTGACTGGCGTCTGTGAACCTTGCCCCGAAGGGCGTATGGATGATGAAGACCCAGCTGCTGACCCTAATGGCTGAACCCTACCCCTGCCAACAATCGAGGGGCAGTCATGCATGATATGTCCTGGCTGGCCACATACATAGCAAACATCTGAGCCTAATCGACTCTGGCCCCAATGTAACTTCTCGCACTGCGAACATCGTGGCATGGGTGGCTTTTCCTAACTCGAGTTGCCCTTGTAATGAGAACCCGAAGCTTTAAAACTCTGACTGGCTCGGAGTGAGTAAGTCTATCAAATCTATAGCCCGTAAATCGTGGAGGCACACGAGTCATAGAATGGCCTGAATGCCTAGAAACTACTATCTTTGCCCTCCTCTAGACTCACTAGTCGGACCCGAAGATCTAGCCCTCTTGTTATAACCTCTGTCAAGCTCACGCTCGCTTCTTTGTTGTTGTTGGCCTTCCTCCAAATTCTGGGCATGGGCTTGAATGCGTGAAATATCCATATTGTCCTGAAGGGACGCAGTCAAGCACTTATCCATCAAGTGTGGCCCTAAGCCACTCACAAACCAGTGCACTCGATCACCCATGTCCGCTACCATAGCCGGAGCATACCTAGCCAATGAATTGAAGAGGAGACTATACTATAAGGCACTCATACTTCCTTTCCTAAGATTCAAGAACTTATCGACTCTAGCCCGCCGAACCTCAGGGGGCAACTAATGTCGGAGGAAGGCATCAACAAATTCTTGCCATACCGGAGGAGGTGCATTGACTCCCCTAGAGGAAAACCAAACTGTATACCAGTGGACCGCAACATCCCGCAATCTATACGATGTTAACCCCACCGATTCAATGTCGAAAGCATACATTAACCGAAGGGTCCTCAACATTCCATTAATAAAGTTCTGAGGGTCCTCATGCAGCTTTGACTCGAAGAACTCCGGAGGGTTCAAGCTAATAAAATCATGGGCTCCTGCACTAACCGTCCTATCACCATGACCTATACCCTGCCGCTGAGCCTGAACGGCGACCAACTGAGTCCGCAATTGAATGGCCCCTTTTATCTCTTAGCCCGAAACCTCTGGTGGAGGAGCTGGAGGTGCTGGGGCTGGGGTTGAGACTCCCTCATGCTCCTCAGAAATAGGCAACGAGTGAGAGGACTGAGATTGAACCGCATTCTGGGACTCACCTTCCTCTATATCCGTTGGCGGTACACTTTCAGCCCGCTTTTTTGCCACTGTCTTGCCCTTTTAGGTTGCGGTAGCTTCCCTCTTTACAGGCATTTCTGAAATACATAATACACAGTTAAGGAAAATAAATCCTTATATCATGGCTCTATCGCACGATCTATAAAGCAAGAAGGTCATTCATTCCTAAAATGCCCGCAGCCTCCTGTTTATAAGTGTGGCGCACAACACACCCATAAACAAAACTCTACTGGACCCTAGGACAGAATTGCTTTGATACCACTTTTGTCACAGCCCAATCGGAGGGCCATGACGGGCACCCGTAGCTAACTCACCTAGGAACCTCTCATCGTACATTCACATTAATATCTAGGTGAGCCACATGGCCTATTAACAAGTTTTATGCCTCAATAATACCATTTCCAACGGCTAAAACACCTTTATCAACTATGCCCATATACATATACATAAGCCGGCGAGGCTGGCAAAAATAATATACAAAATACGAGCCGACAAGGCTAAAAGATATCTAGCTATACACAACTGTCAACGAGCCTCTAATAAGAGTATAAAACATCATCATCTAGATGGGACAGGGCCCTGCCATGTCCATATGTATATACACAAAAGAATAGTACCAACAGCTGCAGCTCCGAATCAAATGGAGCTCCTCTATGCAGTCTCTGAGCAAGCAGTCTATAGATCAAGTCTATCTCCCTTTTTTCGGGCATGACGCTTCACGGAAACAAAAGGACGTCAGTATGAATAATGAAATCAGTATGTAAAGCATAATCAATAACATAATGGAAGCATGAGAAATAACATAAGATAGAAAAGTCATGGGAGGATAGAGCCATTTATACCTCTAGCGACATTCATCACATTTTCTTACCACTTTTTCTCTTTGGAAAACTATTACATACGTTATACATATAGTAGTATCATACCCGACCATAGAGGTTCGGTGTCTTACATACCCGACCATGAAAAGGTTCGGTGTTATACATACACACACACACACACACGGTGTTATCTGTACCCAACTACAGTGGTGTGCACGCGATAGATATCATACCCGACCATATAAGCTCGGTGTTCTTAATAGTCATACTTTGATATATATATATATATATATATATATATATATATACACACACACACATTCATACATACATAGGAGTACATACGTATCCTCAACATCATCATCATCATCATTACTTTCATTATATCCTTCCTTAGAGGATCAACTATCATAGGATGAGGCCAATGGTATCGTGAGAATATCAAGAATCATGAGCTTTGGTGATTCTAGGAATGAAGTCATCTTGGAAGACATTTTGAAATTCACGTGAAGGTATACAACAATGGGATCATGCTTTAAGAAAGAAGGGTTAGCCTTACATAACTCTTTATCTTCTTCACTATCTAACGTTCACCGCCAAGGCTTGAGAAATCTACATTTAAAAGGATTCATACCCTGGTTAAGTCTTAAAGAAAATATTGAATTCAAACTAGAACAACTCATAAGCTAACAAAAATTGGGCAACATTCACCCTATTTTATCGACTTCCACCATATCGCAAAACAACTCCCAAACAACCATAATAACATCCACAATATCATACTCAAGTAGTCATATTCAATTAAGTCTCAAAATTCATTCTCATATTCAACTTATATCAACAACTTCACCCCAACCCCTTGCACAATTTTATACAGCACTTCCTTGTCATCATTAATACCCTTTATAACAAGATTATTTCCATAGCATACTAAGAATAATGAATAAAGTTATTTTACTACTCAAAAAAATCATGAAATCTACATTTAGGCCTCATCTTCTACTTTCTCCTTTCACCCAAGTTGTTCAACAACTAATCATTCTTAATACCATTAAATAAGCATGAAAACTAACCTTTTATCTCATAAAAATGAGCTTTGGAGCAAGTTATCAACTTGTATGAAAGCCCTAGCTTCAATACCCAAGAAATTCTTGAAGTCTACTACTAACCCTAGCAAGTTTTCCCACACATGGATATCTTGATTCTTGCCTCTTGATCTTTGGTTTCTCTTGGGTTTGGTCCAATATATGTATGAGAAGGTTCTAGAGCTCTCAAGGGTTTGGGAGAAGTGGAAAAATGAAAAATAAGAACAAGGGTCATCTATTTATATTAAAAGAACAAAGCTGCCCGACCAAGTTGTACGGACACTTATACGGTCCGTATAACTTTATACGGTCCGTATAAGTGGTCGTATAATTCCACTAGGGATTGAACCTTCTCTGGAATGTTATACGAATAATTATACGGACCGTATAAAGTTATATGGACCGTATAAAGTTATACGGATCGTATAAGTGGTTGTATAACCCACTATTTTTCCGACGTTTCTCTCGTTGATTCATTGGACTTCCAATCTTTGTGGAACCTTCGTGGCACTTGTACAACACTTCATTACCTATCTAAGGAGTCCTATAGCTCTTCCTCAAGACACTACTAAATAATTATTAGCTCAATTGCTACGAATTCTTCTCAAACATGACTTACACTTCACTTCCTTCAACGAACTTAGTTTCACTTATTCATATAATTTCAAAATCTTGTGGCACGCACTTAAGGCTATCAAGTACTCTCCTTAATCTTATAGGGACTTCATGTTCATCTTAAGCTCGCATTAGTCTATTCACAATGCAACAACTCAAAACTTCTGAGATGTAACACCGCCTAAAATAAATTACAACTGTAGTTAATTTATTATTACGGAGGCAAGACATTTCCATAGGTCCGATGCAATTAGTTCTTTAGATTGGTCATTGTACATGAGCTTTTTTAGTATCTTCACTTTCTAAATTTACTTGATATAATTAATTTGAGTTTATAATATCATGTTCGGCCAGCACTTCTTTAATTCCGTGTCAGCTTAAATAGATTCATATAAATTAAAATGAAGCAATTCACTATTAGTTGAAGTTACTAAGAAGAACGTTGTTAGTGAAGTTAATTAATATAAAACAAAAAGAACTAAAAATGAGTGAATGATATGTTAGGAAACCATTTGTTTGAAGTTGAAATTCTTTTGGATATGTAATTTAAATCTCAAAATTACATTTTTTCTTATAAACATGAAAGTCCCTCAATTTATGAAAACTATCAAAACTGTTACGCCTTGTAATTTTATATAGTAAGATTCGTTGTATGTTAGTTGTCATAATTTTGGACATCAGGATTTGCTTCGAGGTCATACGAGGTCAGACATGTTTAACTTATGCTTACAAGTGTTTAAGTTCATGTTTGGAAGTTACGGAAGGATTAGAGAATAAGTGAATCAAAGCGGGAAGGTTCGTCAAAAGTTATTTTTGGAAAATATAGTAGATGGACCGTATAAGTAGGATATGCTCCGTATTTTGAGAAATGGACCATATTTAAGGATTATAAAAATTTACAGAGAAGTAGAAATTTGGGGTGGCATTATACGGCACTATACGAACCGTATAATGTTATACGGCCAGAAAGTTGCCTACGGCCAGTATTTTGTAAGTCGGTGGAATTTTTCTGATTTTACGTATGACAATCCCTCTTCATTTTAATCATTTAAACATACCCCAAGTTCAAAAAAGCTCTAGAGACCTCTCCAAACATATTCAAACACATCTCCAAGCCTAAATCAAACATCAAAGTGAAGAATGAAGTATTTAGGGTTTCAAAGTGAGGTTTAAACTTGTCTCCTCTTCTTGAAGAAGATTGGGTGAGTATTTTAAGGTGGAGTAACCTTGGAATTGAAGTGTTCTTGAATTTTAAGGTAATATTTCATCTTAGTTTCATGCTTCTGAGTTTATTTGGTAATTATGCTAAGATTTGAGGAAAAGAAATTGGAGAAAAGGTCATAGGGTGTTGTGTTGAAGTTGTTGTTATGAGTGGATTATGAAAAGAAGTTTTGGGGCTGAATTGAGTATAATTTGAATATAATCTTTTGATTATGAAATTCTTAATGTTTAATGGTGGTTTTGGGAGTTGTTTTGGAGTTGGTGGAAGTAGATGATATAAGGGACATGTTGTCCAATTTTCATTAGCTTACCAATTACTTTAGTTTGACCTTATGAGAATTTCAACTACTTAACCTTAGTATGAATCATTTTAAATGTAGATTTACAAGCTTGGGAGGATAGTCGTTGGGTAGTTAAGGAGACGACAAGGTATGTTAAGGCTGTCCCTTTCTTTCTTAAGGAATGATCTTAATGATACAAACCCACACAAATGATACTGATAATGTCCCTATTCCTAGAAATACTAGAGGTATATGGTTCTTGATGTTCTTATGATATTATTGATCTTCGTCTCATGATTATGAATCTCGTCTTATGATTATGGATCTTGTTTATTGTTGCTGATCTCATCTTATGGTTATTGTTCCTTCAAGGTAAGATATAGCGATGATGATGGTTCCATAATGGAAATAAGAGATTTACCGACCTTATGTCACTCTGATAGAGATGTAACCTTTTCCTTGGGATCTCACATATATATATATATATATATATATATATATATATATATATTGTCACACTGATTCGCGCTATAGTCAGCCGAGTACGACACCTATTATGCACACCACTACAGTTGGGTACGGATGACACCGAGCCTATTATGGCTGGGTATGGAAGACACTGAGCCTATCATGGCCGGGTACGTTATTATATGTATGTATGAAAAATGGTTTTTTTTAGAAGGAAAGCATGCATGATATCCGCCTTAAGAGGCATTCAGATGTACAGGTTATTTCTCTTATCTCATGTTTCTGTCATATCTTTATTATGTCGTTATTCATGCCTTACATACTTAGTACATTATTCATACTAACATCCCTTTTGTTTGTGGACACTGCGTTAATGCCCGCAGGTAGACAGGATGACGGATCAAACCCGTAAGCTGCTTTCTCAGCATTTGTACAGGAGCACTCCACTTGTTCCGGAGCTGCAGTTTAGTTGGTACGATTTTTTTGTGCATATATATGGGCATGGCGGGGTCCTGTCCCATCCTTATGACGTTATGCACTCCATGTAGAGGCTCGTAGATAGATATGTATAGTTAGATATTCTGTGACCTTCTTGGTCCCTATTATGTTGTATCATTGTTTTGGTAGCCTTATCGGCTTGAGAACTTGAAACCAGTTTGATGACGGATATGTATGTATATATTTTTTGGGCTTGTGTCCCTTACGATTTATGACATTTGATGGTTATCTTTATGGACCACTCAGGTATAATGATGAAATACATGTATGTCATGTGGTACTCGGTAGGTTAGTTCCGGATGCCCGTCATGGCCCTCCGGTTGGGTCGTGACAAAAGTGATATCAGAGCAAATTGTCCTAGGGCTATCTACGAGTCGTGTCTAGTAGAGTCCTATTTATGGGTGTGCAGTTCCCCACACTTATAAGCAGGAGGCTGCAGGACATTTAGGAAGATTTCCTTTCTTTTTCATCTTAGATCATGCGATAGAGACATGTTACAAGGATTCGCTTTTTCCTGACCGTGTGATATGATTTCATTAATGCCTGTGAAGAGGAAAGCTTCAGCGGCCCAGAAAGGCGAGTCAGTGATTGGTAGGAGAACTCGACAGGTACCACTGGTCGAGATAAATGAGGGCGAGTTCCAGAATAAGGTTCCATCTCGGTTCTCTCATACTTCGCCCGCTCCAGAGGAGCATAGAGAAGTTCCAGCCCCAACTCCATTTCCAAAGACCCCCGCCTTCTCCACCGATGCCTCGAACGAGAACAAGAGAGGCTATTCGATTACAGTTAACGTGTGACTCAAGCCCGGGACAAAGGTACTCGGTCATGGTGATAGGGTTGTTAATGGCAGAGTTTGAGATTTTATTAATATAGACCCTCCAAAATTCTTTGGGTCGAAGTTAGATGAGGACCCATAGAACTTTATAGATGGGATGTTGAGGATATTGCAGGTGATGTATGCTTCAGACACTGAGTCAATGGAATTGGTTTCCTATAGATTATGGGATGTTTCCGTTCACTGGTATGAGACTTGGGTGTCGTCCAGAGGGGTTGATGCACCCCCACCTGTGTGGCAGGAGTTCGTAGATGCCTTCCTTCGACATTATTTGTCGCCAGAGGTTCGACGGGCAAGAGCTAATAGATTCTTGAATCTTAGACAGGGGAACATGAGTGTTCGGGAGTACAGTCCCCATTTTAATTTATTAGCTAGGTATGCTCTAGATATAGTAGCTGACCTGGGAGATCCTGTGACCATATTTGATTGATGATTGCTCGACGGCCTCACTTCGCAGGTATGGATATCTCCCGCATTCAGGTGCTCGCCCAAAATCTTGAGGAGCGTCAGCAGAAGCGGAGGGTCGAGTGTGAGCATGATAGGGGTTATAGTAAGAGAGCTAGATCTTTCGATGCTGTTACTGAGTTCAGAGGGTATCAGAGGCAGTAGTATTCTAGACACTAAGGTCATTCAGCGGCTAGTGCACCTCCGCAATTTGCAGGCCAGAGATTTGATCGATCTATTTATTCAAGATCGGGTCAAGTTTCTAGAGCTTGTGTTCTCAGTATAGAGGTGATTCAGGCCAGATGAGGCCACCTTTACCACGATATACTCAGTGTGGTAAGCTACATTCTGGACAGTGCCTTTTAAGTTCAAATGTTTGTTATGTTTGCGGTCAGCCAGCCCAAATTATGTATGAGTGTCCATCGATGGGTGGTAGAGGTGTAGTTCAGCCTACTGAATTAGCAACTGGTTCATCATCATCGGTATGCCCTCCAGGGCAAGGCTCTCAGACGTTAGTAGGCCGTGGTAGAGGCAGAAGGGGAGCGTCCAGCTCGAGTAGTCCTCAAAACCGCATTTACAACTGGTTGGAAGACAGGATCTTGAGTCTTTTCCTGATGTGGTTATGGGTATATTATCATTATTTTCTCATGATGTATATGCGTTAATTGTTCCAGTTTCTACATTGTCGTATGTTACCCCTTTTATTGCTAGTCGGTTTGTGGTGAAACCTGAGTTGATTAAACCTTTTGAGATGTCCACACACGTTGGTGACCCAGTGATAGCTAGATGAGTATATAGAAATTGTGTGGTTATAATCTGTGATCGACATAATATGGCAGATCTCATTGAGTTAGATATGGTAGATTTTGATGTTATTATGGGAATGGACTGGTTGGCTTCTTGTTATGCTAATGTTGATTGTAAAAGTTGGTTCAATTTCAGTTTCTAGGAGAACCAGTTCTAGAGTGGGTAATACAGCATCTCCGAGAGGTAGGTCTATTTCCTATCTCAAATCAAGGAAGATGATTTCCAAAGGTTGTATTTATCATTTAGTCCAAGTGCAGTATACAGAAGCGAAGCCACCGACCCTTCAGTCTGTTCCGGTGGTTAATGAGTTTCCAAATGTATTCCCGGATGAGCTTCCAGGTCTTCCGCCAGAATGGGAGATTGATTTTGCCATTGACATACTACCAGATACTAAGCCAATATCTATTCCTGCATATAGAATGGCACCTGTTGAATTGAGGGAGTTGAAGGAGCAACTGAAGGATTTACTGGAGAAAGGTTTTATTAGGCCTAGTACGTCATTGTGGGGAGCACCCGTGTAATTTGTGAGAAATAAAGATGGCTCCAGATGAATGCGTATTGACTACGTGTGTAGCTGAATAAGGTGATGATAAAGAACAAATATCCACTTCCAAGGATTAATGACTTATTTGATCAGTTGCAGGGTGCTAAATGGTTGTCAAAGATAGATTTGAGATCAGGGTATCACCAGGTGAAGGTTGGAGAGAAAGATATTCCGAAGATAGCTTTAAGAACCAGATATGGTCACTTCGAGTTTCATGTAATGTCTTTTGGGTTGACGAATGCATCGGCGGTATTTATGGATCTGATGAATAGCGTATTTAGACCCTTCTTAGACATGTTTGTGAATGTATTTATCGACGATATTCTGGTATACTCTCGATCAGAAATGGAGCATGCAGATTATTCACGTGTTGTCCTTACAGTTCTTCAGGCCCGGGAGTTATATGCAAAGCTCTCTAAATGTGAGTTTTGGCTGAACTCTGTGACTTTTCTGGAGCATGTTATCTTAGCTGACAGTATCCGGGTGGATACGCAGAAGATAGAAGCCGTAAAGACTTGGTCAAGACCTACATAACCCACGAAAGTCCATAGTTTTCTGGGCTTGGCAGGTTATTATAGGCTATTTGTAGAGGGATTTTCTTCTATTTCTGCACCACTGACGAAGCTGACTCAGACTCAGGTAAGTTCCAATGGACAGATGCTTGTGAGTGCAATTTTCAGGATTTCAAGAACAGATTGACTTCGGCCCCCGTTCTGACACTTCCGGAGGGATCGGAAAGCTATGTTATCTATTGTGATGCTTCAAGTTGCTCAAGCTTTGTTGTCAGATGTTAACACGATCAGAGTTATAGCTTACGCATCACAAGAAGTATGAAGTACGAGAAAAACTATCCAACACATACGATCTGTAGTTAGCCGCGCGATTCATGGTATCAAGTTATGGAGGCATTACTGATATGGCGTTCATGTTGATATTTATACGTTACCACAAGAGTCTCCAGTATATTTTCAAGCAAAAGTAGTTGAATTTGCGTCAAAGGCGAAGGTTGGGGTTATTAAAAGATTATGATATTAGCATCTTGTATCATCCCGGGAAGGCGAACGTAGTAGCCGATGCCCTTGGCCACACATCTATGGGTAGCCTATCCTATATTCAGCTAGATAAAAGGGAACTAGTTCATGAGCTTCGGCAGTTAGCCAGCCTAAGAGTTCGATTGTTGGACTCGGGCAATACGGGAGTTACTATTCAGGATCCTCGACAAGCCTCATCTCCACCCGCCGGGAAGTAAGTAGCTTGGTGACGAGGATCCTATGTTGATTCAATATAGAGACACATCCCCTCGTAAGAAAAAATTCAAAGACGGAGACGCATGCAGATGGAGTTCTCAGATATCGAGGCAGACTGTGTGTCCCTGAGGTTGTAGGGTTACATCATCAAATTTTGGGAGAGACTCATTACTCCCGATATTCCATTCATCTAGGGAAGATGAAGATGTATCATGATACTAAGAAAGTTTTCTGGTGGGGCGGAATGAAGAAAGACATAGCAGAGTTCGTAGCCTAATGTCCTGCCTGTCAACAGGTGAAGATTAAGCATCAGAAGCCCGGTGGATTATTGCAGACTATTGAGATTCCAACGTGAAAATGGGAGGTAATAAATATGGATTTCATTACAGGTTTTCCCCGTTCTCAGTGTAAGTTCGATTTCATATGGGTGATTGTTGATAGACTTGCAAAATCAGCTCATTTTCTACCTCTCCCGACTACTTACTCAGCCAAAGATTATGCGAAACTCTATATTAAGGAGATAGTACAACTCCATAGTGTTCTGGTATCCATCATTTCCGATAGGGGTGCGCAGTTTATAGCCAACTTTTGGATGTCCTTCCAGAAGGGTTTAGGGACTCAGGTGAGTCGTAGTACCGCATTTCACCCCCAGACAGATGGACAAGCTGGGCGTACTATTTAGACCCTCGAGGATATGCTACGGGCATGTGTGTTAGACTTCGGAGGTAGCTGGGATGATCATTTGCCGCTTATTGAGTTCGTTTTTAATAATAGACCTACCATCGGACTTAGAGTTAGTCCATCTGGTCGATGCTTCGTAAGTGTATTGGAGACCCTTCCAGAATCGTACCTGTTGATGATGTTCTGGTCACCGCGCAACTATCATATGAAGAATTTCCCATTACCATTCTAGATAGACAGGTTCGGAGATTAAGGGCTAAGGATGTAGCTTCAGTTAAAGTTCTTTGGAGGAACAAGAATGTGGAGGAAAAGACTTGGGAAGCTGAGGAAGATATGAGATCCAGGTTTCTGCACTTATTTCGACTTCCAGAGGAGGTCCAGACAAAGACACCATTGCCTCCACGTGCACAGTATTTCATTTCTTATGATTATTGCTCGTGCGAGGCCATTTTTGTTATTACTTGTTGTGGCCCTGTGTGGCATTGTATGGCTTGGGTTTTTGTGTGGTAGGTTGGTAGTGGTTCAGTTATAGGGGAGACTCAGCCAAAAAATTTATAGACTTTCTGGAAGCTAACATTCGAGGACAAATGTTTCTAAGGGGGGAAAGAATGTTACACCTTGTAGTTTTATACATTAAGATTCGTTTTAAGTTAGTTGTCTTAATTTTGGACACCGGGATTTGCTTCGAGTTCATATGAGGTTGAACATGTTTAACTTAAGCTAATAAGTGTTTAAGTTCATGTTTGGAAGTTACGGAAGGATTAGAGAATAAGTGAATCGAAGCAGGAAGGTTCGTCAAAAGTTATTTTTGGAAAATATACTATATGGACCGTATAAGTGGGATATGGTCCGTATTTTGAGATATGGACCGTATTTAAGGATTATAAAAATTTACAGAGAAGCAAAAATTTGGGGTGGCATACTTCCAACTATATGGACCGTATAATGTTATACGGCTAGAAAGTTAATTACGGCCAAGAAATACGGTCAGTATTTTGTAAGTCTATGGAATTTCTTTGAGTTTAAGTATGACGACCCCTCTTCATTTTAAACATACCCCAAGTTCAAGAAAGCTCTAGAAACCTCTCCAAACATATTCAAACACATCTCCAAGCTTAAATCAAACATCAAAGTGAAGATCGAAGTATTTAGGGTTTCAAAGTGAGGTTTAAACTTGTCTCCTCTTCTTAAAGAAGCTTGGGTGAGTATTTTACGGTAGAGTAACCTTGGAATTGAAATGTTCCTGAATTTTAAGGTAATATTTCATCTTAGTTTCATGCTTCTGAGTTTATTTGGTAATTATGCTAAGATTTGAGGAAAAGAAATTGGAGAAAAGGTCATAGGGTGTTGTGTTGAAGTTGTTGATATGAATGGATTATGAAAAGAAGTTTTGGGGATGAATTGAGTATAATTTGAATATAATCTTTTGATTATGATATTTTTAATGTTTAATGGTGGTTTTGGGAGTTGTTTTGGAATTGGTGGTAGTAGATGATATAAGGGAAATGCTGTCCAATTTTCATTAGCTTACCAATTTCTTTAGTTTGACCTTATGAGAGTTTCAAAGACTTAACTTAGTATGAATCATCTTGAATGTAGATTTAAAAGCTTGGGAGGATAGGCGTTGGGTAGTTAAGGAGACGACAAGGTATGTTAAGGTTGTCCCTTTCTTTGTTAAGGCATGATCTTAATGATACAAACCTACACAAATGATACCGATAATGTCCCTATTCCTAGAAATACTAGAGGTATATAGTTCTTGATGTTCTTATGATATTATTGATCTTTGTCTCATGATTATGAATCTTGTCTTATGATTATGGATCTTGTTTATTGTTGTTGATCTCATCTTATGGTTATTGTTCCTTCAAGGTGAGATATAGCGATGATGATCGTTCCATAATGGAAATCGGAGGTTTACCGTCCTTATGTCACACCGATAGAGATGTAACATTTTCCTTGGGCTCCTTGCATGCTTTATATATATGTAGCTATTTTCTCACATCGAGCCGCGCTATAGTCGGCCAGGTGCGGCACCTATTGTGCACACCATTGCAGTTGGGTATGATGACACCAAGCCTATTATGGCCGGGTATGGATGACACCGAGCCTATCATGGCTGGGTACGATATTATATATATGTATGAAAATGTTTTTTTAAAAGGAAAGCATGCATGATATTTGCCTTAAGAGGCATTCAGATATACAGGTTATTTCTCTTATCTCATGTTTCTTTCATATCTTTATTATGTCGTTATTCATGCCTTGCATACTCAGTACATTATTCATACTGACGTCCCTTTTGTTTATGGACACTGCATTCATGCCCGCAGGTAGACAGGGTGACGAATCGGACCCTTAGGTACGCTTCCTCAGCATTTGTACAGGAGCACTCCACTTGTTCCCAGCTGATTCGGCAGTCGATTCTTTTGTGCATATATATGGGCATGGCGGGGTCCTGTCCCGTCCTTATTATATTATGCACTCGATGAAGAGGCTCCTAGATAGATATGTAAAGTTAGATGTTCTGTGACCTTCTCGGTCCCTGTTGTGTTGTATCATTGTTTTGATAGCTTTGTCGGCTTGAGTACTTGAGGCCAGTTTGATGACGGATATGTATGTATATATTTTTTGGGCTTGTGTCCCTTACGGTTTATGACATTTGATGGTTAGCTTTATGGCCCACTCAAGTATGATGATGAGATGCATGTATGTCATGTGGTACTCGGTAGGTTAGTTCCGAGTGCCCATCATGGCCATCCGGTTGGGTCGTGCAAAAACTTCCTCAATTCTTACGATTTTACCAAATGGGCAAACCATAGTTCATCAACAAAATATATATATATATATATATATATATATATATATATATATATATATATAAATATATATATGATTTCGATTGTGTGCTATTATAAACTTTCAAATACACATAATTTTACAAAGTCTGTTGGTTCAATAAATTAACAATATTAGTAACTAGCTATTCTTTAATATAATCCACGTCGAGTATGATTTTTTTTATATAAAATTTAAAATTATGAGCCTTTTTTATTGCAAAGTATAAACTTATGGTCAAGTTTTAAATTTTGAAAAGTTTGAAATCACAAACTTGGAGTTGAGAGCCTACCTTTTAGGAGAATTTACGATTTGAAATTAAATTTTCAAATTAAATTGAAAGTTTATTCAATATCATAAACAAACATTAATTTTGAATTAAAACTTTAATTTGAGCTCTAATTTTAATTTTTGCATTGGGCCGTGCTCAGCAACTCTTAGCTGCCCCTACTAGGGGTTATCTAAGAAGCAACACTTGAGGAGCTTCAACCTCTCTGTTTCATGGTCTGTTTATGTCATGCTTATGTCTGCATCACTGCTCTTGTACACCTATGCTTTTGAGGTTGTACTTATTATTTGATGGTCAAAAATACCTAGGCTTAACCGACTGCTTTAAGGGTAGTTTTGGTGTTTAGTATTGTTAGTTGTTCCTTTTGTACCTCATGAATTGAAGATTGAACAACCTGATTTTAACTCATTTAATAACCTCAATGTTATTACCTATTTCAGTTTGTTCTGTAGTTAAAATTCTGGGCCCATAAGGATATTTATGTACTTGAATCAGAGTGGATAAAGACTAATTTCTCATTAGTATAATTCACGGTTCTGGGTTTACACATAACCCAGATCATATTGTCAATAGCATAATAAAACACATATCTTTATTCCACAACGACAGTAACATATGATCTTAACAGAATTTTTAAAGACAACAAATTAGATGAATAATAAACTATAAAGGCAAATTGTTATATACCTATATGAGTTTATTGCGGAGAATTACCTGGCCACAAACATGTGGGTAAATAAAATGAGAGTTATGGCTAAATAAGTAGTCATTTCAGAAGAAAAAAAATATAAAGATATCAACTAAGTTCAAATTAATTTTACTTTTACATTTCATACTCTTTTTCTAATTTATATGATGTAGTGTAGTGTGACTCCACATGAAGTAGGAGATGAAGATCTTTGAAACATGCCCTAAGATTTGAGTGGCTATAGAACTTGAAATATAAATAATGTTCCCGTTAAAGTTTTCTTCTTATGCTTAGACCAGGACATTGACGTAAATAGACTATTTCAATGCCTACGGTTTAAATTTTGGTCGCCTTTAAAAAAGTTATCCAAATATAGTTTTGTGAGTTAGAAGTTGGAGTTCAGAAACTAGATAGCCAGAAGATGTGCTTTGCTATAATTCATGACGGATCATGACAAGAGTAAATACTTACACGTAACAAGTAATTATACCCCATCAAATAATTTAATTATAGTAGTTAAATCTTAAATGAGGACATATCACTTTTCTATGGTACCTCACGAGGAGTTTGTAATGGGCGGGCTTGCCACGGTCCACATGTACTCATAGTGAATTATGATGAGTTAATTGCAACTTGTTTCATAATTTTATAACAAACTGATCAGAACTTTTGATGGATCACCACGTGTTTCTGATGACCGACTGCCATGACCGTAATTACCGATCGTGCGGGCACCTACCTTATTATCACTAGTAGCGAACCCTTACTCGTTAATCCATTAATCATAAGCCAATTTCAACTTCTTTAATCATTAATTAACAGTCAATAGATAAGTGAATGAATAAATAAATAAAAAAAGTCATAATTAATAGATAATATAAGTGCGGAAGTCTAACTATTACACCCTCAAAATCTGAAAGTCATCGTACAAGGACGCTAACCAATAATGTCTAAAGAATGAAGTATATCTCAAATATAATAACAAATAATGTCTGGAATGAAAGTAGACACCTGAGAAGAGAGATCTTCAGGTGGCATGGCATGGATAGAAGCTCACCCTCGGATCCGATCAAGCTAACTAACTTCAAGCTAGAGATGTGGTCAGGATGAAATCTCTGGAACACAAACTGCACTCAAAAGGGGTACAGCAAGGTAGTATCAGTACAAATACTATGTACCGGTAAGCATCAAAGGCTGACTAAGATTAGTTCACGTATATAAGATTAGTTCACGTATATAAGCATAAAATCAATCAAATAAACAGATAGGCACTTAATACTTAAATCCAAGTCACAGCATATCCCATAACAGAGTCACAGCCTAAGATGAAGCTTTTAAACCACAAGTCTGTCAAGTTTCAATAATCTCACCTGATAATCACAAGTCCAAGTTCCGTCCCTAGGTAGAGTTTAACTCAATCGATGGTCATATTTATATCACAATAGGCATTTAACATCCATACCAAAATCAGAACCAAACGAGCATATCATAATGCAGAATAAAATGTTAATTATGAGCAATGCAAAATATGATGAAATGCGTGCAATGCAATGCAATGCACTGGCCAAATACCTCACTCCTCAGTCACTCATCACTCGTGTACACACATGCTTTGGTGTCTTTGCCCAATAGTCATGACCTGCAAAGGACCCATGGTATCCATGTACCACTCGTTCTGGAACGAATCTCGGATCACGAGCTCTCAACTAGGCCACAACCTCAGCCTCGATATATATATATATAGTCACATCACTTTCAATGATCAATTATCAAATAGTATATCATTTTCATCAAGAAGATCATATTAACTTCTCACAACAAGTGCCATCAAATAGTATCACAAGTTCAACAAGAAGATTATATTAACTTCTTCACTAATTTCACATCACAAGATATGCCTCCACGTATTCCAGTTCATTAGTATGTATGGACTATGAACAATTAGCAATATCAATGTCAAACACAAGGCATCATGCCACAAGTCTTTCATGAATCATTACTGAACCATTTCCATCATGTATGATGTTGAATGCATAAAAGAGTGTAAACATGGTAAATCAATGCATACCAATAAAGCAACAGTGAAGGTACAAGCCACAAGCCACAAGTCATATCAAGACTTAGATCAACTTAACCATGAAATGATCCAACTATGAAATGGATCATACATATCGTCTCACCCAACATAAGAGTCTATGTCCCTCATTACTTTCACATATAGCAAGTACGCCTCACAACTAAGTATTGTATCACCAAGATGCTCCATTTTTCTATATATTTTCATCAACAGTAAATCATACATCAAGTTTTCATCTACGTACTATCATAAATATATAAATCATGATTGTGTCTAAACTCATTATCCTTCTTTTCTCTGATGATATGTGTCACAATAAGAGAGAATTGAGTACAACACGATAATTTAGGTAATAAGTCTAATCACAATAACAGGACAACGAGCCACCATCAACAACAATCAACCTAATCAAAATCCATCACGAATCGCCACAGTATGAATACAACTACAACTCATATTTCAGTACATAAAATAATGGCGACGAGCCCACAAAATCAGAAGTCATACCAACCTAGCTAATATCTAACAAAAACACCATGTCTGAAGACCAAATCATGCTTTCTCCTGTCAATACACAATACATACGTTTCGCTAATCAAAGTCTAACTAAAGTAAGCCATAACCTACCTGGAATGCCGAGCAACAGTCTCGAATCGTCAAACCTTAGCCTTGCTTTCCTCTTTGGAGAACCTTGAAACGATTAATGTCTATCAAATATGAATTCTGTGTCAAAATATGATTCTAAGGATACCCATATTGCCATACTTTTAGAAAAATACCCAAAATATCCCTACAATGAGACTCCAGATTCATGAGGGTAAAACGGAAAACTTAATGCAAAATTATGTTACCAATCATCAAGTTAACCTTCAATCATAATTTCATGGAATTCTATTCATCACAAGATATCCAAATTCATCTTTTCTATTTTTAGCCCTAGGGTTCTTAACCCATTAGTTCTTCACAAATAGTGTGTAGGATTACTATGAGATGATGATAATCGGCAATAAATAATGAATACGAGGTGTTACGCCCTCTTTTGAACAGGTCCAAGATAGTTTGCAACTTTTCGGTTCTTCTAACTGGTATAAAAGGGTTAGAGTCGCCACCTTATTTTTAAGGAAAAACAGGAAACCTATATGTATTTATGTATCTACTCCATTTTTAGTCCACGAAACCTATGAGATTCTAGATAAGGGTTTTATTTACCTCGAGGGGAAGGTATTAAGCATCCCTCAGAGCCTGTCCGAAGACAGTCCTTAAACTTAGTTTAACTGAACACTAGAGGGGGGTTATCTATCCGTTTATCATTATTATTACATGTTTTCAAAATGTTATGACTTCATGAAAAGCCACACAAGGTGATAATATACTAAGTATATACAGTGTATAAACATGTATTTATATCAAGTATCAAGTATCTATAAAGTATGAATATTAAAAAAGGATAAATAAAAGAGAATGTATCTCGTAAGTATAAAAGTGTATAAAGATTCGATGAAGTCTTCGAGTTCCTTCCGAGTGTCGTCTTCGGGATGTGTCTCCAGGTACCTGTATAAACACTTAGTAAAAGTGTTAGTAAGAGAATAAATAACTATCGAATGAATTAAAGAAATAATGAATAAACTTAACATAAAAATTCGTCTTTTGTATAGGGGAGGCCTTGGAAATTGACAGAAATTTCTTCATCGGCCAAGAGCGTAATATTTGTAATAAATTGTAAAATGAAAGAAAAATATGTTAGTTAAAGAAGTTTGAAAAAGTCAAAAAATAAGGGATGTGACATAAAGTTTTTAAAAGGTGATTTGACATTAAAGCGGCAAAAAGTTATATGACATAAAGTCTTTGAAAAGTGATTTGACATAAAGCCTTTAAAAAGCGATTTGACATAAAGTTTATTAAACTTGACAAAAGGGAGATAAAACTTGTTTTGACCCTAGAATTGGTGTAGTATACACGGTGTTAGAATGTATATGTAAAAAATATAAGAATAAAAAAAATAAAAATATATGTAAATGTAAAAATAATGTATAGACAATGTAGAGAAACTATAAAGAACAAAATGTGTAAAAAATAATAAAATAAAAATGAGCATGTAATGTGATGATATTGTCAAAAAGGTAAAAGAAAATGCTTGCAAGTGTATGAAAAATATTTATAGGGGAGTAAAAAAAAATGTATGCAAATTTAAAGAAAAAGTAGAGAAAATGTATGAAGAAAATGTAGAGACAATGTATGAATAAATATAAACAAATAGCATGAACAAATATAAAGACAAATGCATGAATAAATATAAAGACAATGCATGAATAAATGTAAAGATAAATGCATGAATAAATATAAAGACAATGTATGTAATGTATATAAAAATATAAAGGCTATGCATATAATGAATGTAAAGACAAGATATATAAAAGCGTAAAGACAATGTATGAAAAAAGAAGAGAGAAAAAAAAAGGAGGAAGATGCTAGTCTTCCTATGAAAAGAAAATATGGAGAGTGTAGAGAGAAGAAAAATATATGTGAGGTAGTGTGAAGTGGTGGGTGGAGCCCGGCGGTGGATCGTCGCGGGTAGTTGGCAGCTCTTTTGGTGAATAAGAAGAAGGAAGAAGATGTTTAGGGGGTTTTCTTGGGAGGAAGAGGGCAAAAATCTAAAATTAGAGTGTGTTGTGTGTGTGTAGAAGATGATGAAAATAAAATTGAACCCTTCAACTTATTTTATAAAACAAAATGACCCATCTTATGGTCCAAAGAATAATTGTCTTCCCCCTTTTGTCCCTTTTACCCCTTTTAACTCATGTGTAAAAATTTATTAACCAATGGATGAAGAACCCAACCCATAACTTCAAATGTCATCTTTTAAAAAGTGACAAGACCTTGACTTGATCGAATTATTGCTCTGCGTTGAAGAATTAATTTCTCCGATTTTCTCTACATCGACGGACTGTACTAAAATATAGTTAACTAATACATGTATAAATAATAATGTAAGTATAAAATATAAATATTAATGTATAAGATACAGAAATTTACTGCTATAAAATAAAGAAACAATTATTAACTGCACAAAATGATTGTATTACGCTATACATGTGTAAAAATAATGATTCCTGAAAAATATCAATAAATTGATAAAACTCCTAAAATGAGGACAATTATCAATAAATCATCAAAAAATGTAAAAATGTGTAAAACGCTATTTCGTGCTCTTTAACGAATCAGGACCACTCGAAACGTTAATTTCAAACACGGCGAGCCAAAATTAGGTGTTAACAGCTTGTCCCTCTTCGACCTGAGACAATGAAAGAGTTTTCGGATGAAGACGTTGACGTGTAGCCTATTTTGGCTCAGCAAATAATTACTAAAAGGATATGTACGGAGAAAGAAGCGAGTCGTTGATAGAGCTTTGGCAATACTCTCCGTCCGTCGGCAGGGTTGTGATAAAAAGAAAAATGATAAAAAGGGAAGGATTGTTCAGGGAGGAAAAACATTCGCGCACCCACGTCATCGCTTCCAAAATTGCCCCAGTGTCGAGCTACGAGACGCTGGGAGGGTGCAAGATTGTATACTTGCTAGGGAAAGAATGATTCTTGCCCCGACATGACCGAACTCTGCATAGAGCTTCCTACATATCTCGTCAATCACGATAATCAGGTCAATGTAGTTCGAAAGGTGGTAACTAATGGATGTTGTGGCAAATTTTGATCGTCCAATCAAAACTTTGCCCCAGTGTTGTTAGAATGGTCCTAGCAAGTGTAGGACTAAGAACGGTCGTGCTCGAATTCGAGCTACCTTTATATCCCTGAGATGAGAGTCAGACCGATTGTAGTTCGGGAAAATGATTTATTACTATAGGGGCAACTGAACTCTGAGCCATGGATTGAAATGGACTACAGAGTTGTGTGT
The DNA here is from genome assembly GCF_029784015.1 of Lycium ferocissimum. Taxonomy (NCBI): domain Eukaryota; kingdom Viridiplantae; phylum Streptophyta; class Magnoliopsida; order Solanales; family Solanaceae; genus Lycium; species Lycium ferocissimum. Next base: position 23,548,500 of record NC_081343.1, read on the forward strand.
CGGGATCCTGATGAAACTTCGGGTTGTGTGCCGAAGCTTTAAATGGAGAGGGGTCCTGGATAGTGTATAAGGACCTTGATACATACTCAGGCTTGTGTGCCGGATCCTTGGAATGAAATGATATCTCGTGTTGTGTGCCGAGATCCTGATGCATACTTTGGTTTGTGTGCGTAGCTTTGAATGGAATACCAGCATAAAAAGGTGGGCGCCTGAACTGAAATTAAAATACCCGCATTAGAAGGTGGGCACCTACTAACTGAAATTAAAATACCCGCATTAGAAGGTGGGCACCTAACATACATTAAAATACCCGCATTATAAGGTGGGCGCCTGACTGAAATGAAAACACCCACATTAGAAGGTGGGCGCCTAACATAAATTAAAATACCCGCATTATGAGGTGGGCGCCTAACTGAAATAAAAATACCCGCATTAGAAGTGGGTGCCTGACTGAAATTAAAATACCCGCATTAGAAGGTGGGTGCCTGAACTGGAATTAAAATACCCGCATTAGAAGGTGGATGCCTGACTGAAATTAAAATACCCTCATTAGAAGGTGGGTGCCTAACTGAAATTAAAATACCCGCATTAGAAGGTGGGCGCCTGAACTGGAATTGAAATACTCGCATTAGAAGGTGGGCGCCTAAACTGAAATTAAAACACCCACATTGGAAGGTGGACGCCTGACTGAAATTAAAATACCCGCATTAGAAAGTGGTTTCCTGAACTGAAATTAAAAATACCTGCATTAGAAGGTGGGCGCCTGACTGAAATTAAAATACTCGCATTAAAAGGTGGGTACCTGACTAAAATTAAAATACCCGCATTAGAATGTGGGTGCCTGAACTGGAATTAAAATACCCGCATTAGAAGGTGGGCGCCTATAAAAAATGTACTTGAAATGAAAACCCGTATTAGAAGGTGGGTGCCTGTAAAAATATTCTGGAAATGAAATACCCGCATTCGAAGGTGGGCGCCTGTAATTTTTTTTTTTTTTTTGATGTATTTTTCATTGTTTTTGTTTTAAAGAATATTGGAAAATGAAGAAGTGAAGAGAATCACGTCTTGACTTCAGTTGGTACCAACAATTAGTTTTGTGCATAAGAATTCCATCAATTTCTTCCCAACTAACCGAGATTGACTTCGGGATAATTCATATAGCTTCAAATGGTATCTCAGACATCCCTAAGTATCGATAAGATTTGTTCGTCTTGCTTCAAGCAAAGGTTTTGAACTATACCTATCCTCATGTTTCAAGTGCCCTCACCAGAAAGAAAGTCCCGTTTTCACACATATTTAGTATTTTTGAACATTGGGACTTCTAGAGAAGTACACTCATACTCAGAAAGATCTTCAATGCACGCAATTGTGATACCATAAGCTTGGCCGTCATGTAAGTATCCACTAATGTGAGAACCCTTGGCATAGGATCACGTAGGGCTTGTTATGGGTTTGTAATGTAAGCTTGGGAAAAGGGTAGGATATCATTTGGGTAATGAGTGACTAATCCTTCTCTGAGCATTCTATGTCCGTGGTTGGTATTTGTGTGCTCTGACGCTGATTTGCTTCGTTTTGTTGTCCTTTTCTTTTGTACTTGTGAGACTTCTTTTGCAAGTTGGAGCTTTTTTTTTTTTTGGAGTTCGGGGTTGTATGCCTGAGACTCTGTGGGGATTAAGAGAATTGACCTGGGTTGTATGCCCGAAGTGTTGATGCTAATTCCGGGTTGTAAGCCGGAGTGTGAAAAATAAAAGGAATAGCAGATTGTATGTCCGAGATCCCGAATGACTGATTTTTTGTGGGCTTCTTCTTGCTTTGGAGGTCGTTCTTCATCTTTGTTTTTCTGGGACTGTTGAATCTTTTTTTTTTCTTTGGAAGCTTCAGCTTGGATCTCTATCCACGGTTGCACGTTTCTAGTGTGCTCAGGGAGGTCGGGCCAAAAGAGGAATAGTGCATGTATGCACTCAGAAATGGTATAGGCTTATAATGTGGTTGTTGTCAAAGAAAAGACTTTAGGCTCAAAGGGGTAATGCTAGGGATAATGCTATTTGGTAGGCTAGAAAGGCTCAAATGGGTCAAGGAAGGCCTACGATCCTTTCCTATACCAAGTTTTACTCATAATTTCGCCTCAACAGACATTCAGGCCAAGTTTTAGATCACAATGCAATGCAATTGAACGCTGTCTAAAGCTCACCACACAATGCACATGAAATAATGAGGGCGGTTTTGTTCTTGTCTTACAAGCATGCAAGAGAATTTTCCAAGTGTCACTTAAGGTGTGAATGAGAGGGACCAAAAGAATCTATGGTTTACCACGAAGTCAGTCTTCTCCATCATATCGATTGTTATTTGTTTATTTCCTATGCACATTCCTAACTGTGTTGGTACCAACCAAGCCAAAGATATGAATTTAAATTTTTTTATTTTTTTTTGTATTTTTTGAATAAGGGGCACCGAACCCAAGAAAGGTTGCCTACGTATCTCATCTTTGATGAGAATCAGGTGCGCGTAGTTCGTTCAAAGAGGTAAGAACAAAGATTTTTTTTTTGTGACTTTCAAATAATTTTTTTTTATAGGGAATACCGAACCCAAAGGGGCTGCCTATGTATCTCATCAAATAAGAGAATCAGGTGTGCGTAGTTCGTTTAGATAGGTAAGAAAAAAGAAAATATTTTTGTGATTTTTCAAATAAAGGATTTTTTTTTTTTTGTGATTTTTGAGTAATGAATATCGAACTCAAAGGGCTGCCTACGTATCTCATCAAAGAAGAGAATCAGGTGTGCATAGGTCTTGCAAATAAGATATAAGAAGAGGTGCTGATTGAATGCGGAGTTTTGCAAGTACTCCGACAGACGATAGAAGGGTGTGTCAATTCTAGGCACAGGGCTTTGAAATTATCCGTAGAAGGGACCAATCGTAGGCTTAGAGCTTTGGAAATACCTTGACAGGCGGTCAGAAAAAATGAGCCGATCGCAGCCAAAGCTTTGAAAATACTCTAACAGCGGCTGAGAAGAAGGATGTCAACCGTAGACGGAGCCTTGACATTACTCTAGTACATTGACAAGATGAGAAGGTTGAACGTTGGCAGAGCTTTGAGACTACTCTGCATCCATTGGCATGGTTGGCTATGAGGAAGTGTCAACGTCGGTGGAGCATTAAAAAAAGTTCCGCATCTGCTGGCAAGGTGATAAGAGTAGATTCCAACCTTTACGGAGTTTCCAAAAATACTTCACGCCCATCGGTAAGATTGCAATGATTAGGTACCATACTGTTTGCGGAGCTTTGACATTACTCCTTGTCAGTTGGCACGATTATTGTATAGTTGAGGGGGGAAGGATTTACATGTGTTGAACCCTTGGGGTTGAAAAATAAACACCGACAAGCCAAACGTTTCATGGCCTATGATGCTTGGGAGAAAAAGAAAAGCTTATATTTTGGGACCAAAGCCGGGTATTGGTTGGGGTAAGCCTGGTATTGGCGCTGTTGGATTTTGGATTTCAAGGGGTTAATTAATGCTCTTAGAAGCCTCTTTGGAGAGCGTCTTTGAACTGCTCCAAAAATAATTGTCCTAGTTTTTTATTCCTGTGAATTATTTTGAAACAATGGGGAGACCGAACCCTTACGTAGGGTTGCCTATGTATCTTGTCAGGACAAGAATCAGGTCAGACGTAGTTCGGGCAGATACGGTATTGTATGTGATTTATATGATTTCTGTGAATTGGTGGTTGTATTGAAAAGAAGTGAGGCTACGAACAAGAATTTAGATCTGGAAAAGTGTGTTCCGGAGATGAAAAGAATGTACAAGGCCATTTTGTATTAAAAAAAGAATGGTAAAGTCAAAACAATGGTACAAAGACCCGAAATGGGTATGAAAAATAATGTGGCTGTGACAGTGGTCGTAAAGACCAAAAAATGAGTGTGAGGGTTGGAAAGGTTCCAAGCTCAACACAAGTCAACCAAAATTGTCTGATAAAGCAGACGAGGCGGAAGAAGGTATGTCTAGTATATATGTACAACTAAAGAATGTCTAATAAATACAGTATGTGAAACAAATAAAGAATATGTAATATGTAAAGAGCATGTAGCAAATAAGAGTGTGTGAAAAATAAAGAATGAAATTAATCCAGCTAGAGCAGTGATCAAAATTATACATACAACGGCCTAAGAATTCTAAGAGTAGATTCACCTAAGCTGATAAAGAATATTCGGACAACTGCGAGATGGCAAATAGTAAGACTAGCCCACCAATCTCTGAAACTAAGAAGTTTGAAGAAGGTTCGGAGGAGCGCAAAGCACAACTCGCGTGCACAATGTGTGTATGTGTACGGCCAAAGACTCAATTGAAAGTGCGAGGACAGTATAACGAAAGCAGTAACATGTAATGTCTTCAAACAAATAAGGAACACGAGTTTGGCTTTGCTCGCGTCCTTTCAAAGATAATATTGTAGCAGTTCATGATATATATTACAAGTAATAATAATAATAACAGATAAATAATCACATATCTCTCAAGTGTTTACTTAAACTATGTCTGTTAAGGTCAAAACCTAGGTAATCCCCAGTGGAGTCGCCATTCTGTTACGCCCTCTTTTGAACCGGTCCAAGATAGTTTGCAAATTTCTGGTTCTTCTAACTGGTATAAAAGGGTTAGAGTCGCCACCTTATTTTTAAGGAAAAACAGGAAACCTATATGTATTTATGTGTCTACTCCATTTTTAGTCCACGAAACCTATGAGATTCTAGATAAGGGTTTTATTTACCTCGAGGGGAAGTATTAAGCATCCCTCAGAGCCTGTCCGAAGACAGTCCTTAAACTTAGTTTAACTGAACACTAGAGGAGGGTTATCTATCCGTTTATCATTATTATTACATGTTTTCAAAATGTTATGACTTCATGAAAAGCTACACTAGGTGATAATATACTAAGTATATACAGTGTATAAAAATGTATTTATATCAAGTATCAAGTGTTTATAAAGTATGAATATTAAAAAAGGATATATAAAAGAGAATGTACCTCGTAAGTATAAAAGTGTATAAAGATTCGATGAAGTCTTCGGGTTCCTTCCGAGTGTCGTCTTCGGGATGTGTCTCCGGGTACCTGTATAAACACTTAGTAAAAGTGTTAGTAAGAGAATAAATAACTATCGAATGAATTAAAGAAATAATGAATAAACTTAACATAAAAAAACCCGTCTTTTGTACAGGGGAGGCCTTGGAAATCGACGGAAATTTCTTCATCGGCCAAGAGCGTAATATTTGTAATAAATTGTAAAATGAAAGAAAATATATTAGTTAAAGAAGTTTGAAAAAGTCAAAGAATAAGGGATGTGACATAAAGCTTTTAAAGGTGATTTGACATAAAGTCTTTGAAAAAGATATGATATTCTTTGAAAAGTGATATGACATAAAGTCTTTGAAAAGTGATTTGACATAAAGCCTTTAAAAAAGCAATTTGACATAAAGTTTATTAAACTTGACAAAAGGGAGATAAAACTTGTTTTGACCCTAGAATTGGTGTAGTATACACGGTGTTAAAATGTATATGTATATGATATATGTAAAAAATATAAGAATAAAAAAAATGAAAATATATGTAAATGTAAAAATAATGTATAGACAATGTAGAGAAACTATAAAGAACAAAATGTGTAAAAAATAATAAAATAAAAATGAGCATGTAATGTGATGATATTGTCAAAAAGGTAAAAGAAAATACTTGCAAGTGTATGAAAAATATATATAGGGGAGTAAAAAAAATGTATGCAAATTTAAAGAAAAAGTAGAGAAAATGTATGAAGAAAATGTAGAGATAATGTATGAATAAATATAAACAAAATGCATGAACAAATATAAAGACAAATGCATGAATAAATATAAAGACAATGCATGAATAAATGTAAAGATAAATGCATGAATAAATATAAAGACAATGTATGTAATGTATATAAAAATATAAAGGCTATACATATAATGAATGTAAAGACAAGGTATATAAAAGCGTAAAGACAATGTATGAAAAAAGAAGAGAAAAAAATAAAATAAAAGAGAGGAGGAAGATGCTAGTCTTGCTAGTCTTCCTATGAAAAGAAAATATGGAGAGTGTAGAGAGAAGAAAAATATATGTGAGGTAGTGTGAAGTGGTGGGTGGAGCCCGGCGGTGGATCATCAGGGGTAGTTGGCGGCTCTTTTGGTGAATAAGAAGAACGAAGAAGATGTTTAGGGGGTTTTCTTGGGAGGAAGAGGGCAAAAATCTGAAATTAGAGTGTGTTGTGCATGTGTAGAAGATGATGAAAATAAAATTGAACCCTTCAACTTATTTTATAAAACAAAATGACCCATCTTATGGTCCAAAGAATAATGGTCTTCCCCCTCTTGTCCCCTTTACCCCTTTTAACTCATGTGTAAAAATATGTTAACCAATGGATGAAGAACCCAACCCATCACTTCAAATGTCATCTTTTAAAAAGTGACAAGACCTTGACTTGATCTAATTATTGCTCTGCGTTGAAAAATTAATTGCTCCGATTTTCTCTACATCGACGGACTGTACTAAAATATAGTTAACTAATACATGTATAAATAATAATGTAAGTATAAAATATAAATATTAATGTATAAGATACAAAAATGTCTTTGCTATAAAATAAAGAAACAATTATTAACTGCACAAAATGATTGTATTACGCCATACATGTGCAAAAATAATGATTCTTGAAAAATATTAATAAATTTATAAAACTCCTAAAATGAGGACAATTATCAATAAATCATCAAAAATGTAAAAATGTGTAAAAAGCTATTTCGTGCTCTTTAACGAATCAGGACCACCCGAAACGTTAATTTCAAACATGGCGAGCCAAAATTAGGTGTCAACACTAGGTTAGAATCTTACCCCAAAGTGCTTGTGAATGCTTTTCCATTGCTATCTCCCCAACCCTTCAACTATTGAAGGTTTCATCAATTCTTGGGTTCTAATCTTCCACCCACTATTAATGGAGCTTAAGCTTGTCATGAGATTTGAAGAAGGGAAGATAATGAATCATGTAAGGGTTTGCACTTACGTTTAAGGAGGAACTCCACCCTAGCCCTAGGAAAATAGCCTCTCACTTTCTAGGAAAGTGTTTTTGTGTTTATGAGAGGAAAGACTTGAAAATTGCACATAAAAACGGACATTCTGCCCCAAATTTTCGCTGCAGGGGGTGCACCCTTCACTGCAGCGGGTGCCCAAATCCGGAACCTCCCGAACACAAACCATATATGCGTTTTGATTGTAAACCACGTTACGAACTCAACCGCGACCTCGGAATTCCCAAAAGAGATCATTTTAACCCGGTGTTGACCAAATCAAACCCAACACTATGAAACTAAGCCTTCACTCGAGACTCAAAACATTCCCCAACGCCTTGGGACCCAAACCAATGACTTCACTAAGTCATGGGTCGTACTACTAGACTCGGGGAAAGGGTTTACAAGGTTAAATGGGTCAAAACACTATAACGATCGAATGGGTCGTTATATCATATACCAATTTACCCATCATTTGTCCTCGAACGAAGAAGGAAAGTATGAAGGTTAATGATAACCCAAGGACATGCATTATAACCACACGGAAGCCTTCACGGCACCAAGCGCGCCCTAACCACTATCCGTTCATCTTATCAGTCAAAGCTTCTTATAGTTTAGCAAAAAGGCCCAGTTTCCATATTTCTGTACTCGAACCTACCACAGGAATTACTACAACGCATATGCGTCATCTAATATATCAAAGTTTGATCATACTAATCCCAATTTATACCTCTAATGATTACAACTTCTCTAGACCCTTATGATCACCAATGCAATCAGCAAATCTTTCTTAGATCAGTAAACTAAGATTTCATATCTCAACACGCTTTGTTTAATACTAACTATGTCAACCTTTTACCTATCAACCATTCAAGCCAAAGCAAACGAGTTTATCACGGACTTACCCGAACCTCTCTGTTTCTATCACTTACTTAATACTACAAAAGGACCACGTGAAACCCAACAGCCTAATCTATTCCACCAACTCATTTACCCTTTTCTGACTTAGACAACTAATTTAACTAAGATAACCATTACTTTAATAAGACGGAATTTAACTCAGATTTCTCGGAAATAAGCTTTACCTTAGCAAGATGTCGTACAACTGGGGAACACCAACCAACAAACATATATTCAAGCTCAATAACCACATAGGTAATTATAAAAATATAGTACAATAAATAATATCATCTCTCACCAGCCGTAAGTAACACAATAACCACTAGAGTCTTTATTTCTGTTATCCAACCAATGTCCCCTATGGTCTATGACACACTAGAACTTACCAATTCATACATAACCCTCGAGTCCACTTCACCTTGTACAACCTCAACATAACTCTCAAATTATTAGCTCTTGTTTCAAACGATCCCTCTTTTTATCCTTAATCAATCTTAGTCTAGATTAGAGATTCAAGCTTATGATTTACTATTTCATGAAATCCCATCTTACTATTGGCAAGACTCACCAATTAAACTAATATTTTAAGCCTATATTCAATTCTCAATGCTAAGGTAGAAACTCATCTTCTCCAACTAGCCCCCATACATTTGCACCATTAATTCAAGCCTAAGATGATAGATAATCATAAGCTAATGCAAGGGAACTCACCCCCAGAAGAAACAAATTCAAGAACTCTTCAAGTTACCCTAAGTCTCAAATCACCATTCTCATGTATCTAAAGGTTGAATTCTCAACTAACAAGTAATAATCCATGCTTCTGGATGATAAACTAACAATAATATTCATAACCTATCAATTATCACAAGGGTTCTTACGTTCTAGGGTTTTCTAGTCCCCAATTCACCATTAGAGGCCCTTTTAGATAAGGCATAATCTTAGGATGACAATGGAATGAACAAAGTACTCCTTGCCCTAGTCTTAGAAAATCTCCCTAAGTGCTCCTTGGGAACTGTGTTGGAGTTTTATGAATAAAGAATTCGGACTAAGTATTTAAAAACACGAAACATCAGAACCGTCGGGCGCGGCGGTCTCGTTATAAGCGAGCAAGGGCCCTTTGTGCAGCGGACCTCCGCTTTGTCCGCTTTCGGCTGGCAAGCACGGACTGCCATGCCGACACCCCCATTTCCCACATGACCGCGGCGGCGAGGAGCACGCGGCTACAGCGACCACGCCGCAGCGGTACAACCTCTGCAGCAGCGGTGCCACTAAACCAATGAGCTCGCTAATTCCACTAGTTTTTCACTCTATCACACAACACTTCATCCGAGGCCTCACAAACACAAACCAAATATGCACATTAATGTAAAACACCATACGAACTCACTCGTGGCCTCAGAATTCCCAACGGAGGTCTAAATTCCTGCGTCGCCTCCCCAATGGACTCAATACAACCAAACAATAATCATAAACAAGCCAAGTTTTTAGTTCTTAGACTTGTACATTTGAGTTTCTATTAGCTCATTCTCTTTCTCGGAGAGGTGTTACCGACTAAGGTGGTCAAGATTTCTATAACGACCGGGAGGGTTGTTACAGACAAATACCAATTATTCCCTTCCTAATAGTGGAGATTAATCTATCCAATGTTCTCTTCTTTACAAGATTATGCAAACAAAATAACCAAGTCTAAACTACAACCCATACAACTAAACTTCAAGTCACAACTGGAAACTGAACTTGGATCATGCGTCCGAATCAAGAAGACGCATCTAGTACCATACCAGGCCATACCATAACACAAACTGCTCGCATAAGAGTTTATGGAAGGGGTTTCCACCATTCGTGGAAGAATAAGACAAGGAAGTTGTCACACCCTTAATCCGATAGGGTGTGATGGGCACCCGACCCTTACCTAGGGCCGAGCGAACCCGCTGACTTTCGTAATACTCATAATCATCTTGAGCCCGCAAAACATGACATAAGCACATAATGAAATTTTTTTCGGAAAACAAACATGTCTTTCATCTTTATCAAATCAAATAAAACTAATCCGTATGAAATCTCGGCAAGATATGAAGTTCGTAACATAATGCATAATAATACATCGCTTACATAGCCGCTTACAAAACTAACATATCATACACACAACTTGCGCAAAGTCTCTACCATAACTTCGTATACCATACAAAAGCACACCGACTCGGCGACCTCAGGAAACGGACTCGCCAATCACCGGAATATCTTCCGCTAACATCACTTTACTCATCAGGTACTGCGCGGTAGAAACGCGACCCAGAAAATTCAGTCTGAAATGTCTGCGAGTATGCAAAGCATGAAATAATGAAACGAAGTCATAAGCAAGTAAGTAATGAAAGCGAGCACATCAGAATACCAAAATGCTTGTATCTGAAATACAAATCGTACATACAAACGATCCTGAAGACAAATATAACCATCGAATGCCAAAATGCTTAGCTTTCTTTTGAAAAACATTTATCTCACATATACGGAAAATAGAACATATCATATGAGTGACATTACCGATGTGGGATTTGCCTAAAACAGTGTGGGATTTGCCTAAACCAAAGGTGGAATTTGCCTCGGCTCTTCGGGTTTGCCCCACGCAGAAGCTCCGATCTTGCCGATCATATTCGAATACACATATATCATATCACATCATACTTCGTATCCCAAAGCGAGAAGATACGATAACAAATCGAGTCATAATCGAAACGATAAGAGAAAGTAAATGCAAAATCCAGAATGCCAAAATGCTTACTTATCAAAACACAAATGATGCACAGGGCTCTTAGAATATGGTCGCTCGCCCGTCATTGGCGCCATAACACCTCATACTCCAGAAGATTTCATATCTCCGAAACCCGACATACCGCGGTCAAAAATCCCGACATGCCGCATACCAGCGGTCAAAATCACAAAATCCGAAACCCGCGGTCAAAATGTGGCTTAAAATCGCGTACGCGGTCAAAAATCCGGCTGCAATATACATATACTACAGTACCCGGCCCTATAGCGGAGGGCTCGTGAGCACCGGACACATCATACTCGAATATCATATAGTGTACACGAAACATAACCGGCCCGGTTTCGAGGCGAAGGAAGTAACCATATATGCATGAGAACAGTCGTGGGAACCATATGCAATGCAAAACACTTACAAAGACCCAATGGATAATCAAAGCGAACCATCATTTATAAGCCAAAGCAAGTCAAAATCAACCGCATTTTCTTGAATATCACTTTGGGGAACATATCAAAGCTCAACCAGGAAACCATAGTTACGTATCGGGATCATAAGCTTACTAATCATCATTTCAGACTCAACAAATAAATAAGTAATCATACTCGGGGGTCGGAAAAATAGTCGTATTAAGTTCTTTCAAAAAGTCGTTAGCATTATACAGAAGAAAGTTGCGGGACTCACGGACGAGCGTCAACCCAATCCGGGCCCGCCTATGAAAATCAAAGTCATTATACGTTATAGAATCATTTACGAGCATATCAAAGCCATCCGGTTTTTGTCAGAAAAGTTACGGACGTTCGTAGTTACGAAACTCTTTTGAAAAACAAAACTTTTTACAACATTTGAGAACCAATCATACAAAGACATATAAACCATAGCTTGACCATATAAGGATGCCAACATCAAGAAGCAAATAAGCATCGTAAACATGCTCGGACTTTAAGAATAGAATTACCCCCGAGGCTTAATATTGTCATAGCTTAGCCATATCTAAGACATGCCAAAAGAAGGAAAGGTAAACTTTATATACCTCGTTTGCTTAAGCTATTCCGGAACTTAAGCCTCGGCTTCTCAAAATCTACAATAAGGTCATTAAGTACCAAGCATTATTATAAGCACTTAGAATCCAATGCAAAGCCATCATTTTATTTACGAAATTTGGGCGCATTTCCTATAAGTTCAACAACCCCGAGAACTCGGCCCGTCTTTACTCAACAAGCAATACCAACAACCATTCCAACAACATCTATAATGAATTCAAAACGCATTCTAACATTAGTAACTCTTTTCTATATAATTCGACGACATTCCCTTTTCGTTTAATTCGACTTTCTACATTCAAGGCAACGTCAATGCTCGCATATTCAAATACTAATCCGAGACCACTCAAACAAGTTTCAAGAACGCCTTAAACAATCCACACAACATTCAAACAAACCAAACAATACACCATGGAACCCGAAACCTTCCCCACTCAACACGAACAACAATAACATATTTCTTTCTTCCAAAACTCATAAACTACATCAACAACCACATATTACAATATCATCCAAATAAATAAACCATGTTATCAATATACTAACTTCACACATTAGCTTACAAATGATCCCAACTTCAACTTGTATCATCCAATACCTTCATTTTCATCACATAATCCACAACACAACAACCAAATTACACTAAATAAAATTTGTTCATTCTTCACAAACAACACAAACCATATTCGCCACCCCAACCAACCCACAACTTTGATGATTTTCATCCATTTTCACACATTACGACAACACCCAAACATGTTAGATACAATTAATTTACCAACTACCACAATACCACATACAAGCCCGCCACACACCACACATACTATAACAACAACACCACATATTCATGAATTCATTCATTTCCACATCCACAACATACGAACCATTCATAACATATTAAAAAAGATTAAAACTCACCCTTTCCACTTTGTTCTTCACTTAGCTAGGGTTGGGAATTGCATGAACAAGGGATTTGTTTGCTCCAACAACCTCTTCATGTTGTTTAGGACCTTCCAAATAGTGGAAAACCTAGAAGAAATAATTTTTTTGATGAAGATTTTTTATCTTCATTTTTCCTCCACCTTGGCCGAATGGCCCTCCTGGATTTTCCTCAAGTTTCTTGAAATTTCTTGAATTGGAAAAGATGAATCATATGTTGCTAGTCATCCATTCTCTATATATAAAAATCCCCACAAATATATGGTGTACACATGTGCCATTTCATGGCATGAAAACATTGGCCAACCATGGGTGGCCCATATGTCCCCCATGGCCTTGGCTATTTTTGGCTATTTTCATGAAATACTTATTTCACTTCTAGCCCTTAATTTCATGAAAAAATAACTAACTTTTCATAATTCACTTTTAACCCCAAATTTTTCTTATTCCAAATTACCCTTAACATTCCATACCAATGAAAAGATGAATATGCAACTTGTGCATTAAACCAAAATCAACAAAACCGAAAATTAAAGTCTTGTCCATGACTTGTCGCAACCAACTTAGAATATTCCAACGTACAAAGTACGAGGTATAACTGCAGTATACCAATTGGAATCGTCTGAGATACCAATTTGAATGTAAACAGTACGAAAGAATGAAAGAAGTGGAAGTTTCCTCTAACGTCCCATAGCCCTCTCGCGGATAGGTTCAAAGCTCTTCGTACTGATCCGCAAGCCTCTACTAGACATGTCCTTGTACAAAGAGATTCACGAACCTAGGCTCTGATATCAACTATCACGACCATAATTACCGATCGTGCGGGCACCTACCTTATTATCACTAGTAGCCGAACCCTTAAACGTTAACTGATTAATCATTAGCCAATTTCAACTTCTTTAATCATTAATTAACAGTCAATAGATAAGTGAACGAATAAATAAATAAAACAAGTCATAATTAATAGATATTTATAAGAAGGAAGTTCAACTATTACACTCCCAAAATCTGAAAGTCATCGTACAAGGACTCTAACCAACAATGTCTAAAGAATGAAGTATATCTCAGATATAATAACAAATAATGTCTAATGAAAGTAGACATCTGGGAAGAGAGATCTTCAAGTGGCATGGTATGGATAGAAGCTCACCCTCGAATCTGATCAAGCTAACTAACTTCAAGTTAGAGATATGGTCTGGATGAAATCTCTGGAACACAATCCGCACTAAAAAAGTGCGCAAAGAAGGTAAACAAGACAAACACTATGTACCGGTAAAGCATCATAGGCCGACTAAGATTAGTTCACGTATATAAGCATAAAATCAACCAAATAAAACGATAGGCACTTAATACTTAAATCCAAGTCACAAAATATCCCATACCTTAGTTATTGTACCTAAGATTTAAGCTTTTAAACCACAAGTCTCGTCAAGTTTCAATAATCTGTTTTGATAATCACAAGTCCAAGTTCCGTCCCTAGGTAGAGTTTAACTCAGTCAATGGTCATATTTATATCACAATAGGCATTTAACATCCATACCAAAATCAGAACCAAACGAGCATATCATAATGCGATCAAAATGTTAATGATGAGCAATACAAAATATGATGAAGCGCGTAATGCAATGTCAATGCACCGGCCAAATACCTCACTCCTCGTTGACTCATCACTCGTGTACACACATGCTTTGGTGTCTTTGCCCAATAGTCATGACACCAGTAGACCCATGGTGTATCCATGTACTACTCGTTCCTGTGAACGAACCTCGGACTCACGAGCTCTCAACTAGGCCACAATTATATATATACACATCACTTTCAATGATCAATTATCAAGTAGTATATCATTTTCATCAAGAAGATCATATTAACTTCTCACAACAATTGCCATCAAATAGTATCACAAGTTCAACAAGAAGAATATATTAACTTCTTCACTAATTTCACATCACAAGTTATGTCTCCACGTATTCCAGTTCATTAGTATGTATGGACTATGAACAATTAGCAATATCAATGTCAAACACAAGGCATCATGCCACAAGTCTTTCATGAATCATTATCTAACCATTTCCATCATGATGATGTTGAATGCATAAATGAGTGTAAACATGGTAAATCAATGCATACCAATAAAGCAACAGTGAAGGTACAAGCCATAAACCACAAGCCACAAGCCATATCAAGACTTAGATCAACTCAACCATGAAATGATCCAACTATGAAATGGATCATACATATCGTCTCACCCAACATAAGAGTCTATGGCCCTCTTTATTTCCACATATAGCATGTACGCCTCACAACTAAGTGTTGTATCACCAAGATGCTCCATTTTTCTATATATCATCATCAACAAGAATCATACATCAAGTTTTCATCTATGTACTATCATAAATATATAAATCACGATTCAGGTCTAAACTCATTATCCTTCCTTTCTCCGATGATATGTGTCACAATAAAAGAGAATTGAGTACAACACGACAATTTAGGTAATAAGTCTAATCACAATAACAGGACAACAAGCCATCATCAACAACAATCAACCTAATAGAAATCCATCCTGAATCGCCACAGTATGAATACAACTACACCTCATAGTTTAGTACATAAAGTAATGGCGATGAGCCCACAAAATCAGAAGTCATACCAACCTAGCTAATATCCAACCAAAACACCATGTCCGAAGACCTAATCATGCTTTCTCCGTCAATTCTACACAATACATACGTTTTGCTAATTAAAGTCTAACTAAAGTAAGTCGTAACCTACCCGAAATGCGAGCAACGCTCCTCAATCATCAAACTTAGTCTTGCCTTCCTCTTTGGAGAACCTCGAAATGATTAACGTCTATCAAATATGAATTCTACGTCAGAATACGAATCTAAGGATACCCATATTGCCATACTTTTAGAAAAATACCCAAAATACCCCTACAATGTGACTCCGGGTTCATGAGGGTAAAACTACATGCTACCTATCATCAAGTTAACCTTCAATCTTAATTTCATGGAATTCTATTCATCACAAGATATCCAAACTCATCTTTTCTATTTTTAGTCATAGGGTTCTTAACCCATTAGTTCTTCACAAATAGTGTGTAGGATGACTATGAGATGATGATAATCGACAATAAATAATGAATACTAGGTTAGAATCTTACCCCAAAGTGCTTGTGGAACTTTTCCATTGCTATCTCCCAACCCTTCAACTATTGAAGGTTTCATCAATTCTTGGGTTCTAATCTTCCACCACTATTAATGGAGCTTAAGCTTGTCATGAGATTTGAATAAGGGAAGATAATGAATCATGTAAGGGTTTGCACTTACGTTTAAGGAGGGAACTCCACCCCTAGCCTCAGAAATAGCCTCTCACTTTCTAGGAAAGAGTTTTTGGGTTATGAGGAGGAAAGACTTGAAAATTACACTTAAAAGCGACATTCGCTTAAATTTTCGTAGCGCGAGTGCACCCCCGTTTACAACAAGTTCGCGTCGTCGCTACAGCGGGTACCCAAAATTCTGAAATGTTCAAAACTTTGTTTTATCCCCCGAAACTCATCCAGAACCTCCCGGATACAAACCATATATGCATTTTGACTGTAAACCACGTTACGGACTCAACCGTGACCTCGAAATTCCCAAAAGAGATCATTTTAACCAGGTGTTGACTAAGTCAACCCCAACACTATGAAACTAAGCCTTCACTCGAGACTCAAAACATCTCCGAAGGCCTTGGGACCCAAACCAATGACTTCACTAAGTCATAGGTCGTACTACGGGACTCAGGGAAAGGGTCAACAAGGTTAAATGGGTCAAAACACTATAACGACGAAACAGGTCGTTACACCGGCTTGCTACAATTCATAGCGAATCACCAAGAGTTGAACTTATAATTTTGAAATAAATTGTTCAGCATTTTCGGGAGTCCGCCAAAAAAATTTTAAAAAAATTCACCCGTATGTTTTTGCTTCAAACTATCCAATTTAGTCCAAATCAATCCAATAAAAAAAAAGTAATGACTCTTTAATTTTTTACCATACATATAGAGAAGATGATGAGGAAGGAAGAGGGAGAAGAATGTTATAAAAATAAGCTCAAGTTTTATATTTACCTAACTTTTTTTAACAAGATAATAACAAATACCAGCATCTATATATATAATAAAGTTAGACATAGATAAGGTGATGTGACACCTCTCTATGACCACCATTGCTATTTATCTTTTTTGTGATTTTTTTTTTGCCCTTTTCTCCTTATCTTTCTATTTAACTTTTTCTTTTTTTTAAAATCTAAAAGTGGCTAAATAATTACATTATTAAATGAGAAGGATTGCATTATTGACGTTTAGTCCTCCGCGGCCTATTCCCCTAAAATTGTAACTGTAAACTATTTATTTTTGTATCATTAAATAGTTTTTAGACATAATCTCCTCAATTACTTAAGAAAGTAAATGTAGAAAACATTTAGGAAATGAAAGATCACAAAACTATTCAACAACGAGGGTTTTTGGTTACAAAATTAGAGGGGAATTAAATTTCACCAGCCGAAAGAGATAGAAACTAATAATGCAAATCTATTTTGCTGTCATATAGTACCGTTACAAAATTAGAGGTGAATTAAATTTCACCATACAAGGCACATAGGTCTACTGAGGTTTCCTTGACCAAATTTTTACCCCTATTGTTGTGTGAAAAAATTGTATGATTCCCAATCACTCTATGCTCTCTCATATCAATAGAATGGTTTTCACATTATCATCTACCAATTAACTATGGTTCCATTTATCATTATTATGATTCAGGGGGCTAAGGCAGGGCGACAATGTGAGATCTAAGAAAGTTCTTGGAAGCTTTATGAAGGCATTAAAACGGCTTACTTTTACAACAGCGTCATTCTTCTTACTATGATTTATCTTTATGTCAAATGCTATGGACTGAACAAGAGATGGATAAAATTCTATTTTTTTCTTTGCTTTTTTGGACAAGGTAAATGCACAAAAAACCTTTCTACTTTTAGTTTTAGTTCGATAGTTTGACGTTCATTTTCATGTCGTAGGCTTTATTCGAAAAGCTTATTTCGAATTCAGTTTATCAACAGGTAATTCTTTCTTGCAGACAAAAAGGTATCTCGTGAAGATCGGAGCAATTAAAAGGCTGAAGGTTTTTAAAACCTAGGGTCGTACATCTTAAAAGTTATGCCAAGAAATACAAACATTCCGTTAGCCATTTAAAAGGCAATTAACAAGGCATTAATTAATATATATATATGCATTGACAATTCATAGATGTTTCTAAAAGGACATGTAATGTGATAATTTAAGAAAATAACATATTACAATAGGCTATATGCTATATGATCATATAACTTAAATTGGATTAAAAAAAAAAGTAGAAGGCATCACGCATTATATCACTAACTTAAATAATATTTTGATTTAGAGCGTAGAAATCATTTACTGAGAATTATTTGAATTATTATTCTTTTTTAATGGTGAATTTGTGATTAACTAGACTGGATACAAGAAAAATTGCCTCTTTGATTTGACGTAGTTATGATTTTAGTTTGTTCTTATAGATTGCTAAAAACTCAAACCTATTCTTTTTGTCACGACCCTAATTACCGATCGTGCAGGCACCTACTTTATTATCACTAGTAGGCGAACGAACCCTTACCCGTTAACCCTTTAATCACTAGCCAATTTTAATTTCTTTGATCATTTATACTAACATAAATCAATGAACATCTGAATGAATATATATAGTCTACCAAGTCAAAATAAATAAATGATACAAGTGCGGAAGTCTGACTATTACATGCCCAGAATCTGAACGTCATCGTACAAGGACTCTAACTAACAGTGTCTAAAGAATGAAGTATATCTCAAATATAATAACAAATAATGTCTAGAATGATATTAGACATGCGGAAAGAGAGATCTTCGAGTGGCATGGGGTAGAAAGCTCACCCTCGGATCGATCGAGCAAACTAGCTTCAAGCTAGAGATGTAGCCCGGATGAAGTCTCTCGGGAATACAATGCACTTAAAAAGGGTGGCGAAGGTAGTATCGGTACAAACACTATGTATGTCGTAAAGCATCGTAGGCCGACTAAGATTGGTTCACGCATATAAGTATAAAATCAACAAGATAAATAGATAGGCACTTAATACTCAAATCCAAGTCACGAGAATATCCCATGAGTCACGGCCCTAAGATGGAGCTTCTAAACCACAAGTCTGTCAAGTCTTAATAATCTCACCTGATAATCACGAGTCCAAGTTCCGTCCCTAGGTAGAGTCACTAATTCACCATTTAACTGAGTTAATGGTCATATTGATATCACAATAGACATTCAACATCCATATCAAAATCAGAACCAAACGAGCATATAATAATGCAGAATAAAATGTAATGATGTGCAATGCAAAATCGATAATGTCAATACAATGCAATGCGGACAATCACTCGGCTGACACACACGTACTATCAAGTCATTGCTCAGTAGTCATGACCTGCAGGGGACCCATGGTGTCCATGAAACACTCGTTTCGGAACACTCCTAGGACCCGAGCCATAAATCCTCCGCCCCGGAAAGAACCTCGGTCACGGATCCACATTGTAACACCTCGTACTTTCATGCTAAACCATATCGGTAATATCCCGTAAATCCGAGTTAGATGTGAACGTATGAAACTAGTATAAAGATCATATTTTAGCTATATGAATCCATTCGGGTGATAAACAGTCGTTTTGAAGTCAAACCAAAAAGTGAAGTTCTTAAGGCCTTCTAAATTCGTCTAAGTCTGAGACAGTTGTACTTATGGCCCGTTTTCGGGTAGTGACTTTAGGATTTTGAGAAAACTCAAAACATGAAAGTTGTAGGCCTTTGAAATACCTTTCCAACCATATATTATGGAGCTCAAACGAAGCTCTATGCTAGAAGTTATTCCCGTTTTACTCTACGCGAAGTGCTGCGCGATCGCGCACCCGAGCGATGTTACGCCATTTTGCATGATCACACAATGCGAAGTAACCTCAGGTCGCGCGACCCGCGCACCGACCACGATGTTTTAAGAGCCAAATTTCGTTATATTTATTCCCTTCGTTTTAAACCGATTTTTACGAGGTAAAGAACCTAAAGAAGTCTCTCGAAGCCACACGGCTCTTCTCTCCCAACCTTCAAGATACTTTAAGGTAAGCCTATTCCATGCATTCCAAGTAAATTCCAACATATGTTCATGATCATTAAGTAAGAACTCATCATTCTTAACATAGGGTTTTCAAGAAAACCCGATTAAAGGATTCAAGACTAGGTTTTGGGATTCTTATTCAAAGTTCATATTTTCATTTACAAGTTTGGAGCATTACTGGGTATGTAGAGTTACTATCTACGTGTGGGAACATCATTGTTTCTTCCCCACGCCTCATAATTCATAAATTATGATTCTCTACTAAAACTAGGGTTTCTATACCATGCTCATGATAACCCTAGGTCCGTATCCATGATTATATTATGTATGAATTGTTATAATTTCATCATTGAGTTCTTAATATTTCTTTATGATTATTGGGAATCCGTCTGTAATCCATAAAAACCTATATCTTGCATTCCATGGGTTCTTGCATGCATGTTTTTAAATAAAAATGCTCATTTCATGAATATCCTACATGTCTACAAGTTTTCATGCAATTGTATTTTATAACTATGTTCGTACCATGACTCGAATACAGCATGTACTAAATACAAGTTATTTCATGAAACCATGTTTACAAGTTATTTCGTGAAATCATGATTACAAGGCAACTACAAGTTAATTCACGAAAATCATAGGCTTCTTAGCCAACTATATTATGTTCATGTTTTTGGGAGTTGCACGAATTACCGAGAAGGCTCGGAAGGCACGAGAACTATGTAACCCGCCCGTGAGGACAAGGATCGCTCGCCCGGCTAGGGACGATACCTTTTTACACGCGAATGGATCCATCGGGCACGTTACCACCTCATACACGCAGCAAGGTATGGGGGCTCTTGATCGGCGGTACCAGGACTCCACGTACCCACGTGGTGATATCACATGGTCGGTTTATGAAATTCTCTCTCTCTTACTTATCGTGTTTTACGTATATATATATATATATATATATATATATATATATATATATATATATATATATATATATATATATATATATATATATATATATGTATTCGTGCTCGTGCTCGTACTCGTATTCGTATCCGAGGTTTTCGGTTTCGATTCTTATCATGTTATTCCGTATCCCGTGTTAATTCTTTCGATTGCTTTACATACCGGTACATTCAATGTCTTTGACGTCCCCTTTGTGCCGGGGGCTGCATTTCCACGATGCGGTACGATTCTGACGGACGACGCCTCTGCTCGATAGGATACGCACGTACCCGACTCGTTGGTGAGCCGTCTCGTTCGGGGTTTAGACAATGTCATTCTTTAATTAGTTTTTCATCTAAAGGTATCTTTGGGGGCCTTGTCCCGGCAAGTATGTTTTCCGGTCGAGTTCACAATTAGAGGTTTCATAGACTAGTCGGTTTAGTTATGTTAGACGAGGGCAAGGTGTTTAGCCGTCTTTGGCTCGGCCTAAGTATTATTTCCGCATTTATGATTTAAACAAGTACTTCGTTAAATTATTATGACATCGCGTGTTTTATAAAGGCTCATCACGTTCATGCTATGTTTCCGCTCATGTATGCCTCATGATGATTGACAAGTCGTGTGGTTCGCTCGGTCGCGTACGATCGAAGCACCGAGTGTCGTGTTACGCCCGAGCCATGGTTCGGGGCATGACAAAACTTGGTATCGAGCCTAGGTTAGAGTGTCTTTAGGGGTCTAGAAAGGTGTCCGGTGGGGTCACTTTTATATGTGTGAGGGCCCCGTACATATAAACGATTGACCGCGAAGACATTCGGGATTGTCTCGGCTTCTTTCGTATTCTAGATCGTGCGATTCGACGATACTTTTAAGATGCCTTTCTAATTCGTGTGTGTACGTATTTTTCGAGAAAATACTGCCCGAAAAAAGAAAATACACCGAGAAAGGCTACGGCCACCGGCCAAGGGCTACTGCGGAAGCGACTCGCGAAAGACCGTTCCGACTCGGACAACGGCTCGAGCCTCTCCTGGGTTACACCTCCGAGTGATTCGAATGTTAGGAATGCTATCAATATGCTCACTGGTAGCGGCTCGGGCCCCCAACGTCGAAATGCGGGTCAAGTTCGGGAAATAATGGAGAGTCTTCTAAGACTAAGGATTTCCTCGGGAATGAATCCCAGAGTCTTCACGGGGACGAAGAAAGACGAAGACCTCGGGACTACGTTGGTGCTCGGAAAATTTTCGGGATTATGACGATTCTGAAAGCGAAGCGGCTACTTTTGGAGCTCATAGTACCTTGGAAACATTGCTAACACATGGTATGAATCTTGGGAATTGTCCCGAGGTGAGGATACACCTGATGCTACATGGGATGAGTTTGCAAGTGCATTCCTAGACCACTTCATGCCATATTCGACCAACTTCAGGGTGCCCAATGTTATTCCAAGATTGACCTTAGATCGGGCTATCATCAGTTAAAGGTTAAGGAAGTTGATATTCCGAAGACCGCTTTCAGAACCCGTTATGGCCATTTTGAATTTCTTGTTATGTCATTTGGTTTGACAAATGCGCCGGTATTTTCATGGATCTTATGAACGGGTCTTGAGCCTTATCTCGATTTATTGTCATTGTCTTTTGATGACATTTTGGTGTATTCCCGTAGTGAGGGTGATCATACGAACGTCCTAGAATAGTGTTGCGAGACTCTAAAAAAAAGATCGCGAACTTTTTGCAAAATTCTCAAAGTGTGAGTTTTGGCTTAAGTCAGTGGCGTTCTTAGGCCATGTGATCTCATGTGAAGGTGTTAAAGTTGATTCTCAGAAGATTGATGCTGTAAGGAGTTGGCCCAGACCCACCTCAGTTTCTGATATAAGAAGTTTCTTGGGTTTGGCAGGCTACTATAGGCGTTTCGTAGAAGGATTTTCCTCTATTTCTACTCCATTAACTAAGTTGACTTAGAAGAAGATTAAGTTTCAATGGTCAGATGCTTGTGAGCGAAGCTTTGAAGAGTTGAAGAAGACTAACTTCGCGCCGAGTTTGACGCTACCGGAAGGAACCGAAGGGTTCGTGGTTTATTGTGATGCTTCGGGAGTTGGTCTCGGATGTGTCTTAATGCGGTATGGTAAGGTTACGGCTTATGTCACATCTCGTCGACTCAAGATTCACGAAAAAATTATCCGACTCATGACCTAGAGTTGGCCGGCGGTAGTTTTTGCACTTAAGATATGGCGTCATTATTTGTATGGAGTGCATGTTGATATTTTCACGGATCATAAAAGCCTGCAGTATATCTTTAAGCAAAGGGAGTTGAATCTTAGACAGAGGAGATGGCTCGAATTGCTTAAGGATTATGACGTGGATATTCTTTATCATCCGGGGGAAAGCGAATGTTGTAGCCGATGCTCTTAGTCGGCGTTCCATGGGAAGTTTAGCCCATATGGATTCAGATAAGAGATTCATGACCAAGGAAGTTCACCGTTTAGCCAGTCTTGGGGTTCGACTTTTAGACTCCGAGGACGGTGGTGTGGTTATTCAGAATAGAGCTCTTTCTTCTTTAGTCGTGAAAGTCAAGGAGAAACAGTTTAGTGATCCCTATTTCTTGCAGCTGAAGGAGGGGATTCACAAGCATAAGACGACGGCTTTTGAACAAGGGGGAGATGATGGTACCTTGAGATATCGAGGCAGATTGTGTGTTCCAGATGTAGATGGGCTCGGAGAGAGCGAATTATGTCGAAGCTCGCAACTCCGGTATTCCGTTCACCCGAGGTTCCACTAAGATGTACCATGATCTTAAGGAGATTTATTGGTGGAATGATATAAAGAAGAATGTAGCGATTTTGTAGCTAAGTGTCAAATTGTGGTAAGAAAGCCGAACATCGGAGGCACAGTGGCTTGGCTCGGAATATTGATATTCTGTGCGGGAAATGGGAAATGATCAATATGGATTTTGTATCGGGTCTACCTCGTTCGGTAGGAGACATGACTCTGTTGGGTGATCGTTGACGAGGCTAACTAAGTCGGCGCACTTTTTACCGATCAAGACCACGGACTCGGCGGAAGATTATGCCAAGTTATATGTCAATAAAATTGTCGGGTGCATGGGACCCCGGTGTCCATTATTTCGGATCGTGGTGCTCGGTTCACGGCGAGCTTAAAATCCTTTCGAGAAAGGATTGGGTACCAGGTGAACCTCGGCACGGCTTTTCATCCGCAGACAGATGGCCAGGCGGAGCGTACTATTCAGACCCTCGAGGATATGTTGAGAGCATGCGTCTTGGATTTCAAAGGTAATTGGGATGATCACTTGCCTCTCATTGAGTTTTCTTATAACAACAGTTATCATGCTAGCATTGGGATGACACCGTTTGAAGCTCTATATGGGCGAAGGTGTAGATCACCAATTGGTTGGTTCGAAGTTGGTGAAGCAGAGTTGTTAGGACCAGATTTGGTTTATCAGGCTATGGAGAAAGTCAAGTTAATACAGGAGCGTTTGAAAACGGCTCAGAGTCGCCAGAAGTCTTACACAGATGTGAGGCGAAGGGACTTAGAATTTTCAGTTGATGATTGGGTGTTCCTTAAAGTCTCACCCATGAAGGGTGTTATGAGATTTGGCAAGAAAGGCGCAAACTCGGTCCCGGATATATTGGACCTTACGATTTTGCGGAAGGTTGGTCTAGTAGCTTATGAACTTGAGTTGCCACAAAGATCTAGGCTTTGTACGTCCATGTATTTCATGTGTATATGTTGAGGAGGTGTGTGGAGACCGTCGTTGGTTATTCCTACGATACTATAACAATTAAGGATGGTTTGACCTATGAGGAGATCCCTATAGCCATTCTTGATCGTCAAGTTCGCAAGTTGAGAACTAAGGAAGTAGCCTCAGTAAAAGTGTTACGGAGAAGTCAGAAAGTTGAGGGAGCTACATGGGAAGCCGAGGAGGACATGAAATCCAAGTGCCCATTTTTGTTTGAAAAGCAAGCAGAGAACTCTCAAGGTAACTTTCCATAGCCCATGTCATGTCATGTCTCATGTTTCACGCTCATGTCTCATGCTTCAGTATTCATATTTCCATGTAATCGCGTCATTTCATGTCCTACGTTTCATGTATGTTCCTTCATGTTCGTGTATTCAAGCCATGTCCGGTCCCCGATCTTAACCACGACCCGTCGTTACGACGACGAATGATCCCGAGAGGAGATATTGTAACACCTCGTACTTTCATGCTAAACCATATCGGTAATATCTCGTAAATCCGAGTTAGATGTGAACGTATGAAACTAGTATAAAGATCATATTTTATCTATATGAATCCATTCGGGTGATAAACGGTCGTTTTGAAGTCAAACGAAAAGTGAAGTTCTTAAGGCGCTTACAGGGTCGTCTAAGTCGAGATAGTTGTGCTTATGGCCGGCTTTCGGTAGTGACGTTAATTTTGAGAAAACTCACTTAAACATGAAAGTTGTAGGCCTTTGAAATACCTTTCAACCATATATTATGGAACTCGAAAAAGACTACGTGCTAGAAGTTATACCCGTTTTACTGCGCGAAGTCTTTGCGCGATCGCGCGCCGGAGCGGCGGTGTTACGCCGCGCCCATTTCCGCGATCTTTTGCCGAGTAACCTCCAGCTGCGCGACCGCGCACCGCCCCGACATTTTAAGAGCCAAATTTGGTTATATTCATTTCCACTTCGTTTAAAAACCGATTTTTCGAGGTAAAGAACCCTAAAAGTCTCTCGAAGCCCCCAGAAGCTCTTCTCTCCCGCCTTCAAGATACTTTAAGGTAAGCCTATTCCATGCATTCCAAGTAAATTCCAAAATACGTTCATGATCATTAAGCAAGAACTCATCATTCTTAACATAGGGTTTTCAAGAAAACCCAATTAAGGGGATTTAAGACTAGGTTTTGGGATCTTATTCAAAGTTCATATTTTCATTACAAGTTTGGAGCATTACCAGGTATGTAGAGTTACTATCTACGTGTGGGAACATCATTGTTTTTTCCCCACGCCTCATAATTCATAAATTATGATTCTCTACTAAAACTAGGGTTTCTATACCATGCATGATAACCCTAGAGTCCATGTCCATGATTATATTATGTATGAATTGTTATAATTCCATCATTGAGTTCTTAATATTTCTTTATGATTATTGGGAATCCGTCAATAATCCATAAAAACCCATATCTTGCATTCCATGGGTTCTTGCATAAATGTTTTAAATAAAAATGCTTATTTCATGAATATACATGTCTGAAGCTTTCATGCAATTGTATTTTATAACTATGATTATGCCATGACTCGAATACACATATGCTAAATACAAGTTATTTCATGAAACCATGTTTACAAGTTATTTCATGAAACCATGTTTACAAGTTATTTCGTGAAATCATGATTACAGGCAACTACTAGTTAATTCACGAAAATCATGGGCTTCTTAGCCAACTATATTATGTTCATGTTTTTGGGAGTTGCACGAATTACGAGAAGGCTCGGATGGCACTGAAACTACGTAGCCACCGTGGACAGGATCGCTCGCCCGATTAGGACGATACCTTAATTTTACAACGAATGGATCAATTAGGCACGTTACCACCTCATTACGGCAAGGTATGGGGGCTCTCGCTGTCCGGCGAGGTACCGGACTCCGCGTACCCACGTGGTGATATCACATGGTCGGTTTATGAAATTCTCTCCTACTTATCATGTTTTACGTATGTTATATATATATATATGTATTCGTACTCATGCTCGTACTCGTACTCGTATTCGTATCCGGAGTTTTCGATTTCGATTCTTATCATGTTATTCCATGTCCCGTATTAATTCTTTTGCTTTACACACCAGTACATTCAATGTCTTTGACGTCCCTTTGTGCCGGGGGCTGCGTTTCGATGCGGTACGGTTACGGGACGATGCCTGCATAAATAGGATGCGCACGTCTTATTGGTGAGCCCGCTTTTCATTCGGGGGTTTAGACAATGTCATTCTTTAATTGATTTTTTTTTGCATAAGGTATCTTTGGGGCCTTGTCCCGGCAAGTATGTTTGCCGGTCGGGATTCACGATTAGAGGTTTCATGAACCTAGTCGGTTTAGTTATGTTAGACGGGCGAGGTGTTTAGCCATCTTTGGCTCGGCTCGTATTATTTCCGCGTTTATGATTTAAACAAGTACTTATTTAAATTATTATGACATCGCGTGTTTTACAAAGGCTCGTCACGTTCATGCTATGTTTCCGCTCATGTATGCCTCGACGATGATTCGACGAATGTGGTTCGCTCGATCACATTCAGTCAGGCACCGAGTGCCGTGTTACGCCCAGTCCATGGTTCGGGGCGTGACACACATCATGTATCACTCGTTCCGGAACACTCCTCGGACCCGAGTCACTTATTGCCCTACGCCCGAAATTTACCTCGGACTCGAGCTTATACACCCGCCGTTCCCGAAAGAGCCTCGGACTCGGAACATTTCGATCATACAGAAACAACTGTTACATCCCTCTTAATGAGAAATTATCAAGTATTATATTATTTTTTTATCGAGAAGATCATATTAGCTTCTCACCACGTGTGTCATCAATTTGTATCCATGAATCATCAAGAAGATTATATTAAACCGCACGATTTCACATCCTGATGTATGTCTCGATGTATTTAGGTTCATTAGTATGTATGGACTATGAACAATCAACAATATCAATGTCAAACACAAGGCATCATGCCACAAGTCTTCCAAACCATTTCTATCAGGCATGAGTGTATGAATGCATAAATGAGTTTAAACATGGTAAATCAGTACAAGCCAATAAAGCAACAGTGAAGGTACACGTCACAAAGCCACAAGTCATATCAAGACTTGGATCAACTTAGCCATGAAATGAATCATACAATCACCTCAACCAACATAATAGTCTATGTCCCTCTTTACTTCTACATGTACCAAGTATGCCTCACAACTAAGTCTTGTATCACCAAAAAGCTCCACTTTTCTATATATTATCATCACAATCAATCAAGTTTTCATCTACGTACGTCATAAGTTTATATCACAATTCAAGCCTATACTCATTATCCTTCCTTTCTCTGCGATAATATATGTCACAATAAGAGAGAATTGGGTACGACACGACAATTTAGGCAAGAAGTCTAATCACATGACGAGGAAACAAGCCACCATCAACAACAATCGCCTAATAGGAAAATCCATCCCGAATCGCCACAGTATGAATACAACTACACCTCATGTTTCAGTACATAAAGTAATGGCGACGAGCCCACAAATCAGCAATCATACCAACCTAACTAATATCCAACCAAAACACTATTGTCCGAAGACCTAATCATGCTTTCTCCCATTAATTCTATAGAATACATACGTTTCGCTAATCAAAGTCTAACTAAAGTAAGCCATAACCTACCTGGAATGCAGAACAGGAGCCACAAACTACTCCACACGAGCCTTCTATTTCTGAAGCGCCTCATAACGGTCAAAGTCTAACAATATGATACTAAGTAAGCAACAATCCATGTACTCAAACAAAAACGACAATTTGGGGAAGAAGACCCACTTACTTCTACCCTCTTCAATGGATGAAACCATCCTTTAATGGTAAATTTGTCATAACTTCTACCTCTACAATCATTAACCTTCAATTCAAGGGTTGCTAATCAATTTTACCCCTTTACAACAGATTTTAGAACAAAGATTCCATTTTTATTAGAACCCTAAGTCTCAACATGCAATTTCAATCATAAGAAATCAAATTCCTTTCCTAGAAAGTGATAATATATACTCCTAGATGATTAATCAACAATAAAATAAACAACCCACCAATTATTTAGGGGTTTACTAATTCTAGGATTTTCACCCACCATTGATGGACCTCTTAGAATAATCATGGAGCTTGAAGAATAAGGGAAAAGGAATAAATAAAGATGGAAACTTACCCTCCAAGATGCTTTCATCAATGAATGGGATGAATTTTGTCTCTTTCTCACTTGAAAACTGACTTTGGGGTCTTGGGAATAATGGGTGGAAGTTGGAGTATTAAAAACAGGATTTGGGCCCCCCCCCCCCCCCCGCGTTGGCTGCTGTGGCAGTCTCCAGACCACTACAGCGGTCCCGCTATAGTGGCCTCTTGGTCGCTATAGCGGCCTTCACGTGGACAGGTTCGTACTAAAATGGTCATAACTCCCTCATCCGAAGGCCAAACGCGTCGATTCTTTTTCCTATAGCTTCGTAATTTCGATACGGATCTAATGGTTCAGACCTCAATCAAAAAAAAGGTTGGATCCTCAATCTGGATCCATTTCTATCCATAAACCTCCGACGAAAACACCGAATACGAGCGTGAGAAAACCCAAACCCATCCAAAACTCTTCGGAACCTCACCAAAACTTGTGGACAAGTTCAAAATCATCATATTTACATATTGGAACTTCCAAATCATTGACACGGGGTCATCCTAACCCGGCGTTGACCGTGGTCAACTCTAACTCGTCAACTTAACTAGTTTCTCCATCAATGACTCAATTACACTCGAACCTTGCGGAAACCAACCCAATGACTTCATTAAGTCATAGATCATACTAACGGGACTTGGGGAAAGGGTCAACAAGGTTAAATGGGTCAAAACACTATAACGACTAAACGGGTCGTTACAATTTTAGAAGTTGAAAGTAAGAATTTTGAAGAGTACATAATCTCATCTTAGTCTGAGCGAAAAAAGAAAATAAATTTGTCATAATAGATGGTAATTATTTTTATTTTTATTTATAGGATTTAAACAAAATTAGTTTTTGTTCCTTCTCTAAGTTTAATTTCTTTAACTAATGCTATTATAATTTTGAAATGTTATATATGTACTATTAGTGAAGTGCATGATGATCAACAATTAGATATATATATATATATATATATATATATATATATATATATAGTTTACTTTTAGAATCCAAAAAATGTTATTTGTTAGTGTTTTCTTTCTCATAAAAAAAAAGGAATAATATATGAGCCTATTATTAGCTTGGTTATCTTTTTTATAAATACTAGTTTCTCGACACGTCCGTTGCACGTGTATGCCGAGTTCTATATGATATACTTGTGTAAAATAAAAGTTGGAATAAATAATTACACAAGAATAATATAATAGTTTCTTTGAATGGTTAACGTGGATCGTCATATAATGACTTGTTTGTTGCGGTCAAGATGATATGATATCATTTGAACTTACGAAGACGAACAATCAAAGATTAATTAGGTACAGGATTTTGTTCTTATTCTTATTCTATAAGGTACAAACATGTAATTCAGCATATCTCACCTAATACTTCCGTGTAGATGATATTCATGGTGTATGTTCTTTTATGTCCCTTCGGTTGCTCGAATGCATATTAGCTTTGTAGTTGAGACACTAACATCACAAAAGCCAAAGGCGAAATTTATCATCTTTCATGTGTTCAAGAAATTTACCTACATTTTCAGTTGTTCAAGAAATTTACCTACATTTTCAGCAAAATCTCCCCATAAAGTAACAGTTGTATGATCACAACTACAATTTACAATTGTAAATTGTGTAAATTACGATAGCTTATCTATTTAATGCGTCAAATAATCATTTTTCACGAATGCTTACCTTTCGTTTGTAACAATTATCTCTGTTCTATTATTCCGTCTTTTTCCAATAAGTGGTTTCACTATAACCAACATGCAAAGTACATTTAAAGTAAGATAAGGCCCATTTTGTCATAAATATATTTTTGGTTTTTTTCAAAAAAAATTATTCAAAATAGCATTTGGTTATATACTGGACTGACTTTTAAAAATATTTTTGAAGATGACTTTCAAGATTGAAAAAGTGATTTTAACCAGTTATTCAAGTGAATTATTTTCCACTCACAATTTTTTTTTTTTAAAGTTAAATGCATATACAAAATAAGTTCAACTTTCAAATACCCTTTTTCTATTTTTTTCAAATACTACTTTGTTTAAAAAGAATGTCATATTTTTTTAATGTCCACACACCAACTAAATTAGTTAGAAGTATCAATTAAGTATGTACGGAAATAATTGATAAAGTACATAAAGAATTATCAATAGGGTTGTCCAATTTTTTTTTGGAATAATTGATGAAGTTCATAGCTGAGAAAAGTACGGAGCATTAAACGAAGGCCAAAAGAATCTTACCCTCGATAAAGATTAAGACGGTCACAATAATTAAAGGAAGTATTCCGAGTTGATTTTCACAGAGAGCAATTATATGAGATTGTTAATGCTTAGTTCATATATTTATGTGTCCTCATATCCTTTAACTAGTGAATTGTTTCGCGCTTCGCGCAATCAGGGGCGGATGCAGTAAGAGGCCAGGGTGTTCACCCGAACGCTCTGGACAAAAAATTACGGTGTATATTTAAGGTAAATTTTACGTGTTCATGTACATATATTAACTTTGAACACCCCGAACATATATTACGGTGTATATCTAGGTCCGGTTATTATTCGGAACACCTAAGTGAAAATTAGGATCCACCATCGCGCAATTATAAAACTCTTATTGAATTTATGAAATATTTTTTAAATATTCGAGTAATAAAAACAATGAAATGTTGTTTAGTCCTCAAATTCAATGGATTAGATTTTATGTTCTAAAGCATGTTATTATTGTCGCTTAGTTTTATTCATTTTCTTTATTTTTTAACAATTATGGGCTTTTAATGTTCCAAAAATACTTGAATTTTATCTAGTAATATAATAATCTATATAAGTGGAACATCGTTTAAACATATTTTCCTTTGTTCATTTTATTTTACGGAGTTTTAATCTTTTTTATGCCGATATGCATATAAATTTTAAACATAGTCTTTCTTTGTTCATCTTAATATATTGAGTATGTATCCACCTTTCAAGATTTACATTTAATTCTTTCTCCGTTTTAAAAATCTTCAAATTAAAAGGAAAAAATGCCGCAACAATAACGGTCCTACAAAAGTAATAAGGAAAAGGGAGAAAAGCACACAAACAGAATCTCTTCGATTAATTTTGTCTTATCTTTTTCCTTTCTTCTACCTTTCTTTCCCCTTTTCTTCTTCTTCTTGTTTCTTGCTTCCTCACCCTTTCATTTTAGAAAGAGTATTTACTTTTTCTTGTTCTTCTTTCACCAGAAGCATCACATTTTTATAACCAACAACTCCACACTAAAGCTACTCTTTTTCATCTTCAAAATCCGAAACTATACTAAAATTCATTAAATCTAAAAAAAAAATTGCTCGTTCTTTTAAAACATTTTCTTAAGAATTCAACATACAAATATCATTGGAAAAAGGAGAAAGAATTAAATAGGACGAATTTTCAAGGTTAATTTCATTTAGAATCCTTTTGATAATTTTGGAATTTATCATTTACTAATTTCTTTCCATTGAAAAGATGTAGATTTATTTGGTAATGCTAATTTAAAATAACATCTTGGCCTCACCATTGTTGATATATTTTCCAACCTTAGCAGTTAGCTAAGCAACAAAAGCATGCTTACACTAACTACAAAAATACGGGATAGAGGAATGAGAAGTACAAATTGTTCAAAAACTTTAGTACTGGAGAAACTTGTTTTCCATTAAAGAAAGCTCATACTCATTAGAGATCAAAATAAACGGAAGAAGAGGATAACACAAATAAAAATTATAATAATCGAAAAAATAATAGTAAATAAAATCACCAAAAAACAAAATAGGAGAATATTGCATCCATATATAAACTCATTACTCACCTATTTCCAATCTGCAAACCAAAAAATCACATCCATGTATAAAGAATAAAATAATAATTTTCTAGAAATTAAAAAAAAAAAAAAAAAAAAAAAAAAAAAAACATAAACAGAGAGTCCAAAAAAACTCACTTGACGTAAAATTGAATTTGATAACATGAGTCCCAGACAAATGCATAGTAAGGCCTGCGTAGTAAACTATAAATAGAAATAGAAAAGCAATTTAAAAGGCATATTATCCTTAATGCTGCAAGCCATAGCTAAAAATCTCTTTGAAAGTATGAATAGTTTGGAATGTAAAAAGCATTGAAAATTAACGTCTTTCCTCTTTCATTTTCTAAGTAACATAACAGCCATCCCCTAATTAATCTAAAGAAACGTTTCAAACGTACAATGAAGAGCAACAATGATCGTGGGCTTATTCAGACTAATGCAAAGGTGATATGGGATTGAGTGCTTATTTATTGTAGGAGGCTTTTATTAATCCATAGGTTAGTAGCATAAATGAACCAAAAATGCAATAAAAAATTGAGAAAAATGTCAAAAAAAAGGAGAAAAAGATAATACAAATGCTTGTCATAGAGAGGTCTACATCAGCGCATACATACGCTCTTTGCTTTATATTATATATAGATTGTGTCGTCGATAGTATTTTGAAAATAATGTAGTTGTTATCAGAAGGAACATTCTGAAGGTTGAAAATTTAAATAAAAGAAACCAACAACCCCTAGTTTGTTCGAAGTGTATGTCTTTGAAAACACAAAAAATATCCATAACTTTGAAAATTTACCAAAATATTAGAGTCCAAACATATACAAAGGTAGAACACAAGCAGAGTCAACATATTATGATAGATAAATTAGATTCATGTAAACAAAAACTTGTAATGCAAAATCAAACATATTATGATAGATAAATTAAATTCATGTAAACAAAAACTTGTAATGCAAAATCAAAAGCGAAATGATCATTCCGGACATTAGTAGCAATAAAAAAAAAAGGTAAAAGCAATTAGGGAGGTGAATTCATTGGCATGTATTGAAAAGTTAAAATTGAAGGGTAGCCCGGTGCACTAAGCTTCCGCTATGTGCGGAGTCCAGAGAAAGGCCGGACCACTCCTTACAAAATTGATTTTGAAAACAGTTGGCTCTATATAATTCAAATAAGCATAGCAATTATAAAGTGAAATCGTGTGGTTCAAATATAAGAAAAGAGAAGGAGTTCAAAGTGCACGACCACTAATTAGTAGTTTCCTACTTATAGTCTATTTTGCCAAACTTCCAAAACTTGTTTATTTTGAAGTGTTTAACTCGAAAGTACTTCTCGAAAAAGTTCTTTTGGTGAGTATTCATAGATATCGTTCTACGAAAATAATTGATAAAGTCCATAGGGTCTATTATAATTAATATTGTTGTTCGAAATGGACAATATACCTTTTTATATTTAAGTTGGTGTGTTAAAATAATTTTAATTCTAAGTAGAAAAATGTCACATTAGTACATTACCAGTTGTGTGATTAAGCAATTCAAATAACATGTTAGAGTATTACAAAATAAAATTAGTTAAGATGCAATATTAAATCGTCGGGAAATTATTTACAATGCACAACTTCTCCTTTGGTGGTGTTGTGCATATTGTGTTAATTAAAGGAATTGCACGAATCTGATTACCAAGCAAATTCAGACCGATAAATTCAAAGCGAGAAGTGTGTTAACTATTATTATTACCTTCTCGAACAAACAAAGGAGGTTCCATCTTCCCAAATGAGAACCCCACCATAGATAACAAAATTTTATTGAATTTAAATCCGTAAGAAATTCGGATTATAATAAATTCAAGATATACTAGTCCAAATAAATATTACGAGTTAATATAATTGGGTTGATTATTTAAGTCCAATAATATAATTTTTTTAATTAAAGATCCGATTTCTATTGGGCTAGTCCATTAATTTGAGCTATAAATAATGAGCCCATTTTTGCTAAAGCCAAAATGTCATTTTCTAGGCCACTTTAGTGCGCGTGTGTCAAAATGACGCACACCAAGTCAAACAAAGAAGCATGGTCATGACATGTCAAATGATGCAAGGATGTAGTCAAATCAAAGGCTAATGAAGAGTGCCACGTGTACAAGTGACATGTTCGACCAATCAAATATCGTCATATCAACTAAAAATCCCGATTGGTCGAAAGAAGTTCGTCCTTATCACAACTCCTCCATCCTACAACTATAAATAGGGGTCTCATAATTCGAAAGGACGTAAATTCTAACAAGAAGCCGGGAGAGTCGTGGATCAAACGCATTGTCATTTCTACAAGCCGAAAGCATTCAAGTACTCAGTATTTCTCTAGAAGTTCTAGAGATCAGACGAAGATTCAAGACCAGCTCAAAAGCCTCCTCAATTCAAGTCCAAGTCAAAATCAAATCCATCAAGTTCAAGATCAAGCTTAAAGCCTTTGAATTTATTGTTGAAAAGACGAATCAAAGGAATCGCCAAAGAGATTGTAGCACTCATATTCCAAATCAAATACAACGATTGTTGCGATATTTTCTGTCTTGATTATTATTTTCTCGATGCCAATTTTATTGTCTACACGGCGAAGCCGATTGGGACAATCTCTACCTCTCATCTCAACTTTTTCAATCATTAAAGTTTAACAACATCGAGATGACTTCGGAGGAAGATCAACTCCCAAATCAACTTCCTCTGGTTGCTAGCTCCAAGTTCTCTGCGGATGTGGAAGCATCATCGAGCATTACCTTTGGTAATTGGACAGTTCACGAGGAGAAAGCAATCATGTTGGGACAACAAGCACTCAGTGTGGTCACGTAACAACTCATTTTGGATCTTCATCTCCAACGGGTGATCTCATCGATGCATCGGAGGAAGGAAAAAGATTGCCGAAAAGATTAAGAAGACTCTAGCCTCCTACTTGATCTCTGGATCCAAGAACTCTACTATGAAGGAAG
>NC_081343.1:23584166-23649442 GCF_029784015.1 Lycium ferocissimum
TGTAGTATATATGTTTACTGAAAACGGATGGGTACCTTCTCGTTTTTTTGGGACGCCTATATAGCTATAAAAAGTTTTTTAAATTTTTTTAATTTAAAGGTTATAACTTTGGGAGATGGGCCACGTAGTTTTTTTATTTAAATTCCCCGGTAGAGGGATGAGGCCGGTGTAAAAAAAACCCTGACAGTCACCTCGTTTTGTCGTAGAAAAAAAGGCTTGGGGGGTTAGCTAATTTTATACATCTTCAAATTTCCCCCGCCGCATTTTGCCTTTTACTTTGGGGTTTGGATGTCGTTGGCCCGAAAAGTTTTTTCGTGGATATTTGAATCTTGGCAACCCAAAATTCCAAAAAGGGTAAGCGCCGCCAAAAGAAGTAAAAGAGAATTTCGAATTTCCCCAGAAAACATTTTTCCCCGCTTGATTCTGTTAATTAAGGACAATGGAAACCATTTATAACAAATTAGAACAAGAAGATCTTCCAAAAAAAGGGAAATTTTGATCTGCCCGCCCCAACGGTTTGAGGTTCCAATAAGATTTGTGTAACTTTTTTAAAATTGTCTCCAAGTAAAACATTTTTCAAAGAATCAAGCGGGGGATATAAAACACGCCCAAAACGCAACAACCCCTATTCGCTTTTGGGGTGAAGCCCCACCCTTGGCGCTAAATCCCTTTCTTTACGATTTCTATTCAAGGCTCACCAGGAGATCAAGTCCTTGTAAAGAAGAAGACCTATCATCGTTTCCCATAAGGGTCCGGGGGCAAATTCACCAAAATGGGACGGACCACATGTCGCATGTGCATATTCATCTGCGGGCGCTTACAAGCTTGTTGATATGGGGACGGCCCGAGGATCGGGTCCCATCAACGCAAAGTTCTTGAAGCACTATCCTTAAAGCAAGATGACGCTTCCTTAAGGTACGTACAACCGCATGTAACCCCGGCCCGCAAGAGTATAAACCGCACGCCCAAGAAAATGTCCGCTAGGGTTGAAAATCGTAAAGAGGCTACTAGGCAAAAGTTAGGACACAAAAAAAAATGTCCGCTAGGTTGAAAACCCCGGTAAGAAGGGCAAGTTTCAGGCAAAAGTTAGGACAAAAAAAAAAAAAAAAAAAACTCATTTTTCTGAACTACGGTATGACTTGATCCTCTTCACCAAGGTACGTAGGCACTTGGAGTTTTATTCTAAGTTCAGTCGCATGAGTTTAAAAAAAAAAAAATGCATCCCCTTATGCGTTGTTCAAAATGAAGTTCGCCTGACCAAGCGCATCGAGATCGTACATACAAGCATCCTTTTGCTTCAATTTGGACTTTCACTAAATATCAGTGGTCCAACGAAGGCAAATCTCCATGACAAATGGGTTTCTCCAATGAAATGATTGTAATCTCTTAGCAAATGGTTAAATCAAGGAGTTAAAAGTCTGCAAAGCCATTGGTCTCCAAATTGAAGGCCTCAAATCCGGCAATTCTTTGAGTTGAAGTCCAAAGCCATCGCAACTGCAAGGCGAAGCCTTCAAAGATGTTAGTCTTCAAGCTAAAGTTTTAAATTCACCATGTCTGCAAGTTGAAGTCTTAAAATCCATCAAGCCTTCAAGTTCAATCCTTCAAATCCATCAAGTTTTCAAGTTGGAATAAAAAAAATCTAAGGTGGATTTCCCGAATTTATCTGGGATGATCCAGACGGTTTCCAACTTTGATTTTTGGATACTTATTAGATTAGTAAGTCTAATTTCCTGAGAATTTGGCGGCTCATGATTTTGATGTTCCTACATTGAGATATGAATTTTCTCGACGAAACTGCGCAAATCTGAAACTATCGACGTTTTAGCATGTATTGTCAACTTTTTGAATTTATCTGGAACTATTTAGATTGTTGTTGACTTTGATTTTTGGACATATGATAGATTTATGAGTCTAGTTTCTTGAAAATTTTTCGGCTCGTGATTTCAATGCCCCTACGTCGAGATATGAATTTTTTGGCGAGACTGCTCGAATCTGAGAAATATTGGCCGTTCAGCATGTAGAGCCAAATTATTGAATTTATCTAGGATGATCTATATGTTTGTTGACTTTGATTTTTGGATACATGCTAGATTTATGAGTCTAGTTTCTTGAAAATTTTGCGGCTCATGATTTTGATGCTCCTACATCGAGATATGAATTGTTTTGGTGACACTGCTCGAATCTGAAAAATATCGGTGTTTCAGCATATAAAGCCAACTTTCTGAATTTATCTCGGATGATTCAGATGGTTGTTGACTTTTATTTTTGGGCACATGGTATATTTATGAGTCTAGTTTCCTTAGAATTTTTCGGATCATGATTTGGATGCTCCTACATCGAGATATGAATTTTTTTTGGCGACACTATTCGAATCTGAAAAATATCAGTGTTTCAGCATATAAAACCAACTTTCTGAATTTATCTGGGATGATTCAGATGGTTGTTGACTTTGATTTTTGGATAATGTTAGATTTATGAGTCTAGTTTCCTGAGAATTTTGCGGCTCGTGATTTCAACGCTCCTACATCGAGATATGAATTTTTTTGCAAAACCGCGCGAATCGAAACTATGGCGTTTCAGCATGTAAAGCCGCTCGCAAAAACTTCGAGACATGAACAAAAGAAGCTTGGTTAAGCACAAGGTTGAAGTTGATTGAATTGATGTAAACGGGACTTATCAGTCTTAAGGTGTCGGAGGCAATGTTAATCTCTCGCACCCTAAGCTGATTGTTTTGTGAATGTATTGTTAAAAGGAGCGCAAATTGTCGGTCTCAAACTGTCGGAGGTAATAGTATTCTCTCGCACTCTGCCGATTGTTTCTTGGATACGTCATCAAAGGGGTCTTTACTTGTCGGGGTCTCAAAGTGTCGGAGGTAATATTAATCTCTCGCACTTGGGTCGATTGCTTCTTGCATACGTCGTCAAAATGATCTTTATTTGTCAGTCTCAAGGTGTCGGAAGTAATATTATTCTCTCGCAAATTAAGCTGATCTCTCATGAACTTTATGTGTTTGACCTGCCAAAAAAAAAAAAAAGGAAAGGAACGAGACAGTGAAATAAGAAGTTGAAGAAGAATATTACCTGTCAAAGATTTTAAGATGGCACAGCTGATAAAAACATGAAGAAGTGCAGGTCCCTATTTATAGATGGGTAAGGGCGGTGATTTTACTTCAATAGAAGTCCGGATTGGTTTGAAAGAATGTGTCCTAAATCAATGACAATTCAAATACAGAGTCCCACAAGATGTGAATGAATAAATCCTAGTCTGATGCAACGTGCGAAAGAAATGGGGTATTTCAATTTGAGTCAAATAAGGACACATGGGACCCACATAATTGCATGCTTTTTATTTTATTTTTGGTCCTTGGTAAAGAAGCCCATAATAAAGACTATGGCATAGGCACGTGAGTATAGGTCAAAAAGAAAAAAGCCTTTCCAAGTCACTCGAGAATTATTGGCAAAGGCATAAAAAAGTGGAAATACATGCAATTAAACTCAGATACAATTGTTCACACTGGGGTATTCGAAGTTGTCAATTTAATACTCCACAGATACTTCAAAACTAGTCTCTAAAAAATCTAATGAGTTTATACTCCGACAAATTTTGAAGTAAGGGGCATTTGTAGATAATGAAATTTTATTGAATTTAAATCTGTAAGAAATTCGGATTCTAATAAATTCAAGATATATTAGTCCAAATAAATGTTACGGGTTAATATAATTGGGTTAATTATTTAAGTCCAATAATACGGACTTAATTAAAGATCCGATTTCTATTGGGCTAGTCCATTAATTTGGGCTATAAATAATGAGCCCACTTTGCTAAGCCCAAAATGTCATCTTCCTAGAGGGCACTTTAGTGCCACGTGTCAAATGAAGTGGCATGCCAAGTCAAACAAAGAAGCCTATAGGGTGCGAGACACGTGTCAAAATGATGCAGCATGTCTAGTCAAATCAAAGGCTAATGAAGATGTGCCACGTGTACAAGTGACATGTTCCGACCAATCAAATATCGCCATATCAACTGAAATCTGATTGGTCGAAAGAAGCCTGTCCTTATCACAACTCCTCCATCCTACAACTATAAATAGGGGTCTCATAATTCAGAAAAAAGATAGAAATTCTAACAAGAAGCCAGGAAGAGCTCGTGGATCAAACGCCGCAGATTTCTCTACAAGCTGAAAGCATTCAAGCACTCAAGCATTTCTCTAGAAGTTTTATAGATCTAGACGAAGATTCAAGACCAAGCTCAAAAGCCCTTGAATTCAAGTCCAAGTCAAAATCAAATCCATCAAGTTCAAGATCAAGCTCAAAAGCCCTTGAATTTATTGTTGAAAAGACGAATCAGAAGAATCATAGAGATTGTAACACTCATATTCTGAAATCAAATACAATAATTGTTGCGATATTTTTCTGTCTTGATTATTATTTTTTCGATGCGAATTTTATTGTCTACACCCACACCAAGAGATCTGGGGCAAATTCAAAATCAATTATATATAGTCATATATGCTCAGACCCACAAGGAGGGATCAGTGGAAAAAGTAAAAGCAATTATATATAGTCATATATGCTCTTAAGACCCATTAAAAAATCAAAGCATCTTCCTGTAGCGGTGCAACTCTTCGGCAAGTTGCGTCTATTTGTAGAGGTGGGAAAAAAAGTCTATTTGTAGTGCGTGTTTTTTAATATAAATTAAATTAGATATTTAAGTAATTAAAAAAGAACATTTATGTAATTTAATTTTTAAATTAAAAAATTTATGCTTTTAATATAATATAGATAATATAGATGATTCTTAAGACCCGAGCACCCGGCAAGTTTACTAGTTTAAAAAATACACTCGACGAAATTTCTTTCCAGCACGGGCTATCCCACTAGTAGCGGTTATAACCTGAGCTCGGGTTTCCCAGTTGAGCAGGACGTGTCGATGATTCGGACGCTTCAATCTCGTCTCTCAGTAACTCTCTCTCTCTGTCTCTCCGCACTTCAACTTATGCATACGATTACTTACTATTAAGGTGTGATTGTTTTCAGTTTCTTCGGATATCCTTCACATCACTCTCCCGTAGCTTCTCCACATACCATGGACGGTAATTACTCTAAATCATTTCTTTTATTTTGCTTCTTTCTTTTACTCATTTTGTATATGTTTGTGTCCATATGTTACTCAATTTATCCCAAGCTTTATAAATTGTTTGTGTGGGTAATCAATTTGTATTACGGGTCTTTAGAATAATTGAATCACGGGCTCTGTCTTTCTTTATTGACTCTGTTCAATTAATTTCTGATTTTGATTGCTCATACTATATGTTAGGTTTAAAATTGAGAAACCGCGCATTGCCAGTCATGTCTTTTACAAGATTTCCGGTTCTTATGGGGTTAAGTGTTGGTTTCCTTAAGCTTGAATAAGTTTTCTTCTATGTCTCTCCTCTATCGAAAGATACTTCAAGTTCTTAAAGAAAGATCAATAAGTGATACGAGCTTCTTGTGGCCTTTCAATTCAGACAACTCCTCTAGACTCCTCTTACGTTTATGTCAACTCCTCTATGAGAGTCTTTCTATGACTTCATCACCTACTTGTATATATGTTTCCTAATTTCTGTGAAATTCCTTATGATATTTTACAGGTTTAAGTCTAGACATCGACTAAGTTCAAGTTCCTTTTAAAAGGTCCACAAGATGTTCCTAAAATGTTTTCTTACTTATGTTAAAAGTTTTACAGATGATGTTACGTATATTTTAGGCTATTGAGCCACAAATTATGATTTGAAAAAGGGCTAACAAGCCGACTATTGCGATTTTATAAAAGAGACCAATTATATGATGCTTTATAGATTTACAGAAAGGGCCATAGTGCCACAAATTTACTATCTAAAATACACTTATTAACTCGGTCCACATTTTTTATTGATCTTCTATGTTTATCACTATCTAATTAATGGCATTGCCTGATTTGAGTTTGATTGTAGACTTTATCCCATTGAACGAGAAACATGTACTGTTAGTAATCTCATGTAAACAAAAGGCCGGAATTTATAGGTTTTTGAGTGGAGAGTAGGAGATAAAATTGGTTAGAAAAGTCAAGTTTGTGACAAACTGCTCAATTTATGGTAGGAATGATTTGCTCAGGTCCATAATATGTGTTATTAAAATTCCTTACATTATGCTACAT
Source organism: Lycium ferocissimum (assembly GCF_029784015.1). Lineage (NCBI taxonomy): Eukaryota > Viridiplantae > Streptophyta > Magnoliopsida > Solanales > Solanaceae > Lycium > Lycium ferocissimum. The sequence continues at coordinate 23,590,341 of NC_081343.1, forward strand.
CACTTCTGTCCCTATTCCATGAAAGGCCGCGTGAAGATCTTCCATTTTTCTTTTTTCACTATAGTTCCAATATGAATTATTACCTTTCTCTTGCCCTCGTTATAGTTCTATACATGCTCCCTCTCTCCCAATCCACACCACTGCACCCAATTTGAGAGAGAATTATTCCTGTGCATAATTTTATATACATATACAGCTCAAATACGAATGTAGCTGGAACTGGGATAGTGTGCAGTCATCTTGCAGTGTCAGCAAATACTAACACTCATAACGGGCTTAGGACTGTGTGTTCAGCCGCAGGTGTGTCATTGGATCTCATCAGCAACTTTTTTGTACCTTTCCTAGTGAAATCTGTGAAGTTCAATTAGGGTTCATTTTAACAATGCAGTATAGACAATTGTCAAGCGCACAAATCATGGCCATTAAAACAATAGAGGAAACAAGTTTTGGGTCAAAGGTTGAAGGTCATCACATATAAATGAACAATGATAGAGCAATATGAACAGGCTTAAAAGGAAAGGAGGGTATTGTCCATTCATTAAACATTATTATAAAAATCTAAGTAAAATGCGTGCTTGTGCGTTTTAAGATGATAGATACACTAGAAACACTTTTAACAGGTTAGGATATTAGGTTTAGCTTTTAGTTTCTGTGTTGTACTTAATTTCACTGCAGTACACTTAAGATGCATTACACTTTTAATGTGTGTGCATTACACTTCAAATCTATCAGCAGATAATGTAAACCTTACCAAGTCTGAGAATCTATACTGCTCTACAACTTTCTGGATGACCTAATAATTGTTAACACTTCTAATAACTTGTCATTTATCTATAATTGTCCAACATCGGTGCTGCTATCTCCCCAGAAATGCACTGGGTTAGAGATGGAAGCAGGACGGGCGAGTAAAGTCTTTCCCTGCCTTGCTCCATTTATGTTTTCCCCATTTAGACCTGGCTTTGCCCTGCCTTTCTTATATCTCTATTTACATTTTTCTTAATTTCTGTTATCAAAAATTAGATCTTTCTTTCCTTTTATCCCTTTGACATCATCCTCAATCTCTCTTATTTTCTAATTTATTAGTTTTCAATTATTTTGTGATCGTTCTTTTGTAATATTAACTACTCAATGTAAACAAACTGTAGTCCTTTTTTCCCTCTTAGTGGACTAACCCATGTTCCTTTTCGTGTTGTTGGAATTAATTTTGCAACTTAAAAAATCAGGGGACATGGACTACTTTACAGTAAATACTCTTTTAAAGAGTACGTCCCTTGCATTTCCATTAAATTAATGCACAAAAAATTCTTCACTTTATAGATACCCATCTCATTTGCAGTAAAATATTTTGCAATAGCTGACCTCAGAGCTTTGGTCAGAGCGTTGTGATATGTAGGTTAGGTGCACATCACAGGTTTGAGATCTACCTCAGACAGAAGCCTGGTATTTAAGTGGAGAAGGATTGACGGGGGATCTATCACCCACTGAGTTTCAAACCGTGCGCCAAGAGTTTGGGGATTTCTTGATTAGAAAAAAACTATTCTGCAGCAGCTTCATGTTAAAGTCAATATCCTGAAAAAGAACCTCTTTGTAATCTAACAGTGTTTGCCTGGACATATGAACACCATTTTGTACGATTTCATTGATCATGCAATTAGAATTTAGAATATACGTTGTAAACAATTTTAAGAAATAAATGGAAATAAAAACATCTAAGCTGTTTTGGCAAATATAGACACCTTTCGCCTCGGAGGTTTCCTGAAAAAGCACCACCTACAATCAGTGTGAATAAAAGCCATTTGGCTTTGTCACTTGAAGCCATAAAGCGATGCAAAGTGAGGGATCATCGCTTCGTGGATGAAACCATTGTGCTCAAAAAAAGTGTGTGCTTCAAACAATGATCTACAAAATAACCCCAATGAGAAGCTAAGTTACTCGGACTCGGGTGCGGGTGTCCGATACGGGTGCGGATCTAGATGTCGGATCCTTCATGATCTAAATTTTAAGATTCGGGGATACGGATCCAAATATCGATAAGGGTGCGGGGATTCGGTTAAAAAAATTCAACTATCAAAAAATCGAGTTATAAAACCTAAATTATGGAATATTATGTGGAAAACTTGAGAGAAAAATATCGGCAAAGGGTCATATATACCCCTGTACTATCCCGAAATAGTTGTGTGTATCCCCCGTTTGCTTTTTCGATGATATATACCTCCGCCGTTAGCGTTTTGGTCATATATATCCCCGCGTCTAACAGTTCCGTTTAACAGGGACACGTGGCACTATCTCACGGCTCCAACCATTTTTTTTATTTAATCTAATTTATCATTAAAAAAACACAAAACAAAATAAAAAATTGAAAATTAGAAAGTCTAATCTCCGGCGAAGCTCCACCACCGGCATCCGACGACTGCAACGGTATATTCATGGATCCAAAATTAAACTCACTTTGAAATCTGCCCATAAGGTTCATGAACTCTACAATTAGATTCTTGCATACGAAAATAATGGCTTAAAAAAAATTCAAAATGGTGAAAAATTTGTTGGAATAAATTGTGTATTGATAATTGAATCTAAAAACTGTAATTAAAGCTTGTCTTGAGAAGCTGGAACGTGAAGAAAAAACAGAAACTCCATGGACAGCCATTAATGAAACTTGAAGCTTCAAGTTCAAGTTTTGGGTTTCTTCAAACGAGCTTTGTTTCGAGTGAATGTTATTGAAAAAGATCGGTTAAATCTTGAAGAGTTGATATTTGAAATTTGGGATAATTTGGTGAAGCATTCGGTGGGTTTTTGGGTGAATTTCAGTTGCAAATTAGTTGGAGAAGAAGAAGAAACCCCACATTTTGAATTTCAGAAATAATAGCCCCTTTCTGGTTTAAAATAATTTTTTAATGATAAATTAGATTAAATAAAAAAGAAAATGGTTGGAGCTATTGAGATCGTGCCACGTGTCCTTGTTAAACGGAGCCGTTAGATGCGGGGGTATATATGACCAAAACGCTAACGGCAGGGGTATATATCATCGAAAAAGCAAACGGGGGATACGCGCAACTATTTGGGGATAGTACAGGGGTATATATGACCCTTTGCCGAAAAAATATTGATCAAGAGGAGGAATCCCTGAAGGAGATAAAAGGAAACAGAGTGACATAGAAATTTTTATATACAAGGTATTCCATTTTCTTCAATTTCACCTTAACTTTAGTTTTGACTAAAGAAATCACTGAATTTGTCCAGAATTTCTACGTCGATTTTGGTAAAAGTCTACAAAATCGGTTGACCAGATCGGGTACGGATCCCACACCCCACACCCAAACCCCTGTCGTGTCGACACGGGTACGGCATCGAAAGTGAAGTGGATCTCATCTTTGAGGAATCAGAGTAATATGGACAATATTGTATATATTTTTTTTTTTTTTGAAAATGTAGACAATATTGTATATTTGATGATGAAGTTAATCATTTTAGTCGCAATCTGATTATTAAGATGCTTAATTCATATAGATTTTGTAATTTTTAAATTTTTCGTAAAATGTGCACTTAACCTCACAGGAGCATGCATTTCAGTTTATGCTTTTGCTTCAAGCTGCTTCGACTTTGATTTCTTTTTTTTTTTTTTTTTTTTCATTTTCAGAAACATTGTGTAGAGCTTTCTAAAGGTTTACCCTTTTGGAATCCATTTAAGCATTACCCACATACAAGGCATGGTTATAACTTTTCAAAAATAACAATTGCACCTCAATTGCAAGCAAGTTGGCATTGGCTATATGAGTTCTCTCTATCCATCCATATAAACCCCTCTCCAATATTATAAAAAAATAGTTTTTTCTAGCACTAGAAGTTTCCTACATTTTCTACTCGAATATAAATCTTTAACAAGACAGACTAATAACAGACATTGGACTCTGTGAAATGGAAGAGAAAATGAGAGGAACTCAACTTGATTATTCCCTCAAGCTATTGTGTTTAAATAGCTAAGTTTACATGTCCTAAAAAGGAAAAGAAATCAATTCCAATCAATTCCTAATTACATAATATTCTTCACAGATTCTAACACTCCCCCTCAAGCTGGTGCATACAAATTATATGTACCAAGCTTGCTACATAAGTAATTCGTTCCAGGACCGGCTAGGGACTTGATGACTATGTCTGCAAGCTGATCATTTGACTGCATGGATCTCGTGACGATGTCTCCTGAGAGTACCTTCTCTTTGACAAAATGACAATCGATCTCTATGCGTTTGGTCCTCTCGTGAAACACTGGATTCGATGCAATGTGAAGTGAAGCTTCATCATCGCACACAAGTTTCATTACTTTAATCTCTCTAAATTTCAACTCCTTCAGTACTTGATTGATCCATATGAGTTCACATGCCGCTACTGCCATAGCCCGGTTTTCTGCTTCTGCACTAGACCTAGCAACCACATGTTGTTTTTTACTTTTCCAAGACACCAAATTTTCCCCAACTAAAACAAAATATCCAGAAATGGATCGTCTATCAGAGGGTGACCCTGCGTAGTCTGCATCGCATCCGAATAGCCAACAATTTTCTCATGTCCTCGATCTTCATAGAGTGGTCCTTTTCCTGGAGCAGATTTTATGTATCGAAGGATGTGAATAACTGCATTCCAATGACTGTCACAGGGAGAATTTAAGAACTGACTTACAACACTAATCGGGAAGGTAATATCAGGTCGAGTCACTATGAGATAATTCAACTTTCCTACCAGCCTTCTATATCTTCCAGGATCGCTAAGAGGCTCCCCCTGACCTGGTAGGAGCTTAACATTTGGATCCATTGGAGAATCAATAGGCTTACAATTTGTCATCCCTGTTTCCTCAAGAATATCAAGTGCATACTTCCTCTGTGAAATGACAATTCTTGTTTAGGATTGAGCAACCTCAATGCCCAAGAAGTACCTCAATCGACCAAGATCCTTAGTCTGAAAGTGCTGAAAAAGGTGATGTTTCAGTTTGGTAATTCCCTCATCATCATTCTTAAATATTCATTCCCGTACTGAGGTCCTGTATGACAAAGAAGTCACTAAAGAATGAGATGAAACAATTTAAAGCCTTAGCCAAACGACTGATTGACAGAAGACTGAAGGGACAACCAGGGACAAAAAGAACATTATTCAAGGTCAAAGAAGGTAAAGGATTGGCTTGACCGACTCCAGTTGCCATGGTCTGAGAACCATTAGCTAAGGTAACACTAGGAAGGGACCGAGAAAAAGTAATATTAGACAATAAGGATTTGTTACCAGAAATGTGGTAAGAAGTGCCTGAGTCCATGACCCAAGGGCCAAGTCTGGTGGACTGTGAGATACAAGCAACATGATTACCAGTCTGAGCAACAGAAGCTATTGATGGAGATGATGCCTGTTTACTCGCCTAATATTGAAGATAGTCATTGTATTCTGCCTCAGGTAAAGAGAACAATTGATTGGTCGGATTACAAGTGGATTCAGTCTGAGCAACATGAGCATTCTTTGGATTACCATGGAGGGCACGACACACATCTTGAGTATGGCCCCATTTGTTACAATACCCACACCTTGACTGAGACTTGCCAGAGCGGCCTCTATGTCGATTTCCGGTCTGAGATGCTAGAATGGAAGAGTTTGCAGGTGTCCCCGGACTGGACAACTAAACGACATAGGTGGTGCATACAGTCGTAATAATCGAGCGAACAGGTCATCCATAGCAGGAACAGTGGGACTAGCCAAAATTTGATCACGCACAGAGTCAAGATCAGATGGAAGTCCAACAAGTGTGACAACCAAAAACATCTTCTGACATTGCTCCAATTGTTTTTCAACACTTGGAGTAGCGGGCATCAACTCATTAAATTCTTCCATAACCGCTTGAACCTGTCCAAGATAGGTAGACATATCCGAATCCTGCTTTTTAAGGTTATTCAAGCGAGAAACCACATTATAAAAACGGGAGATGTTGGGCTTTTTGCCAAACTAAGAAGCAAGTTTGGAACGGTTGGAACAATGGCATCAACTTTGAGTCAATAGATTTCGACAAAAGACCACAACTGAGCATCAATCATTTCCCATTCACCCCTATCTTTTTCAGTAATATCCTTAGCTTGTTTAACCAAGTGGTCCTAAACACCTTGTCCCTTGCACCATAACTGAACAGAGGAAGACCAAGATAAGTAGTTTGCACTACTAATCAAGGGTTCAGTGGTGATGGAATGGTTCGGATTGCTGGAAACCATAGATTTAGAAAAAATATCTGATCTGAGTGACATTTTTCTCAAATAATAGTCGAGATAACTTCGAATCAATTTTAAGTTACAGTTACCGGAGAAGCAAATTACTGGAAAATTGACTGTCTCGCCGGAAAACACACTGACTTGCCGGAAAAGTAGATCTAGTCGTCGAAAAATGCTTGGACACCGGAAGAAAGTATATGGGTAGGGTCGGAATGATGGGGCGACCCTACTGAAAAAAAAGCTACCGGAAAAGTGGTTGGAAAATGACTCACGCGCCGGCGCGTGAACAGATCTGGTTAGCGCGTGGTGGTGCGTCAGACGTCAGAAGGCGACGGAGCTTGCTGGGGTTGGCTCGCGCTGATCTTCCGCTTTTCGTGGTGGTGTTGGTTTGGTCACAACACCTACGAAAACGAAGAATCTTGTCGGACAGCCAAGAAAGGTTGCCGGAAAATTTTTCTGAGTTTTAAATTTTCTCTTCCTATGTCTTTTGCCTCAACCAGGCTCTGATACCCTGTGAAATGGAAGAGAAAATGAGAGGAACTCAGCTTGATTATTCCCTAAAGCTATTGGGTTTAAATAGCTAAGTTTACATGTCCTAAAAAGGAAAGGAAATCAATACAAATCAATTACTAATTACATAATATTCTATGCTAATTACATAATATTCTATCTACTGTATTACATATATGCTAGAATCTTCACAGATTCTAATAGACTCTAAAAACGAATTGACATGACTAAACCTTAATACTAAGTAAATAGTATCGCATGTATAGGTCTTTTTCTTCCATTATGCACTATCTTCCTCTAGGTCTGAGACTGTAGATCTCAAGACAACTTCTTCCTATATGATTGTCACGCCCGATTTTTGGTGGAGTCGTGGTCGACACTTGGGTGCCTTAACTTGACCGAGAGAACCTTCTTCATTGTTCTGTTCTATTATGAATCTAGTATGTTATGCACATCGACATTTGTTAAAAAGGCACAATACCTATTGTCGAAAACATTATTCAAATAATATTCTAAAATCAAATCATTCTTCGATAAAATATCTGAAAGCTGGAGAATTAGAAATGCAAAGTGAAATCCAATACTCAACTTTACTATGTCTATGAAGCCTCTAACAGAATAAAGGGATGGATTTAATCTTACCCTTATAAAAAAAAAGGAATAAAGGGATGGATTACTTCGGCCAAGGGTTCCTAGGTGAATCCTCAAAACAAATAAAAGAATAATTAAATGAGTGACTGAAACTAATGAAACTCCACAAACCAAAAGCGGAGCTCACCAAATAACGGCTGGCGTGAGGGAATTAGGAATGATCTAGCTTGTAGCCTTCTCATCTGCATAACTTGCGCTTACATCAACATAATCCTTGATGGAAATCTAATGATTTCGAGATGAATTCTTGTTATTACTAGTGTCGTCAAAGGCGCGCTTAAAGCGCGCTAAGGCCTTGAAGCGAGGCGCAAAACATGTTTAGCGCTTCAGCTCGCTTTATGGGCGCTTCAGTGTCATCATCAAAGTTCTAAGACATTCTTTTTATTGCCAATGAGTGTAATCCTGAAGATGAGACACTAAACAATTGATACTTCACTGTATCATTTTATTTTTCAATTTCTTTGTCCATTTATTTGTTATTCGTGTTTGTGATTATTAATCTTGGACTACACATACATCTTTATATTTTTTTTCCATTTGCTCCTTTTTTCATTAAAGCTCACACTTTATTGCGCTTTGTGCTTAAAGCCTCAGAGGACCTTAGAGCTTTTTTTTGCGCTTTTCGCTATTGATAACACTGGTTATTACGAGCGATTAGAAGTAATGATTTAACGTAAAGTATGTTAGGATCTTACCTCGTGTGATAGATTATTTCTCTTGGTTGGGAATCTCCCCAAAAAATCGAACCATAGCCTTATTGTTCTTGTTTAGGATAAAAAAATCCCGTTTTTGCACTTATATATAGGTCTGGCGGTCATGCCATGGCATGAACTTAGCGCAGGGTTCTGAAGTTGGTAATGCTAGAGCATGAACTTAGCATGAGGTTCTGGACCTTCCATGGTAAGGCATGAACTTGGCATGCAACTCTAAATTATGTCTTTAGAGTAACGCAATGGCATGAACTTAGCATAACTCCTCCTTCAAGACACACATCTTCATGATTCCAAGCATACCATCTCTATCTTGTGGCATTTGCCGACACCTTAATCCATTTATTACAGCCGTAGTTAGTCCAAATGAATATTTAAGAATTCAGAGGCTTTACGCATTGCCATCCCTATTCTTGTTCTATTTCCTTTTTTTTTTTTTTTTTTTTTGATTGAGAGACTCGTAACATGAGATATAACTTGTATGACTCGAAAGTACTCCCGACAAGGGACAAACATGAGCCATGAAGCATGCGGATCAGAATTGCATCATGAAGGATAGGCATAAACCTTTATAGCTACTAAGAGTAGAACATTAGTATGAATATCGTTCGTTTACGTTTGTTCATTAGGATCATGCCAAAAGAATGAAAGCAGGTGCCTTAAATATCTTTGCAATCTTCTCTCCAATCGTTAACCAAGCTCAATATGATGTTCTTACGTCTACAATGGGTAAAACGACTTTGTCGTCATCATATAAGCGTCGTAACTCTCATATTTCGACAACATTATACTACAAGAAAACGGACAGCACCTCCCTGTTTATACCACATCCCATAAGTTACTGAAAGTCACCAAACAGCCCAAACAACAACAATACAATTCACAATAAGCTTTCCGATTACTTCAACAACCATTTTGAGTGGCAAGCTCGATTTACGATTAACAAAATATAATTTGAATCCATTTCCTTTTCCATGAATCTGCCTACAACGTCTATAACATCATAAGAATAAGGGAAAAGGGTCAAAAATACCCCTCTACTTTGGAAAAAGGGCTAAAAATATTATTTTCAGCCCAAACATCATAAGAATAAGGGAAAAGGGTCAAAAATACCCTCTACTTTGGAAAAAGGGCTAAAAATATCCTCCGAACTTATTTTGGGTCAAAAATACCCCTCCCATCCTTAAAGTTTTCAAATATACCCCTGTCTTGACGGAAATTATCCCCCAAAATAATCCGAAATCATTTTCTAAACCCGCTCCATCATTTAAACCCGACCTAACTAAATAATAACCCATAAGATCCTCTTATTCCCCCAATACGTAGGTTTGAAGTTTGAGGGAATTGGGGGAATAAGGGGATCTTATGGGTTATCATTTAGTTGGGTCGGGTTTAAATGATGGAGCGGGTTTAGAAAATGATTGAGGGAATTGGGGGAATAAGGGGATCTTATGGGTTATTATTTAGTTGGGTCGGGTTTAAATGATGGAGCGGGTTTAGAAAATGATTTCGGGTTATTTTGGGGGATAATTTCCATCAAGACAGGGGTATATTTGAAAACTTTAAGGCTGGGAGGGGTATTTTTGACCCAAAATAAGTTCGGAGGATATTTTAGCCCTTTTTCCAAAGTAGAGGGGTATTTTTGACCCTTTTCCCTAAGAATAATCTTCAAAAACAGTACACACGCCTAGCACCTTAACCTTTATCGTCAATCTCTTGTTTTCCATGTTTTCTTCTTCAGTTAACTTAATTAACACATAGATAAGCATAACAACAACAGCCATAACATAATCAAATTATTTCTCATAATTTCCAGCCACAACAAACCATATATATAGCCTCAACACAGACCACAAAAAGATAAACAATTCCTTATGCCATGTCAATTACTATCCTGTAGATTTTCACTCATACAATTTAACCAACACATGATTAACCTTAAGCACAACCAATAACATGATTTACTTACCTTAAGCAGTAGATACAACTTGAAATCCTAGCTGGTGCAGCTCACAACAACCCTCAATCACACCACAACACTATAGGAGTGTTATTCTCTTCTTGAATCAACTTTTGGTGTTCAAGTTGGGTGTAAACCCTTGTATTTCGCCTTGAAACTCTTATGAACTGTTGAGAGAGCTTAGGAGAGTATTAGGATCGAGTTTGGTCGAGAAATGACCAAAGAAAAGTCCCCAAATGTCTTTTAAAAGAAGCTAAGATACCGAGCGAACTAAGATACCACGAGAAATAACGACAGCAGAATTAGCCCTATAAAGTAAAACGACGGCTGATGAGGATTCTTCACACGACGACTATGTGAAATCCGATATATGGGTACTATGCTTGTGTAACCTCGTGAGGCTTGTAGGTTGTTATGGACTGTTGCAAGTTTGGATAGTATCCATTTTGCAGGGAAACTATGCCAAAATTCTTATAAAAATCCTTAATGAGTTAGTCTCCCCGGAGACTTTTACATTCGAGGGCGAATGTTCTTAGGGGGGAGGATGTTACAACCCACATTTTCGTATTAGAATACGTCTTAAGAAATTGATGTGGAGCGGTTGACGACGTGGTCTTAATGGAAGGTATTTAAGTGTTAAAATAGTGTTAAGGAATTATTGTGAGGGTTGGAGGTTAAACGAATCGAAGATGTTATAACCCATATTTTCGGGGTAAAATTAGGAGTGCTTAATAGGCTGAGGAGTTCGTGTTTTAAGGTGTTTGAATTGTTTAATGGTCATATGTTAAGTTTTGAAGTCAAGCGAGTTGTAAAACAAAAGTCGGCAAAAGTTGTTGCAAGTAACGTTCATAAATTAACTGAAATTAGGGTCTGATGTCACAGAGCTTTTCCCAATGTACTTGGAGTTACGGGGTGATCCACCAACCAAATTGAAGATCTACGAGTCTAGTTTCCAACACATTAAACCGTTCGTTGATACGACGTCGGAATAAAGAGATGTTTGCGTTTTCGCGAGACTGCGCAGGCAGCCCCGTTGGAACCCACTTGAGTCGGCCACCGACTTAGCTTCTTTTAAAAGACGTTTGGGGGGCTTTTCTTTGGTCATTTCTCGACCAAAATCGATCCTAATACTCTCCTAAGCTCTCTCAATAGTTCATAAGAGTTTCAAGGCGAAATACAAGGGTTTACACCCAACTTTAACACCAAAAGTTGATTCAAGAAGAGAATAACACTCCTATAGTGTTGTGATGTGATTGAGGGTTGTTGTGAGATGCACCAGCTGGGATTTCAAGTTGTATCTACTGCCTAAGGTAAGTAAATCATGTTATTGGTTGTGCTTAAGGTTAATCATGTGTTGGTTGAATTGTTTGAGTGAAAATCTTCAAGATAGTTATTGACATGGCATAAAGGAATTGTTATCTTTTTGTGGGCTGTGTTGAGGCTATGTATATGGTTTGTTGTGGCTGGAATTTATGAGAAATAATTTGATTATGTTATGGCTGCTGTTGTTAAGCTTATCTATGTGTTAATTAAGTTGATTGAAGAAAACATGGAAAACAAGAGATTGACGATAAAGGTTAAGGTGCTAGGCGTGTGGACGGTTTTTTTTTTCTTTTTTTTTTTTTTGGTGGGGGGGGGGGGGGGGGGGGTGGCGGTGGAAGAGGAGGAGTTTTCTCAGCTTAATGAGTCTGTAGAATAGAAATGATCGCGGCAGTGACTGTTATTTTACCTGTCCATTTGAGATTATTTTTGATAAGTTGAATGCTCAATTCAGATTTGTCAACTAAGAAGTGTGTACCATGCAACACAAAGGATTTGAGGCCTATGACTGAAGAAGCTGCCAATCAGTTGATGCCACAGGTTTGCAATTTAACGTGTTTTCATGTAGACAGTCCGTTAAATTTACTAACACTGCTTTGTGCAGGTTTCGGGGTGGGGTCTGGTGAATGATGGTGGCACACTGAAGCTGCATAGGTCCTGGAAAGTCAAGACTTTCACCAGAGGATTGGAGTTCTTTCAAGAGGTAGCGAATGTTGCAGAAGCTGAAGGTATATGCACAAGTGTTTACCCTTCTTATGGGTTATTTTATGTATGTCGTGACCCTTGGGTTTACCTTTTGTTAAATTTGTTTTAAAATTTTCTTTTGTGCATAATTTATTGTTTGTACATGTCTTTCTTTTACTTTTGACAGCCACTTGCCTTCCTTGTAAAATTCTGAGTCTTCATAGTCTATCTTAGCATTTATTAGTAGAGTTACTGCCTCATAACAAATTGAGTGATAAAAAAGGAAAGAGTTGGCTTTTATCTTCTGACACACATTGCCAGTTCCATAAATCTCTGGATATCTTTACAAGTACGAAACTTCAGTATCTTCCTTACGAATTAGTGAATTAGACAGGATTTCTTTGTCTGATATAAGAACTGGTGGGTCGATTTTCATAAATTTCGTCATAGATGTGAAGTACTTGGTACACATAAAAGTCCGGAGAGTAAAACATATGCAGGGTTGTTTGTCTGCTTGGCAGGTCAAGAATGGGCTAATTCATAGATCTTTGGCTTGATCACCAGGGAATAGACTTTACAAATTCTGCTTCTTCCCAGCTCAAGACTTGGGTTTGCTACTTAAGCCTCTAATAACCCAGTTATCATGAAGCATTAAATGCCTCTTGGGCCTAAATCTGCCAGCACATAACATTTCAACATAAGAAATGGGCATCTTTCCACGTTGACATAACACCAGCTGTTTGGTTTTCGTCATCTTCACTTTATTGAGAATAGCACTTGTGAATGACGAAGGCATAAAGGATTCTCGTTACCAAGTGCATCAACCACCCTTGAAGTATCTGGTCTTACTACTACTTCAATTACCCTGCAGTATCCTTCCCATATGTGAAAAAGCAGCAGCCTAGTAATCTTTCAAAGCCCAAAGTAACTCCACATACCGCAGCACTGCCAGGCAATCTCTAGAAAGAACCTTGGTAGCTTAACTTTGCAGTGTTAATAACTTATTGCGCCTCAATGATCTCGTTTAGGATAGTTGATTGGTGCATAAGCACATATTACCTGTAATATATTGGTTTCAATAGTTAACGTTGTTTACTGAAAATTAAAGGTGCTGATAATGGTATAGCAGCTAAAAGAAGATCATGGATATACTTTTGAATAGACAAATAGGGATGGCAATGGGGCGAGTGCGGTGCTGGTTTTGTCTCAACCCGCCCCGCCCCGCATAGCATTTTCACCCGCGTCCACCCGCCCCGCTAATTTTCTCTTATCTTTCACAAAAGTTGCACTCAAATATAAATTTACAATATTTTTTTGGTTCTTCCAAACTATAGTATAATGGTGAGCTCTTTTTATGTTTTAACTTGTATTGATTCTCAAAATTCGGATCATTCCTTTCTATTTCTAATGGGTGTTCTTCTTTATGTTCTTCTCATTTTGTTAATTTTTAGCATCTTCTTGATCTTGCAATGTCCCAAATCTTTTTTCAGTCTCTGTTTCAAATGTTGAATATGTACAAATAGCATTTGTTTCAGTGAAGTTTTAATTAGTTGGTCTTTTATCAATGCTAAAACTGAAAATCCATGCTAAAACTGTATTTGGGGCTACTAAACTTATGATTTAGAATTTGAAACACTTGATTAAATGCCATCTCACTGTATTCTTGAAAGCATTAAGACAATATTCTTTTCTCACACCACAACCATTGCAAAGTTAAGCACATAAATAACTTGCAACTATAAGATATATGAATTCTACATAGATATTTCCACTAAGACAAAGGTCAGCACGAAGCTGTTTTCCTTTTCACTCTAGTGCTAAGTTGTGGAATGAGGCTATTGAAATGAGTCTGGATTTATATCTGGGAGTTCAAAGTATCTTCTATGTAGAATGCAATAATTCTGGCCTGTCATCCCAGTTAAACTTGCAGCTTCATTTCACCTTTTAGTTAGCTTTGTCAATGTTCTTACACCCATCATTCTCATTACATAGTTGGATGGCGATTTTTTCAGTAATAAGTTTGTTTATGTTTATGCAGGTCATCATCCGGATCTTCATCTTGTTGGGTGGAATAATGTGAAAATTGATATATGGACGCATTCTGTGGGTAGGAATTGTCATTTGATCAATTCTCACTCTATTTATTTTCCTCCTCAGTATGTATAAGCTCAAGTTTATGTTCAGTCCCTAGCTTGTTAACTTTTAAGATATGCATATTACTGAACTAAGTATATACTGCTCATGCATTCATGAAGGCCTTTTGCTGTTTTGTATCGCCAACTCTTTAGAACTGACATGCAGAGAGGAGGATAACTTAGCTTTGAACTAGCTTCGGGCTGCATACATCATATGAGTTACAGGCTTTACGTGATTCCATGGGCAGTGTAAATCTGCCTTAGATGATTAAATGTGTATTAAAATAAATAGATTTTTTTGGTGAATTTGCTGTTTGAAAATGTAGAAAAGTTGCCTTTCATGGAAAGCTTAAATGAAACTTGAAATGTTTAATTATTCTCTTGCAGGTGGGCTCACAGAAAATGATTTCATACTTGCTGCCAAAATTAATGGGCTTGATGTGCAGCACCTTCTCAGCAAGAAAATTAGCAGACCAGCACAAAGCGGCGCTTAATCTTCCAAGTTTAGGGTTTTATTCTGATGTTAGTTTCTGTCATACTAGGTATCATGGACGTTTGAGCCAAACCTTTGTTATCAAAGAATTGAAATTCTAGAGACGTTTGCAAACACATCTTTGCCACTGCTATCATGCCCCAAGAGGTCAATCAAACATTTTTGTGTCTTATCCCTAAGGTTAAAACTCCCACAACAATCCACCAATTTCGTCCTATCGGGTTATGTAATACTATTTATAAGCTAGTCACGAAAACTATTGTCCGTCGTCTCAAGCCTTACCTACAAAAAGTCATTAGTCCAAACCAATCAAGTTTCCTTCAAGGACGACGAGCAGTGGATAATGCCATCATTGTCCAAGAACTCCTCTCTAGTTTCCGTAGTAAACATGGAAAAATAGGCAGCATGCTTGTTAAACTAGATTTGGAGAAAACTTTTGATCGATTAGAATGGTCCTTCATTAGACGAGCCCTTATTTACTTCCATCTTCCAAATCATCTGATTAAATTAATCATGTCCTGTGTTTCCACATCTTCCATCTCTATACTCATCAATGGAACAAGGACTGATTTTTTTCATCCTACACGAGGGATTCGTCAGGGAGAGCCCTTATCCCCGTATCTATTTATAAATGTGTATGGAACTATTTTCACAAATTATCCACCTTCGTGTACAGGCAAAGGAATGGTTTCCCCTTAAAGTTAGGACGGAGAGGACCACCTATATCACATCTGCTCTATGCAGATGATATAATCCTACTTTCTTGTCCAACAATCTAGTTGCCATGCCATTATAGATACCCTCACCATGTTTTCTAGTGCTTCTGGACAAAAAAATAATTTTGACAAATCCAGAATATTTTTCTCCAATAACTGCTCCTCACAGGACAAAGCCTTTATCACTCAGTCTCTTAAGATGAAGGAAGCCACTACAATTGGAAAATATCTAGGTTTTCCTTTAACCTCCAAGCGTTACCAACGTAGTGATTTTCAATTCCTTATCGATAATTTTAAAACCCGATTGGCAGGCTGGAAAACTAAATTTCTCAATCTTGCGGGTAGAGTTACCTTGATAAGATCCACCCTTAACAGTTTTGTAAATCATGTCATGCAGTTCACTCTACTTCCCACGAATGTTATCAAAACACTTGAACAATTTCAACGCAACTTCCTATGGTGCACTAACCAACAATATCGCAAGCTGCATCTTGTTAAGTGGAATACTATTACCACTCATAGAGCTGTGGTGGGTTAGGCATCCAATCTCTCACTTTTAAGAACCAGGCCCTCATTGCCAACCTTGCTTGGCGGCTTGTACAAAATCCATCCACTCTTTGGGCAACAATTCTCGCTAATCATTACATTCCTGACAATGCTAGACCCAAAAAGATAGTCACAACCCTGTGGAAGACTATTCTCAAAGGATGGCTAACTTGCCAAAGAGGAATGCAATGGAAAGTCGGTGATGGACATGATATAAACTTTTGGGAGGACTCCTGGATTGCTCCTAATTATACCCTCCGTCAACAGTTAATAGGTCCTCTACCTAGACATGAAGATTCTAAATCAGTGGCCAATTATATTATCCGATCCCACTGGAATCTTGATCCTCTACCCTTTTCTCTACCTGACTCCATACACCATCGGATTGTTTCTCATCATATCCCTACCTATCCCAATTGTAAAGACATTCAAATATGGGGCCTTACTTCTAGTGGACTCTTTAGTACAAAATCACTATAAGTTTTTAGATCAAACATCCACCAACTGGACATCTCATTCCTTCAACTGGATTTGGAAACTTCCTATTCCTCCAAAACTTCAACATTTTATATGGCTAGCTTGCCCCCAACGTCTCCCCACCGCAGCCTATCTTACTCACCTTAAGATAGCCACATCTGCTGAATGTTTCCAATGCAACAACACTGCAGAAACTATATCCCATATCCTACTATATTGTCCCAAGGCTGTCCACTTCTGGACACATTTTCGGTTGCATCAGATCATTCAATCTATAACCACTCATGATATTGCACCTCTCATATGGATACCGCAGCTCATTCATGCCATTCCCGCTGATACATTTCCACACATCACTCCAGCCATATTGATTTGTTTCGGTTTTTGGGCATTGTGGAATAATCGTAATGACAACTTTTTCAATCATACTCATAAATTGCCTAATCCTCAATTGACCGTCACCAAGATCCTAGAATACTGTACCTTAGGTCAAAACAATACCCCCAAAACACCTCCTACACCTCTATGGCTTAAATGGCTTCCACCAATATCTAACACTTTTAAATTGAATACGGACGGTGCTTGTATTAGGGCTACTGGACGAGGAGGGCTGGGGGGAGTTATTCGTGATTCCACTGGCCAATGGGTTCTTGGTTACTTGGGTTCTCTTACCAGTACCGATAGCGTCACTTCGGAGCTACTCGCTCTCTACCATGGGCTTAAATTAGCACTATTACACAGTTTTCAACCCATTGTCATTGAGATAGATGCTCAAGAGGTACTTCGTCTCTTGCATTATCCTAACTCACATTTTACGTGATTGCAGGTGGCTCCTCCAACAGCTGGATGATCCAGCAGTAGTGCACTCGTACAGGGAGACCAACGGCGTTGCTGATGTGCTTGCAAAACCTGCTTCGAGTGGCGATTTTTTGACTGAAATCTCTGTTTTGGAAGAACCGCCCCATTTTGTCACAAGTATACTCGCAGCTGATCAACGAGGAGAAGCGAAACAGCGATTAGTACCAGCTGGAAATACAACTAGTCATAGTATAGCACCTAGTTCTAGTCATAGTGTAGCACTTCGTTTTAATGTAGTTTCTTATTCACCACTTTCTCATCATTTGTGTACTACTGAACCACTGGATTCAGACGGGCCACTGGCCAACTATCCCTGTACTAATATTTAGTTAACGGAAAAGCCGCCAAAATACCTCGAACTATCAAAAATGGTAAATACGCTAAATACCCTCCATCCACCTTTCAAATTTCAAATACCCTTACCATCCACCTATTGGGTCTAAAATACCCTTATTCCTAACAGAATATTCTCATTAGACACGTGGCATTTTTCTATTGGTTGGCTTATAAAATTAATTAAACTAATTGACCAGGTAACCCAAGTGCCCCCCACCCCCTGACCCCCCTCCCACCCCGTGAATTTTTTTTTTTTTTTTGAAAAAAAAGTTGACTTGTTTTTTGCACCCCACCCCGCACCCTACCCCTCCCCCGCCCCCCCCCCCCCCCCCCCCCCGACGCAAAAAAATTAATATTTTTGAAAAAAAAAGTTTTGACGTTTTTTTTGGGTTTTTTTTAGCGGGAGGGGAGGGAGGCGTAGGGTGGGGGGGTTGGGGGGGGGGGGGTGCGGGGTGAAAAAAAAAGTCAACTTTTTTTTTTCGGGAGGGGAGGGCGTAGGGTGCGGGGTTTGAGGGGGTGCAAAAAACCCCAAAAAAAAAAACGTCAAAACTTTTTTTTTTTCAAAAATATTAATTTTTTTTACGTCGGGGGGGAGGGGTAGGGGTGCGGGGGAGGTGTAGGGTGCGGGTGGGGTGCGAAAAAAAAAATTGTAGTCTACACTTGTGCCTTTTAGATTTTTGGTTGAAAATATACCATGTTTTTTAGGGTGAGATATATTTTTTTTTTTTTGGTAACTCAATTACATTATACATTTTAATTTATCAAGACATTTTACGGTACTTGTCCTTTTTACTAGGAAGTTGAGAAGCGTAACAATATTTTTTTTTTTTGCACCCCACCCCGCACCCTACATCTCCCCCCCCCACCCCCGACGCAAAAAAAATTAATATTTTTGAAAAACAAAGTTTTGACGTTTTTTTTGGGTTTTTTGCACCCCCCCCGGTCAAACCCCACACCCTACGCCCCCCCTCCCCTTCCAGCTGAAAAAAAAAAGTTGACTTTTTTTCCACCCCGCACCCTACGCCCCTGTCCCCTCCCAGCTAAAAAAACCCAAAAAAAAACGTCAAAACTTTTTTTTTTTCAAAAATATTTTTTTTTTTGCATTGGGGGGGGGGGGGGGGGGTAGGGGGGGGGATGGTAGGGCGCAGGTGGGGTGCAAAAAAAAGTCAACTTTTTTTTTCAAAAAAAATATTTTTTTCACGGGGGGGGGGGGGGGGGGGGGTCGGTGGGGGTGGGGGGCACTATCTGGTCAATATTGCAAAAATTAATTAGTTTAATTAATTTTATAAGCCAACCAATAGAAAAATGACACGTGTTTAATGAAAAGATTCTCGTTAGTGATAAGGGTATTTTAGACCCAATGGTGATAAGGAGTATTTTAGACCCAATAGGTGGATGATAAGGGTATTTGAAATTTGAAAGGTGGATGGAGGGTATTTTTGCACCATTTTCAATAGTTTGAGGGTATTTTTGGCCCTTTTCCGTTTAGTTAATATTACGTTTATCTTTCCTGACCAAAAAAAAAAAAAAAAAGAAATTCTAGAGACCTCGTCTTTCCAAGGGACATTTTGTTCATACTATAAGCTACCCAATTAAGGCTATCCCATTTCTTTGTCGACATGGTGGTATATTTATACGGTGCTTCTGGTCTTTTGAAAAGGAAAGAACGAATTTATGTTTGCTGTTCAGTAGCTTCTCTCCGCCTCTCACGACCATTGAACAAAAATTGACCAACAGTCTCTCAGGTTGTGCAAACCCAAAGTTGCGGCATAGTGGTCGTTCAAATGCCACTGAAAAAATTGTTGGGTGATCTCATTTCCTCTATTTAAGCCTTGGTAAACAGAGTTACCTGTTACACCCCGAAAAATTTCGTGCTACCAAGATTGTAGACGGCTTGGTATGAGCTCAGAGGAGAGTAAAGGCATACAAATATTAGGGACAAAGATTATGTGATCTGAATATAAGAATATATATATATATGTATATGACATTTGGAGACCATATGAGGTGAATCGGTTCATAGGTTGCTTGACAAAAAGCCCTCGTTACTGTAAGCCAAGTGGGGCCCACACGCCGGAGTTTTATAAAGAACATATGAACAATTACATGAGTAGTACATGGAAAGTTGATCAAGTCCTAAGAAGGACCCTTAAGCCAAATATGGGCATAAGCCCTCCAAAGAGATGATTTAAGGAAATGTTTTCGGACGATCTGACTTGAAGAGGCCAAAGCGCCATTATAGGTTTGGAATTTGGAAAAACACCAAGAATGAAAGTTGTATATAATTGAATTAGCTTTCCAACCATAGGTTGTGGTCCCTCATACGATATCGGGATCACACATTATGCGCGTTTTAAGATCGACTGTCTGGGCAGAAAAATAACCCTGCGCGAACGCGCCAGAAGGTGGCGCGAACGCGCAGGGCAGGACCTGGTAACTCAGCGAGAATGCACCACATGGTAGCGCGATCGCGCTGAGCAAATTTTAAGTCTGTCCAGGCAGAACCTGGACCGTTATTAAAAGGGGATACCCCTCATTTTTTCAAACTAAACACCCTAAAATCCTCTCTATTCCTCTGAACTTTTCCCAACCTTCCAAACCTCAACTTTTTAGCCCAAAACCAGGTATAATTCCCAAATCCCGGTCCAGACGGCGTATAGTTGCAACTACAAAATTGTGTATTGACACGTTGTGGCTTAAGCTCAAGGTGGAGGAGTGAATATATAGCAACATTACCTAGAAAAAGGTATGAATCTCTTCCTATTTATGTTAATACTGACTTATTTACGAAGAAAGCGTGGTTAAATAATTGTATACTGAGTTGATTAGCTATGGAAGTTGGAAAACAGCGTGTGGGCTGTTCTATGGAATATTTTAGTATGGGAAATCATGCTATTAATGTTGATATTGTTGTTGTGGTTATTGGTTGTTGAATTGAGAATTCGGGCTAGGCATATAAACAAGGGAGATGCTGCCCGATATTCGGCAGAATATGGAATAGTTTGATTTGAAACTTGATACAAGTGTGCGATAAAGAGGCTAACGTTAGTGTAAATCCTCTTAAATGTAGACTTGCGAACTCGGACGAATAAGCGTAGCTAATAGGAGGCTGAACAGGTATGTTAAGGCTTGTCCCTTTCTTTCAAAGGCATGATTCCTATGGTACGACTTCATACATGTTTTCATAACTTCTTTGTTTCCAAAAGCTAGATGTTTATGACTCCAAAGCATGATTCCTTTTCCGATAACCCAGAAATGTCTTTCCAAATGCTCGTATTTTCCAAACCAAAGGTTATGATTATGTGAGCTCTTGTGATAACAACAACGAACATGTTTCTACGATGATAATGATGATGTTAAAAGTGAGAATATTTTCTACAATGATTATGATGATGATGTTTTCATGGAAAAACGTCTTAAGTTATGAGATCGATGTTTTTATGAGATTATTGAGCTATTTTCGTGACTTTCTCAATTTTATTCACTGTTGTTGGTCTCACCTTATAATAATTGTTCCTTCTGGGTAAGATAAAGCGATGATTATTGTTACACCTCGAAAAATTTTTCGTTGATGCACAGTGAATAGGCTAATGAGGAGTACGAAGTATGCGATGCTTCCATAAGTAAAAATTACCATGTGATGATTCTAAATAAGATTTGAAAGACATTCGAGTTAAGGAAAGAAAGTTGTTAAGAAAAGCGGACTATAAGTCGAAGGTGTTGGGCAAATTATGAGTGTTGAACTAATGATGTCTTAAGGATGTCTTGGAGAGGAGTTATGACATTCCGTAGATTGCTAACGAAGTGATAAACAAGTGTTAAGAAGGTTCCATAAGGATTGGAGGTCAAACGAAACGACGGAACGGCCTTTGGTGAAAGCAAAGGGTTTCCACGACCACTTCCACGGCCCATATAATATTCCACGGACCGTGGATGGTCCGTGGAACTCGCCATGCCAGAGAAGGCCTGGCTGGTCGTGAACCACGACCAGTTCCACGGCGAAGCGCATTTGGTTCCACGACCGTGGAACAGTCCGTGGAACTCCCGACGGGCTGAAATGTTCCAAGATTATAAATGTGATCCTACTTCATTTTATTCATTTCCATCAACGTTTTCCACCTCTCCACACCTCTAGAACCTTCCATATTTCTCATCCATAAGGAAACCAAGAGAATCAAGGATCAATAACAAGATTTGAAGTGAATCGTGCCTATGAAACTCCATTAAAGCCATCAAAGTCAAGAAATCCAAGAAAGGTGAAAATAGGGTTTTGTGCTAAAAGGTGTATTATCATCCAAGGCTTGTTCCTCCATCATCTAAGGTATGTTTTATGGTATTCTCATGATATTTGAAATATTGTAAAGTTGAAACACTTGGATTATAAAAGAGTATGGGAAATGGGTTACAAAAGGGTGAATAATGTCATTGTGGAATAGTAGTTGGAGTGAATCGTGAAAATGGTTACGTTGAGATTATAAATGCGTTATAAATGACATTTAGAACATGAAATAAGTATTGTATGTGAAAGTACGCGATAATAGACTTTGGTCATGACTTTGGAGAATTGGAGTAGAATTGTGAAATGTGAATAATGTAAGTGAATGGCGATTGTTGCTAGCGATATGGTGATTGTCATTGTGAATGTTGAGAGTTGATATGGAATATGGCGGAAAGTAGTATAAACAAAGGAAACGCTGCCCAATTTTCTATAACTTTAGTAAGTACGCTCTCATGATTGTCTAACTAATGTTGATACGAATCTCATTGAAGGTATTAACGAGTGCATTGAAAGAAGATGAGCAAGCAATCGAGTATTTAAACGACAAAGGTATGTAAGGCTCAATCTTTCTTTCTAAGGCATGACTCTACGGTATGAATCCTCCTATCTTTTCTATGACCCTCTACATATGTATGTATCGGAATGATGAGTCTATGTTATAAAGAGCTCTCGTGAGATGAAGTTAAGAAGGTATGTTGTGAATATGATGACGAGCCTAAGTCTAGAGATCCTAAAACTTATGGCACAAGATTCCTACGAGTTACTGACCTTCATACGACCCTTTACTATTACTTATTGTTGCTAGACCTAGTTATGGTGTTCGTTTCTTTCCTTTCAAGGCATGATTTTCCTCCTTATCCATGAGTCTCCTAATTTCCGAAGAGCTAAGAGTCTACGTTCACGAATAGCCATACGAGAGAGAGATAAGAGATATATTATGAGTACGATAGTAATGACGATGAGTCTATGAATATAAGGAGCTGCAGATGTGTAAGATAGAGAAAAGAGACAAGGCAAGTATGATAACGATAATGTCAAGCTAAGCCTAGAGATGCTATGGTCTATGATATGATGCTCTTGTTAAGCTAATGAAGCTATCCATAGCCATTGATGTTGATCATCATTCACACTCACCTTATGTTTGTTCCTTCAAGGTGAGGCAGAACCTTTACGAATGCTCATAGTGATATCGGGGGTTCACGACCTTATGTCACCCCGACATAGCCATAGCCACCTCCAAGTCCTAACGTATGTTTTGTCGATGTATGTATATGTGATGATGCTAATTATGGTAAAGCCTTGATATTATGTTCCTCTAAAGCCAATGGCACAACTTATAATCTATTGATGTTGATTAGTATATACACTCACCTTATGTTTGTTCCTTCAAGGTGAGTGCGAATGCCCATAAATGCTTCATAATGCAATCGGGTCACCCCGATAAAGTATAATTATCTATGAATCTCTATGCATGTATTTCTATAAGTATTCTATCATGAGTATATCATAATGAGCATGTTATAATGAGCATATAATGAGCATGTTATAACGAGCATATAATGAGCATGTTGTAATGAGCATATGATGATATCACACCGCGCCTATATGGTAATGAGCGGCAAACACCGCAAAACGCGGCAGCTATACACCATGACCAAACGGCACACGTGCGCCGCCACTAGTGGACGGATGAGATGGTACCCCCGACACGGAGGCCCGGACGCGGCTAATATTATTGATTGTCACACCGCACCTACATGGTCGGGCGCTTATACCACCGCACCTAAATGGTCTGGGCCTTATACACTTATGCATACATGACATGATGATGTTTATGAGAGTAAGTCGACGCACTATTTCTTTTATGATACACGCAT
Source organism: Lycium ferocissimum (assembly GCF_029784015.1). Taxonomy (NCBI): domain Eukaryota; kingdom Viridiplantae; phylum Streptophyta; class Magnoliopsida; order Solanales; family Solanaceae; genus Lycium; species Lycium ferocissimum. The sequence goes on from NC_081343.1 coordinate 23,614,123, forward strand.
GAAGTTGCTCCCCATTGGATGTCTCCCCTATTTCATTGATGTTCTATTATTGTTCATGCCTTACATACTCGCACAATATTCGATTGACGTCCTTTTCTTTGGACGCTGTGTTCATGCCCACAGGTAGACAGGGAGACGTTGCAGATCCATAGGAGCTATCAGCAGATATACCGGAGCCCTCCCTTATTCCGGAGGTGCTATTTTGAGGCAGTCTTTTGTGTATATATATTTTGGGCACGACGGGGTCCTGTCCCGTCCATATGTCTAGTACTCCAGTAGAGGCTCGTAGATACGCAGTGTGGGTAGTCTGGTCCCATGGCTTGTATGTATATGTATATATATATTATTTTGATAGCCGAAGGGCTTATGTTTATAAGGGCTAATGTATTTCAGAAAATGACAGTTTTATGTGATTAAGGAGGCATGTAGTATGAATAACGAAGCAGATAAGGTGTAAGGAGTGTGTTCGGTGGTTAGCCCCGGATACCCGTCGCGGCCGTAGCTCGGGTCGTGACAATTATTCCATAATATAATCGGAGGTTACCGACCTTACATCACTCCGATAGAGTTATAGTTTTTTTTTTTTGGGCTCTCATGCATGTTGCTTATATGATATATGTGTTATATCATATAACACATATATGATATAACACATATATCATATAAGCAAAATGCGAGGTTACCGACCTCGCATTTTGTACATTTGGATATTCCGAGTTAATTGCGGAAGGTTAAGGACAAGGCTATAATTTTTTTCAAGAATGCATAAGTTGCATATTCACCTTTTTATTGGTATGGAGTAGTAAGGGTAAATTTGGGATAAGGAGAAATTGGAGGCTGAAAGTTGGAAAAAATGATTTCATGAAATGGCCAAGGGGCCAAGATGGCCGTCCATGTTGGCATGGGTTCCACCCATGGTTGGCCAATATTTCCAAGCCATGAAATGGCACATGTGTTCATTTTATATATTTGAGGGAGTTAAGTGTATATATGTGTATAATTCATGACCAAGTCAAATTATTCATCTTTCATGATTAAAGAAATTTCTAGAAAAATTGAGAAAAATTGAGGAAAATAAAGGGCACATGACCTGCCATGTGCCCCTTTGTATATATATATATATATATATATATATATATATATATATATATATATATATATATATATATATATACATGTGGTGCTAAAAATAAGACATAAGCCACCATTTGCAACTCTAGAAATTTCAAGAAAGTGAGAGAGAAAAATGGCAAGGCCATTCGCCAAGGCTTGGAGCCGAACAAGACCAAGAAGAGTGAAAGAAAAAAATGATTCTCTCTAGCAATTTCACTCCTTAGAAGGTGCATAACAACGTGGTGGAGTTGTTGGAGTAGTAAGAACAAGCGTTGGTTCAAGGCGTGGTTCGTACCCAACTTGAGGAACTAAGTGAAAGAGGTGTGGTTCAATCTTATTTTTCATATGTTATGGATGATTTGTGTATGTTGTGAAGTATGTAAATGAATGAAAATCATGAAAACATGGATGTGGGGAGTGTAGCCATGAGTGTGTGTGTGTGTGGCCGTGTATATGTGTATGTGTAGGGGGTGAAGAATTAGTTGTATTTAGCATGTTAATGTGTTGTTGTAGAGTGCGAAAATGAATGAAACTTATGAGATTATGTATGTTGAGGAATGGCCGTGTAGGGGGGCCGATTTGGTGTAGGCATGCTAAGCTAATTTTATTTAGTGTTTGGTTGATATTGTTATGAACATTTTGAGCATGTTGTAATGTGTTGAAATGGATGAAATGCATGAAGTTGTGTGTGGAGGTGTTGACCGAATGGTGGCTGTTTTGTGTGGAAGAAATGGACTAATTTTATTTGGTATAATGTGGTTGTCGTATTGTGAATTCTATGATGTAAAATGAAGGTTTAATGGTTCAAGTCAAGTTGTAATGGTTGTGGGCTGATTTGGAAGCTAATGTGATTTTGATATGCTTTCTTGAATTTATGGAAATAATGTTGTAAATGTGTGGATTATTGGTGTCATTAATGAATTTGGAAGAAGGAAATGTATCGTTGTTGTCCCTATGGAAATTGGGGATTTCGGGTGAAGTAGTATATGGTTTGGGTTGTTTTGAATGTTGTATGAATTGCTTGGAATGCCCTTAAATCGTGTTTGAATGGTCTCGGATTAATACTTGAACGTATGATCGATGAAGTTAGATTGATTGTATGCGGTTTATTTGAATGTAAATGAAATATCGTCGAACTATGTGGAAGAAGGTCGTTGATATTAGAATGTGTTTTGAATTAATTATGGATGTTGTTTATATGAATGTTGGTATTGTTGTGATGATTTGGCCGAGTTGAATTCTCGGGGTTGATGGATTTATAGGGGAGATGCTGCCTAAATTTTTGTAGACAAAGTGTTGAGTTGGAATTGAATTCACAAGTGTTATGACTAATGGTTGCTAATTAACGACGTTATTGTAGATCGTGAGAAGTCGACACGCGAGTTCGGGTTAGCTTAGGAAGCGGCTAAGGTATGTAAAGCTCACCCCTTCTTTCATTGGCATGTCGTAGAGTAAGTGGGCTGTGACACGAGTTTCGAGGTAATTCTACTCCGACGATCCGAGCATGATTATGATCCTTATTTGCTTTTTGATATTCGTATTCTTAATATAGTCGAATCATGATCCTTACGTCTTTTGTATGATTAAATTTTAGAAGTTGTATAAAGTTTTGTTTTCAAAAGAATTTTGTTTCTAAATGAGTCCGAAACTACGAACGTCCGTAACTTCCACCGAAAGGCTCGGATCGCTTCGATATGTTTATGGTAAGTCCTAAAGTAAATAAGGTTCGTGACTTTCTGAGGCGGACTCGGATTAGTTTGACGTACGACTATGATCTCTATGGTTCTTTAATATGTTTATAATACTTGATATGTTTCCGAATAACGTCCCAAAAGGTTTTTGATATAACTTTTGTCCCAATTTTCAAATGACGATTCGCTTATATTACTTCATCGAGTCTCGGAAATGATGTATGTGCATATGGTTTCTCACTACTCGCCGTGCGAAGCTCAATATGTCTTTCACTGAGACCCGGGCCAGGACACGCATTCGTGCACATTCCTCTGCATTATTCACCGAGTCCCTCACTAGAGGGCCGGGACACGCTATATATATATATATGATGTGATGATACGGGGATGGAGGCCAGGATGGCATACCGAGTCCCTTGCTAGCGGGGCCGGGACACGCTATTCACCGAGTCCCTCGTCAGAGGGCCGGGTACGGTATGTATATATATATATATATATGTATATGCATGCATACATGATGATGATATGATTTTACCTACCGAGTCCCTCACTAGAGGGCCGGGACACGCTATATGTTATATGATGATTTTACCTACCGAGTCCGTCATTAGAGGGCCGGGACACGCTATATGTTTTTACGATGATTTTATAACATTGATATGCATGACATATGTTTTAAAAGCAAGTCTTATGATTTTTCGGTACTCTCTACTTTGGTATGATCCCGCTTATTATGTTTCATGCTTTACATACTCGCATATATTCTGCATCGACCCCTTTCTCCGGGGTCGCGCTTTCATGCCGCGTGTGTACACCTGTGTGAGCTGAAGATATTAGCAAGATGTTCAATGATTGGCGGGCTCCATTTTCTCCGGAGCGCACCGAGTCGAGTATTGTGTTATGGTTCTATGTTCTGTGTTAGAGACTTTGCAGACAGTGTCGTGGGTATAAGATGTCGATTATGTAAGCGGCTATGTAAGCCGACGTATTATTATGCATTGTATTATAAGTTTTATGTGTTACAGATTTTATTTTATTTGAGAAAGGTAAAAAACATATTGTTCTTCGAAAAACTTTCATTTTATATATTTGTGACATGATTTGAGGGCCAGCATGATTATGAGTATTATGAGAGTCAGCGGGTTCGCTCAGCCCTAAATAAGGGTTGGGTGCCCATCACATCCCATCGGATTAAGGGTGTGACAATATGAATATGATATATAATATGTGATATATGTATATGTATATGGGGAATATGCGAAAAGGGGTGAGGTGCTATAGACGCATAGCCACATGATCAGTTGGTATAATATGATATCGTCCCAGAAGCGGGATGCCCGGACGCGGGATATATGTAATTAAATGGATCGGGCCGTTCGTTCCTCGGCACTACTATGTATACATGTATATATGTGTATATATGGATCAGGCTACATGTTCCGCAAAGACTAAGCATGCTTGGTATTCGCCTTAAGGGCACTCAGATGTTCAGGTTACTCTCCTACCTCACGATATGTTCTATATTTCCATCCTGTTATTATTCATGCTATGCATCTTTCACTATGCTATTATTCATGCCTTACATACGCAGTACTCTATTAGTACTGACGTCCCTTCTTGTGGACGCTGCGTTCATGCCCGCAGATCGGGTAGCCGCACGGGGACGATCCACGCGAAGCAGGACCTCCCCTTAGTGACAGTCGGTACGCTCCACTGATCCGGAACTTCAGCCTTTTTTGGTATGCTATCTTGTTATATGGGTACGGAAGGGCCTTGTCCTATCCTTTCTACAGTTTGTACTCCATAGAGGTCTATAGACAAAGGATATGTAGCCGTGATGTTATGCAGCCCCTTTGGCGCTTATTTTGTTGTACAGTATATATGTAGCGGCCAAATTGGCTTGCACTGTTACTCTCAGCATTTATGTTTATATGTATGTGTTGGCCGTGAGTTCCCGATACGGTGTCTCCTATGTTGATTGTCTGGGAGACGCCTAGCTCGCCACGCATTGTGTATGGGCCCGGTGATCCGTGAGGAATAAATGCAAGCACGGGAGTGCTTGGCCGCAGTGGTCGGGCACTTGTTACGACCCATCGGTTTTTTTGGTCGTGACAAAAGTGGTATCGAGCGCCGTCTAGGGATTGTCTACAGACCGTGTCCAGTAGAGTCATCTTTATGGGTGTAAAGCCGGCCACACTTATAAACAGGAGGCTGCAGGGCATTTAGGAACCATTGACCTTTCTTTCTATCTTAGATCGTGCGATAGGGTCAGAGTCTAGGAAAGATCACTTCTGACCTCTTTTCCTATAGGTAGGTGCAGACTGACGGAAGACGAAGAGATCAACCTCGGGAAGTGGGGGTGCTAAGAAGGTCCTCAGAGTAGATCCAGGACCCCAGGCTCCAGGACCGAGCAGGAGGAGCCTCAGTTACTCCATTGAGACTGATCTGTCATGACCCAACCGGAGGGTCGCGACGAGCACCCGGTGCTAGCCCACCCGGGCACCCCTTAACATACTTATACATCACATCTAGGTGAGCCACATAACTAAATCATGCTTTTCATTCATCATAATTCTAATCTCATTGGGTGACAACTCATTCATATCAACATTGACAACTATGCCCAAATAAACATACATAGCCGACAAGGCTTGCCAAAATAATATCCCAACATAGGCCGACAAGGCCAAACATATCTAACCATAGACACATGTCTACGAGCCTCTAAGAAGAATACATCATATCATATAGGCAGTATAGGACCCCCGCCGTGCCCATGAATATGTACACAAAAGAATTTCATACCAAAAGTCCGTAGCTCCGAATGAAGGGAGCCCGCTATACGTGAATTCCCCGAATAAAGCAACATGGGTCAAGTCTATCTCCCCGGCCACCCGCGGGCATGACGCAACGTCCACAAACAAAAGGACGTCGCACGAAGAATGTACTAAGTATGTAAAGCATGATCAATATCAATATGAAAGCATAATAGACAGCGTATGAAATAGCATAAAATAGGAGATAATAGCATCATCGTCATAGCACTTACTTGCTTTCCATAGGGACATTCCATTTCTATTGCGTATTCATGTACATACATCCATATCCGTACTCCTTTACCTTTCGTATCCATTTTCGTATTCGTATTCATATTTCCATTCATACTCATATTCATATCCTTTACATCTCATATACATTGCATATACATAGCCTTTTCATAACATCTACATATACTTAGCATATTCGTACTCATATTGATGTCGTAAGCGTAGCATTTATATAGCATACCCGACCACGAAGGTTCGGTGTTTCACATACCTGGCCCTACTAAGGCTCAGTGTCATACATACCTGGCCCTACCAAGGCTCAGGGTTATCCGTACCCAACTGCAGTGGTGCGCGCGCATTACATATATACATATCTACTATATTCTACCCGGCCATATAAGCTCGGGGGTTTCATAATAATGCACACACGGGCACATATACATATAAGCTCATAAAGCATCTTTAGCCTTTTTACTATCGTCATTCATTACATTCTATCCTTAGAGGATTACTCGTCATATAAGGAACTTAGTATAATCGTATCATATCAAGAATCATAAGCTTAGCATCTTTTAGAGATAGGATCGTTGAAGAATATAATAGTTGTCAGAGGAATAATATTTGGCCAAAGAACCATGCCTTATGAAAGAAGGGTTAGCCTTACATACCTTTTCGTGCAACTATTCTATCACTCGTACGTTTTTCTTCAATGCTCACGTTCTACCTTCATTAGAGTGCATACTAACATTAGAGAACCGATGACTTAGTATACATGACTAAAGCTAGAGAAAATTGGACAACATCTCCTTATTTATACAACTTCCCTCATATCATATATCAACTCCCAAACATCATTAATATCATTCACAATGTCATAACAATAGCCTTTAATCACTTACATTATCCTTACTTCTCAATTCATTCCCAATCATCCATATTCATGGTCATATCTCATGATTACGTTCATTCATATACAATGTCTATTCCATGTTGTCAACATCATTTATAACATGATTATAATCTTAATGTATCAAGAATCGTAACTCAACCCAAACATTTACTCAAAAGTGACACTACTTCCACATTCATGACTCATTTCCTATTTCCTTATGTAATCCAAGTGTTTCAACTTTTAGAGAGAAGGGGAGTGAAAAGGAAATGAAATGAAATGAAACTTGGATCCTTATTTAATAACTCAATTCTGACCCGACCAACTTCTACGGACCAACATACGGTCCGTATAATTTATACTGACCGTATGTCTGGCCGTAGATTTGGTCCAAAGAGGGGTCTCAATCTGGGCTGGAAGTACAGCTGAACATACGGTCCGTATGTTTTATACGGCCAGTATGTTTGGCCGTATAATGCCCAGTGATTCCGATCTTGTTCTCGTCGACTCGTTTGATCTCCAATCCTTATGAAACCTTCTTAACACTTGTTTATCACTTCATTAGCAATCCAAGGGACATTATAACTCTTCTCCAAAGCTTTATTAAGTCATCATTAATCCGATACTCGTAAATCTTGCCCGACACAGGATATATACCTTACTTTCCTTAACAACTTTCGTCACCTATTTCAAATGTCTTTGAAATCTTACTTAGGGTCATCAAATGTCATTATTCACTTATCGAAACACCGTATACTTCGTACCCTTCGTTACTTTATTTACTGTGCATCAACAAAAATTTTTTCGAGGTGTAACGTTCTTCCCCCCTTAGGAACATTCGTCCTCGAATGTTAAGCACTCGAGAATTCTACGAAAATTTCGCCAGAGTTTGCCCTATAATATGGCACTACCATCCTGCCACAACAACCCATAATAATAATGCCTCATAGGGCCACAACATAATAGCAATAGAATTTGGCCACACACGACCTAATGCATAAAAAGGAAAACATACATACCTTATGATCTTGATGTCTCATCTTGGCCCTCTTCCGGGGGCTGAAATAAGTGCGAATATTTGGAGTTCATGATTTCTTACGCTTCCCATACATTATTTCTCCACAAAATCTTAAGTGAGGCCACTTCTTTGGTTCTAAGCCTCCGTACTTGCCTATCTAATATGGCAATGGGTATTTCTTCATAAGCTAACTTTTCTGTCACTTGAACATCATTTACTGGGACGATCCTAGTAGGATCTCCAACATATTTACGAAGCATCAAGACATGGAAAACTGGATGAACTAACTCCAAATCAGGAGGTAGGTCTAACTCATAAGCCACTTTGCCTACTTTGTGCACGATCTCATAAGGCCCAATGTACCGGGGACTTAGCTTCCCCTTCTTGCCAAATCTCATAACGCCCTTCATTGGCGACACTTTCAAGAATACCCAATCTTTAACTTGGAACTCTAAGTCCCTTCGACGATTATCCGTATAGGATTTTTGACGACTTTGGGCTGCTAACAACCGATCTTGTATGAGCTTAACTTTCTCTATGGCTTGCTGGACCAAGTCCGGCCCTATCAATTTGGTCTCTCCTACTTCAAACCACCTAATTGGGGATCTACACTTTCGCCCATATAAAGCCTCATACGGTGCCATTTGAATGCTAGAATAATAACTATTATTGTAAGCAAACTCAATGAGTGGTAAGTGATCATCCCAATTACCTCCAAAATCTAACATACATGCCCGTAACATATCCTCAAGAGTCTGAATTGTACGCTCAGCTTGTATTGTACGCTCAGCTTGTCCATCAGTCTGTGGATGAAATGCCGTGCTAAGGCTCACATGAGTCCCTAAACCCTCTTGGAAGGACTTCCAAAAATTAGCTGTAAACTGAGTTCCTCTGTCTGAGATAATAGATACTGGAACACCATGAAGTCGCACTATCTCTTTCACATAAAGCTTTGCATAATCCTTTGCCACATACGTAGTTCTGACTGGCAAGAAATGAGCTGACTTTGTGAGTCTATCCACAATCACCCATATGGAATCATGCTTACGTCGAGAACGAGGTAAGCCTATAATGAAGTCCATGTTAATCACTTCCCACTTCCAAGTTGGGATTTCTATAGCTTGCAACAATCCACCCGGCTTTTGGTGCTCAATTTTCACTTGTTGATAATTGGGACATTGAGCTACAAATTCTGCTATAGCTTTCTTCATCCCATTCCACGAATATATAGACTTAAGATCATGATACATTTTCGTTGTCTCGGGGTGATAGAATAACGGGAACAATGAGCTTTCTCAATATTTGGTGGCGTAAACCGCCACATTAGGAGCACATAATACGCCTCGACATTGGAGAACTCCGTCTCCGTAGCAATCTCAAACGATGACTCCTCTTTCTGAGGGAGTGTATCTCTGTAATGCACTAGCATGGGATCTTCGTATTGTCGCTTTTTCACTTCCACTACTAGCGACGAAAAAGCTAAATTCTGGATGGTAGTTCCGCTTTTACCTGAGTTCGCTACTCGAACTTTTAGGCTAGCTGACTGCTGGAGCTCACGAGCCATTTCTCTTTTCTCTGGTTGTACATCGCACAAACTTCCCATAGACCTGCGGCTAAGAGCATCAGCCACAACATTTGCCTTTCCGGGGTGATATAGAATGTCAACATCATAATCTTTCAGCAATTCCAACCATCGTCGTTGCCGCAAATTCAACTCTTTCTGCATGAAGATATACTTAAGGCTTTTATGATCTGTGTAAATATCCACATGGACACCATATAAATAATGTCTCCACATCTTTAACGCACGAATCACTGCAGCCAATTCTAGATCATGAGTTGGATAATTCTTTTCATGTTTCCGTAATTGCCTTGAAGCATACACAATCACCTTGTCATGTTGCAACAATACACAACCTAGCCCAACGCCTGAAGCATCACAATAGACAACATAACCTTCCAATCCCTCTGGAAGTGTCAGGACTGGTGCAGAAGTCAATCTATCCTTTAGCTCTTGGAAACTAAGTTCACAAGTATTTGTCCATTGAAACTTTGTTGATTTCTGGGTTAGCTTTGTAAGTGGTGCAGAAATAGAAGAGAAACTTTCAACAAATCTCCGGTAATAACCTGCTAAGCCCAGAAAGCTACGAACCTCCGTAGGACTTGTGGGCCTTGGCCAAGTCTTCACGGCCTCTACCCTTTGGCTATCTACCCGAATACCATCGGCTGAAACAATGTGCCCCAGCAATGTCACTGAGTTTAACCAGAACTCACACTTAGAAAATTTTGCAAGCAACTCCCGAGTCAAGAATTTCGAGACAAGATTAAATGATCTCCGTATTTCTCCTCGTATCTAGAATACACCAAGATGTCATCGATGAACACAATCACGAACAAATCTTGAAAGGGCCTGAACACATTATTCATCAAATCCATAAACACTGCCGGTGCATTAGTTAGCCCAAATGACAATACCCGAAACTCAAAATGGCCATATCTTGTTCTGAAGGCTGTCTTAGGGGTATCTTTCTCCCTAACTCTCACTTGATGATACCCGGATCTCAAATCTGTCTTCGAAAACCATTTGGCTCCTTGTAATTGATCAAATAGGTCATCAATTCTCGGAAGAGGATATTTATTCTTAATCGTCACCTTATTCAATTGCCGGTAGTTAATGCACATTCTCAAGGAGCCATCTTTCTTTCGGACAAACAATACGGGTGCTCCCCACGGAGATGAACTAGGCCTAATAAAGCCTTTCTCAAGCAAGTCTTTCAATTGCTCCTTCAACTCTTTCAATTCTGCGGGAGCCATTCTTCTGGGAATACATCCGGAAATTCATTTACTACGGGAACTGACTGAAGAGTCGGCGGTTCAGCTTCTACATCTTGAACTCGCACTAAATGATAAATGCACCCTTTTGTGATCATTTTCCTTGCCTTTAGATAGAAAATAAACCTACCTTTTGGTGACACCGTATTTCTTTTCCATTCTAAAACTGGTTCTCCCGGAAATTGGAAGCGAACCATTTTCATTCTACAATTAACATTGGCGTAACTAGAAGCCAACCAATCCATGCCCATAATAACATCAAAATCCACCATTTTTAACTCATGCAAGTCAATTATAGTACGGCGATCACAAATCACAATTACACAATTCCTATATACTCGGCTAGCTATTATCGATTCACCAACGGGTGTTGACACCTCAAAAGGTTTAATCGACTCCGGTTTGATTCTAAACCGACCTGCAATATATGGAGTAACATATGACAATTTGGATCCAGGATCTATCAAAGCATATACATCATGAGAAAATACCGATAATATACTTGTGACAACATCAGGAGATGACTCAAGATCTTGGCGTCCAGCCAAAGCATAAATACGGTGCTGAGGACCGCTAGAACTGGGGACTCTCCCTCTTCCTCTACCATGGCCAACTGGCGCATGTGAACCTGGCCTCATAGGGCGTATTGATGATGAAGATCCAGCTATCGACCCTGAAGGCTGGGTCCTACCTCTGCCACCAACTGAGGAGCAATCACGCATAATATGGCCTGGTCGACACATGAATAGCAAACATGGGAGCCCAATCGGTACTGACCCTAATGTAACTTCTCACACTGGGAGCATCGTGGTACGGGTGGCCTCGCCTGACCCGAATCACCTTTGAATTGAGATCCCGAAAAGCTCGACTGGCCGGGACACAGTAGATCTATCAAATCTCTGCGGCTCGAATACCGTAGAGGCGCACTAGTCATAGAATGGCCTGAATGCCTCAAAAATTGCTGTATGTGCCCGCCTCTATACTCACTCATCGGACCCGAAGATCTAGCCCTCTTGTTATGCCCTCTATCATGCTCACGTTCACTTCTTTGCTGCTGTTGGCTTTCTTCAAAATTCTGAGCATGGGCTTGGATGCGTGAAATATCCATGTTGTCCTGAAGGGACGCAGTCAAGCACCTATCCATCAAATGGGGCCCTAGGCCTTTCACAAACCGGTGCACTCGGTCACCCATATCCACTACCATGGCCGAAGCATACCTAGCCAAAGAGTTGAAGCGGAGACTATACTCTAGAGCACTCATGCTCCCTTGCCTCAAATTCAAGAACTTGTCGGCTCTAGCTCGCCGAACTTCTGGAGGCAAATAATGTTATATCCCGCATTTTTGTACATTGGAACAATCTGGATTAATTATGATAAGTTAAGGACAACTATTTCGGGATATAAAGTCGGAATTTTTGACCTTCGATTTTATTTTGAGACATAAGTTGTGCATGAATTTATTTGCATGGAACAATTAGGAAAATTTGGGACAAAAAATGGAATAAATGAAAGTTGAAAATCATCCATTTTCCATGTTGTGGCCGTGTAAGTGTGGGAGTTGGCCCACACAAATTGTGGACAATTTTAATTGGTCCAACACTTGTGTGGGCCAAGGGACACTTGTGCACTTCATATTATAAGCACAAAAGATGACTTCTAAGTCATCCAAATTCATTTCCAACACTTAGAAAAAAAATTAGAAGTTGAAGAACCCACAAGATAGGCTCTCGGCCAAGGAGACTCAAAAACCAACTTCCATTCAAGCCCTTCCAAAAATAATTCCTTGATGCTAACCCACTATTTTGAGGTCCCTAAGTAGCGTGGAAGTGTTATTGGAGCGATCAACCCGCTAGTTTTCATTATCGCAAACCCTAGCCTCTTGTGGAGTTGAAGAAGAAAGGTAAGAATTGATTATGTTTTATGTGTTATAAAGGTTGTATGCATGTTGTAGTATGTTAAAATGGATGGATATCATGAAAAATAGTATGTTGGAAGTGAGTTGTGTGCATGGTGTGCTAGTAGTGCAAGTGGTGTGTGTTATGTTGTGTTGAAGCTATGAATTAAAGCTTAGTTAGCATGTTGTGATCATTGTAGGGTGAAGAAATGATTGAGAATCATCCATATTTGTATATGTGTAGTGTTGGCCGAAAATGGGTCATGTTATGTGACGAAGAACGCATTAATGTCGCTTAGCGTTTTAGTGGTTGTCGTAATGAATTCTATGTTGGAAATGAGCTTTAATGACTCTAGATTGGTGTTGTAATTGTATGGGCTGATTTGAAGATTATTGTGTATTTAATATAATTTGTATATTGATGAGAATAGCATTGTTAGAATGTGAATTGTGGATGCAAATCATGATTTGAAAATGGGGAATGTGTTAAAGTGAGGTTCTCGGTTTGGGGACCGATTTCGGGTGGCTTGGAGAAATTGTTGGATTGTTTGAAATGTTGTATGAATTGCTTGGAATGTCTTTAAATATTGTTGGTATGGGTTCGGGTTAGTATTTGAATGTATAAGCGTCGATGTTGGCTTGAAGGTAAGCCGTTGAATTGAATTTATGAATGTTGTTGAATGATGGAAAAGAGAGTTATTAATGTTATATTGTCCTCCGGATTGGTTATTGATGTTGCTAGGTTGGTTGTTGTTGTTGTTGTTGATTGATTTGGCCGAGTTAAATTCTTAGGGTGGCCTATTTACAGGGGAAATGCTGCCCAAATTTCTGTAGAATTAAGGGCGAAATTAGAATTTAATGCCCAAAATGTCTATAGCTAACGTTTGGCATATTATGACTTATTTGTAGACCTTGGGCAGCCCGAGACGTAGGTTGGATTTAGCTTGAGTTTGGATTATATTGGAGAGCGTTTGAGGTATGTAAAGCTCCATTCTTTCTTCTTTGGCATGCCTTAGTTACAAATAGGCTATGACACGAGCCTCGAGGAAATTCTAATCTCGCAATCCGAGCATGTTTATGACTCCTATTCGTTTCTTGGAAATTCGTATGTTGGTATGATGAAATCTTGGCCTTTATGCCTTTGAAATATTTGATTTTCAACTTTTGCACAAAAAGTTTTTGGCTTTTAAAAGTTCCGTAACTACGAACGCTCGTATCTTTCACAGAAAGGCTCGGATTGCCTCGATATGCTCGTAGGTGATTGTATGATGTATGATAAGTATGTTTTTCATAGGCGGGCCCGACTCGGGTCAACACCCGTCCGTGGCCCCGCGACTCTCTTTTGTAATTCGATGACTTTGACAAAATATGATATGACTAATATCCCGATTTTAAGTATGATCATTTTACTTATCATTTGATGCCTATGATAATGATTTTATGCATATGTTTACTCACGACTCCGTTCGTGCATTACGTTATATTCTTTCGCCGAGTCCCGGCCGGTTGTTGTCGTGCGCATTATGATAAACTCCGGTGTTATCTTGTGTTTACGGATCACGAGCTCCTCGCTCGAGGGCCGGTTCCGCTTATATTGGGCGATATGCTGTGTTTGGCGTTATGCTGTGTTGTGATATGTGACGGAGATTCGGAGATTTGAAACTTTCGGTGTTATCTTGTGTTATGGCGCCATCGACGCGCGGGCGACCATATTTTCTGTGCCGTTTTGCATGATTCGTATTTTTAAAGTAAACATTTTGATATTTTGGAGATGCATTTATTTTCCGTACTTCTATTTCGATTATGACTCGATTTGTATACTACATTTTACTCGTTTGCATACTCGGTACATATTTCGTCACCGACCCCTTTTCTTCGGGGTCGCGTTTCATGCCCGTAGTACGTACGCACGGTTGGTGATCCACCCGTTTAGGACACCCTCTTCTTCGTGTTTGGAGTGCTCCCCTATTCCACGGAGCCATATTTTGGTATATATTCGTTCGTTGCATTTGTATATATTTGCTCGGGGGTACGGCGGGGCCCCCGTCCCGTCATATGATTCTCGTTTGTCCGTTTAGAGGTCCGTGGACATGTTTGTGGGTTATGCCCATTCGTACATTGTGTTTGTATGATATATGTTCGGGCGATCCCATTCGCCGTGGCAGCCCTCGTCGGCTTGCATTTGTATATGTTTTGGGCCGTTGCGCCATTTGATAGCCTTCCCGCTTTTGATATATATTCGGTTGTGTTTGAGATGTGTTTGAGATTTTGATATGATCTGAAACGGCGTTTGATATTTTGATACGTATAAGCCATACGTTTGCGACTCGGATTTGTGATTGTGTTTGGGTGCCCAACTTCGGGCACTAGTCACGCGGCCTACGGGGTTGGGTCGTGACGAGAAGTGGTATCAGAGCAGTTCGTCCTCGGAATGTCTATACAGACCGTGTCTAGTAGAGTCTTGTTTATCGGTGTGTTGTGCACCACATCTATAGCGAAGCTACGGGGCATTTAGATGTTGTCTTTCCTTCGATCTTAGATCGTGCGATAGTAGCCGTGTTATCGGGATGACTCTTTTCGACAAAATGCTATGTTTTCGGCCGATGCCTCCGAGGAAGGCCACGGTTGCCCGAAGGGCAAGTCTACAGCTAGTTGGTGAGACCGGCCAAGGCCCGGGATGACTACTAGGGCTCGTGCTCGGAGCCGGGGAGGGTGTGCCTCCGACCGCCCTGGTTGCGCCACGCCGCCGATATCGGAGGGATTTGGAGCGACCCATAGCTGCGCAGCCGAGGGGCGCTCCCGCCGGCTCCGCGGCACCGGTACTGTACCTCCGGCCCCCGGCCGGGGGGTGGATGATGGGACCACACGAGAGGCGGTCCGGTTATTGACTCGGTTAGTAGCGGGGCGGGTCCACGAACGGGGAGCGAGGGGATGATCGTGTAGTCGAGGCGCGATAGTCAAAGGGCAGTGATTTTCTACTTTGTGGGCCGCGAGTTTTTGGGTCAAAGCCGTGAGAGGACCCTCATGAGGTTCATCCCGCAGTCTGCAGGCGTGCCACACGATTGATTGGTGCTTCCGAGACGAGTCGGTTGAGATGGCGTCATCTCTGGGATTGCACGATGTAGCGGCTAATTGGTATGAGTCGTGGATGCGTCCGAGAGGAACGAGGGTGCCCTCGGCCGGTATGGGCGAGGTTGCAGAGCTTTTACGCCATTTCTGCCTGCGAGGTGAGCGAGCCGGGGTAGACGGATTCTATTTGTTGAAGCGAGAGGAGTGAGCCGAGTCACCGGGAGTACGATTTAGAGTTTGATTCGGCCCGGCTGCAGATGTGCGCCTACATATGTTGTTGACATGGTGACGGATGCCAGATATATAGTGGGGTTGGACCGATACTTTGTTCGACGAATTTGCACTTGGTGTTGGCGGCCCGACGATTATGGATATTGCCCGCATACGGAGCCCGTACCCCAAGAGGAGCATGGAGGACGGATGCGGGCGCCGGCTGATAGGGGCTGATGACGGGGAGGAGCGACCCCGAGGGGGCTAGATCGTACGGGTGACCACGGAGATTTTCGAGGCGAGCGACCTCGGCCGAGCGGCGGGCGGATATCACCCCGGCCCGGCACGGGGGCACACCCCGCGGTTTGCCGGCCGGAGATGGGAGGGTGCCCGGTTATTCGAGGGCGAGGCCGAGCCCCCGAGGTTTTCGAGCTCATAGTTGGACGAGAGGTTTCCGACGGTCGAGATGAGACCACCCGGACCTCCAGGTGTTCCCCGCGTGGGAGGCAACACGGAGAGTGTTTTTCGTGCCACCGCGCGTGCTTTACTTGCGCGTCGCAGGCCATCCGATGAGAGATGTCCGGTTAGAGGTGGTACGAGCGGCGCGGCTCGGTCCCCTGCCGGGTCGGCCCGGTGGTTCATCTTCATCCTCGGTAGCTACGCGCCCCGGCGGGCGAGGTATGCGGCGTCCGCCAGGGCCGAGGCGGGGGTCGTGGTGGAGTTCCGGTTCTAGCGATCCTTCGAACCGCATATATGCATTGGCCGGCGGCAGGACCCGGAGGCGTCGCCTAATGTTGTTACGAGGTATATTATGTTTTCTCTCGAGATGTGTATGCACCGATTGATCCTCGGTTCTACATTATCATATATTTCTCCCCTTGTTGCTAATAAAATTGGGATAGAATCGAGCCGACAGAGCCCTTTGAGGTAGCTACACCCGCAGGGGATTCCGTTATAGCCACCGGATTTATAGAGATTGTTCAGTGATTATCTGTGGCCGCTGTACTAAGGCCGATTTGGTAGAGTTAGATATGACTGAGTTCGATGTGATTATGGGTATGGATTGGCTAGCTTCTTGTTATGCTCATGTTGACTGTCAAAAGAAGATAGTCCGTTTCCAATTTCCAGGGGAGCCAGTCATAGAGTGGGCAGGTAATACAGCATCGCCGAGGGGTAAGTTTATTTCATACCTCAAGGCCAGAAAAATGATCAGAAAGGGTTATATTTATCATCTGGTCCGTGTTCATGATTTAGAGGCAGAGCACCGATTCTTTAGTCCCCAAAGGGTTAATGAGTTCTTAGATGTATTCCCGTACGAGCTTCCGTGTCTTCCCCCGAGCGGGAGGTAGAGTTTGCTATTGATTTGTTGCCAGATACTCAGCCTATCTCTATTCCTCCGTACAGAATGGCACCTGCAGAATTGAAGGAGTTGAAGGAGCAGTTGAGAGATTTATTAGAGAAGGGCTTTATTAGGCCCAGTACATCACCCTAGGGAGCGCCGGTATTGTTTGTGAGAAAGAAGGATGGATCGCTGCGGATGTGCATTGATTACCGGCAGCTGAATAAGGTAACCATCAAGAATAAATATCCCCTCCCCAGGATTGATGATTTGTTTGATCGCCGGGGGTGTCGGTGTTTCTCGAAGATAGACTTGCGGTCGAGGCTATCATCGGCACGGGTACGAGAGGCCGATATTCCCAAGACAAAGATTCGGGACCCGATACGGGCACTATGAATTCGTAGTGATGTCTTTTGGGGCGACTAATGCCCCAAAGCAGTATTTATGGACCCGATAAATCGGGTATTCGACCGTTCTTGGATATGTTTGTGATCGTATTTATCGATGATATTCTGGTTTATTCTCGGTCGAGAGCGAGCATGCGGACCATTTGAGGACGGTACTTGGCACACTCCGCACCAGAAATTATATGCTAAATTTTCTAAATGTGAATTCCGGGCCGACTTTAGTGGCATTTCCGGGACATATTATTGGAGCCGATGGCATCCGGGTGGATACCCGAAGATTGAGGCCGTAAAGAATTGGCCTAGACCTACGACGCCGACGGAGGTGCGTAGTTTCGGGATTAGCCGGTTATTACGGAGGTTCGTGGAGAAATTTGCTTCGATTTCAGCCGCCTTTGACAAGGCCGACTCGGAGGAGCAAAGTTTCGGTGGTCCGATGCTTGTGAGCGTAGCTTCCGATGTCTTTGAAAGAGAAGTTGACTACGGCTCCGGCCCCGACTCTTCCCGAGGGTCCAGATGGGTATGTGATTTATTGTGATGCTTCTGGTATTGGTTTGGGGTGTGTGTTGATGCTGCACGGCAGGGTGATAGCTTATGCTTCCCGGCAGCTCAGAAAACATGAAAAGAATTGTCCTACTCACGATTTAGAGCTGGCCGCAGTGATTCATGCTTTGAAGATGTGGAGAAATTATTTATACGGTGTTCACGTTGATATTTATACAGATCATAAGAGCCTCCAGTACATCTTTAGGCAGAAGGAGCTGAACTTGCGGCAGAGGAGGTGGTTAGAGTTGTTAAAAGATTATGATGTTGATATTCTCTACCATCCGGGGAAAGCTAATGTTGTGGCAGATGCACTTAGTCGCAAGTCTATGGGCAGCCTAGCAGACGTGCCATCAGAGAGGAAAGAAATGGTTCGCGAGATCTATCGGTGGCTAGTCTTGGAGTTCGTTTGGCGATTCTCGAGATGTTGGGGTTTCGTTCGAGGTATTGCTGAATCCTCTATTACGGAAGATATTAAGCGGCATCAGTATGAGGATCCTATTCTGGCACATTACAGAGACACAGCCCTTGAGAAGGAAAAGACCCCGTTCGAGCTTACATCCGATGGAGTATTATTACACAGGGGCAGATTATGTGTACCCGATGTTGCAGGGTTGCGGCGACAGGTTATGGGCGAGGCACATTATGCCCGTTATTCTGTTCACCCAGGGTCGACGAAGATGTACCATGATCTCAGATGTTTATATTGGTGGGATGGTATGAAAAGAGACATAGCAGAGTTCGTCGCTCAGTATCCGAATTGCCAACAAGTTAAGATCGAGTGGCTATTGCAGGAGATGGAGATACCGTCGTGGAAGTGGGAGATCATTAATATGGACTTTATTACCGGCTTACCTCGCACTCCACGGAGGTATGATTCCATTTGGGTTATTGTTGATCGGCTGATGAAATCAGCCCATTTTCTTGCGGTCCGGACTACCTACTCAGCTGAGGATTATGCCAGATTATATATTAAGGAGATTGTGCGACTTTACGGAGTTCCTATATCTATTATCTCCGATAGAGGTTCCCAGTTCACAGCTAATTTTTGGAGATCGTTTCAGGCAGGATTGGGGATGCAGGTGAGTCTCAGTACAGCATTCCATCCCCAGTCCGACGGACAGGCCGAGCGCACTATTCAGACGTTGGAAGATATGTTGCGAGCCTGTGTTATTGATTTTAGAGGTAGCTGGGATGATCATTTGCCGCTTGTTGAATTTGCTTATAATAACAGCTACCACTCCAGTATTCAGATGGCACCGTACGAGGCATTGTATGGCAGAAAGTGTAGGTCACCGATCGGTTGGTTTGATGTTGGGGAGACTGAGTTACTTGGCCCAGACGTGGTCCAGCAGGCAGTGGATAAGGTGAAACTCATTCGGGAGCGGTTGTTAGCGGCTCAGAGTCGACAGAAATCATACGTATAATCGCCGTCGACATTTAGAGTTTCGACGGAGATTGGGTATTCCTGAAAGTGTCACCTATGAAGGGTGTTATGAGATTTGGCAAGAAAGGGAAGCTCAGTCCGAGATATATTGGGCCTTATCAGATTATTCGTAAAATAGGCAAGGTTGCCTATGAATTAGATCTGCCAGCTGATTTGGGAGTAATACATCCGGTATTCCATGTTTCTATGCTTCGTAAATATGTATTGGCGACCCCTCCAGAATATTTCCTGTAGATGATATTCAGGTCACAGAGGAGCTATCTTATGAGGAGCAGCCTATAGCCATGTTGGATCACCAGGTAAGAAAGTTGCGGAATAAAGATGTGGCTTCTGTTAAAGTTCTGTGGCGGAATAATAACCGAGAGGAAATGACCTGGGAAGCTGAGGAGCAGATGAAGAAGAAGTATCCTCACCTATTTTTGGTACCTACAGGTAATCCAAATTCTTTACTTGACTATGTTGTTGATAAGTGAGTTGTTGTTTGATGAATGAATTGTGTGTGTGATTGTTGGAAAAGAAACTCCCCCGAATGCTTATAAGATCCCGTAAGGTTAATCTAACATTCGAGGACGAATGTTCTAAAGGGGGGGAGGATGTTATATCCCGCATTTTTGTACATTGGAACAATCCGGATTAATTATGATAAGTTAAGGACAAAACTATTTCGGGATACAAAGTCGGGATTTTTGACCTTCGATTTTATTTTGAGGCATAAGTTGTGCATGAATTTGTTTGCATGGAACAATTAGGAAAATTTGGGACCAAAAATGGAATAAATGAAAGTTGAAAATCATCCATTTTCCATGTTGTGGCCGTGTAAGTGTGGGAGTTGGCCCACACAAATTGTGTTCAATTTCTATTGCTCCAACACATGGTGTGGGCCAAGGGACCCTTGTGCACTTCATATTATAAGCACAAAGATGATCTTCTAAGTCATCCAAATTCATTTCCAACACTTAGAAAAAAAATTAGAAGTTGAAGAACCCACAAGAGAGGCTCTCGGCCAAGGAGAAAAAAAAAAAAACCAAGTTCCATTCAAGCCACTTCCAAAAATAATTCCTTGATGCTAACCCACTATTTTGAGGTCCCTAAGTAGTGTGGAAGTATTGTTGGAGCGATCAACCCGCTAGTTTTCATTATCGCAAACCCTAGCCTCTTATGGAGTTGAAGAAGAAAGGTAAGAATTGATTATGTTTTATGTGTTATAAAGGTTGTATGCATGTTGTAGTATGTTAAAATGGATGGATATCATGAAAAATAGTATGTTGGAAGTGAGTTGTGTGCATGGTGTGCTAGCCGTGCAAGTGGGTGTGTGTTATGTTATGTTGAAGCTATGAATTAAAGCTTAGTTAGCATGTTGTGATCATTGTAGGGTGAAGAAATGATTGAGAATCATCCATATTTGTATATGTATAGTGTTGGCCGAAAATGGGTCATGTTATGTGACGAAGAACGCATTAATGTCGCTTAGCGTTTTAGTGGTTGTCGTAATGAATTCTATGTTGGAAATGAGCTTTTAATGACTCTAGATTGGTGTTGTAATTGTATGGGCTGATTTGAAGATTATTGTGTATTTAATGTAATTTGTATATTGATGAGAATAGCATTGTTAGAATGTGAATTGTGGATGCAAATCATGATTTGAAAATGGGGAATGTGTTAAAGTGAGGTTCTCGGGTTTGGGGACTGATTTCGGGTGGCTTGGAGAAATTGTTGGATTGTTTGAAATGTTGTATGAATTACTTGGAATGTCTTTAAATATTGTTGGTATGGGTTCGGATTAGTATTTGAATGTATAAGCGTTAATGTTGGCTTGAAGGTAAGCCGTTGAATTGAATTTATGAATGTTGTTGAATGATGGAAAAGAGAGTTATTAATGTTATATTGTCCTCCGGATTGGTTATTGATGTTGCTAGGTTGGTTGTTGTTGTTGATTGATTTGGCCGAGTTAAATTCTCGGGGTGGCCTATTTACAGGAGAAATGCTGCCCAAATTTCTGTAGAATTAAGGGCTAAATTGGAATTTAATGCCCAAAATGTCTATAGCTAACGTTTGGCATATTATGACTTATTTGTAGACCTTGGGCAGCCCGAGACGTAGGTTGGATTTAGCTTGAGTTTGGATTATATTGGAGAGCGTTTGAGGTATGTAAAGCTCCATTCTTTCTTCTTTGGCATGCCTTAGTTACAAATAGGCTATGACACGAGCCTCGAGAAAATTCTAATCTCTCAATCCGAGCATGTTTATGACTCCTATTCGTTTCTTGGAAATTCGTATGTTGGTATGATGAAATCTTGGCCTTTATGCCTTTGAAATATTTGATTTTCAACTTTTGCACAAAAAGTTTGGTTTTTAAAAGTTCCGTAACTACGAACGCTCGTATCTTTCACAGAAAGGCTCGGATTGCCTCGATATGCTCGTAGGTGATTGTATGATGTATGATAAGTATGTTTTTCATAGGCGGGCCCGACTCGGGTCAACACCCGTCCGTGGGCCCCGCGACTCTTCTTTTGTAATTCTGACGACTTTTGACAAGATATGATATGACTAATATCCCGATTTTAAGTATGGTCATTTTACTTATCATTTGATGCCTATGATAATGATTTTATGCATATGTTTACTCACGACTCCGTTCGTGCATTCTGTTATATTCTTCGCCGAGTCCCGGGCTGGTTCTGTTGTCGTGCGCATTATGATAAACTTCGGTGTTATGCTGTGTTTACGGATCACCGAGCTCCTCGCTCGAGGGCCGGGTTCCGCTTATATTGGGGCGATATCTTGTGTTTGGCGTGTTATCTTTGTGTTGTGATATGTGACGGGGATTCGGAGATTTGAAACTTTCTGGTGTTATGCTGTGTTATGGCGCCATCGACAGGCGGGCGACCATATTTTCTGTGCCCTTTGCATGATTCGTATTTTTAAAGTAAACATTTTGATATTTTGGAGATGCATTTATTTTCCGTACTTCTATTTCGATTATGACTCAGATTTGTATACTACATTTTCTGCTTTGCATACTCAGTACATATTTCGTACTGACCCCCTTTCTTCGGGGGTTGCGTTTCATGCCCGCAGGTACAGACGCACAGTTTGGTGATCCACCTGTTTAGGACACCCTCTTCTGCTGTTTGGAGTGCTCCCCTTATTCTGGAGCCATATTTTGGTATATATTCGTTCGTTGCATAGTATATATTTGCTCAGGGGTACGGCGGGGCCCTGTCCCGTCATATGATTCTGTTTGTCTGTTTAGAGGTCTGTGGACATGTATGTGGGTTATGCCCATTCTGTACAATTGTGTTCGTATGATATATGTTCTGGGCGATCCCATTCGCCGTGGCAGCCTCGTCGGCTTGCATTTGTATATGTTTTGGGCCGTTGCGCCATTTGATAGCCTTGCCGGCTTTTGATATATATTCGGTTGTGTTTGAGATGTGTTTGAGACAGTTTGATATGATCTGAAACAGCGTTTGATATTTTGATCTGTATAAGCCATCTGTTTGCGACTCGAATTTGTGATTGTGTTTGGGTGCCCAATTCGGGCACTAGTCACGGCCTACGGGGTTGGGTCGTGACAAATAATGTCAGAGAGATGCATCTACAAATTCTTGCCATACCGAAGGAGGTGCATTGGCTCCTCGTGAAGCCATCCAAACCGTGTACCAATGAACCGTGACATCCCTCAATCTATAGGACGCTAGCTCCACCGATTCGGTGTCCGAAGCATGTATCAGCCGAAGCGTCCTCAACATACCATCAATGAAATTCTGAGGGTCCTCATCCGGCTTTGATCCAAAGAATTATGGAGGGTTCAAACTAATAAAGTCGCGGGCCCTTGTACTAACAGCCCTATCATCTTGCCTTGTACTTTCCCACTGAGTCTGGGCAGCAACCAATTGAGTAAGCAAATGAATGGCCTCTTTTACATCTTGGCCTGAAGCATCCGGTAGAGGAACCAGAGGTGCTGGAGCTGGGGCTGAAGCTCCCTCACGCTCCTCTAATATAGGCACTGAATGGGAGGACTGAGATTGAGCCGCACTCTGGGACTCACTTTCCTCTACTACCGGTGGCGGTGCTCTTTCAGCCCGCTTTTCTGCCACCGTCTTGCCCTTTTGGGCTGCTGTAGCCTTTTTCTTTACAGGCATCTCTGAAATACATAGCACACAGTTAAGGAACAAGAAGTTCTTACGTCATAGCTCTATAGCACGATTCTTATGAAGAAAGAAGGTCATTCATTCCTAAAATGCCCGCAGCTTCTTGTTTATAAGTGTGGCGTGCAACACACCCATAACCAAGACTCTACTAGACACGACTCGTAGACACACCCTAGGACTGAACTGCTTTGATACCACTTTTGTCACGACCCAACCGGAGGGCCGCGACGAGCACCCGGTGCTAGCCTACCCGTGCACCCCTTAACATACTTATACATCACATCTAGGTGAGCCACATAGCTAAATCATGCTTTTCATTCATTATCATTCTAATCTCATTGGGCGACAACTCATTCATATCAACATTGAAAACTATGCCCAAATAAACATACATATCCGACAAGGCTTGCCAAAATAATATCCCAACATAGGCCGATAAGGCCAAACATATCTAACCATATACAGATGTCTACGAGCCTCTAAGAAGAATACATCATATCATATAGGCGGGACAGGACCCCGCCGTGCCCATGAATCTGTACACAAAGGAATCTATACCAAAAGCTGTAGCGCCGAATGTAGTGGAGCTCCGCTATACAATCCCTGAATAAAGCAACTATGGGTCAAGTCTATCTCCCTGGCCACCTGCGGGCATGACGCAGCGTCCACAAACAAAAGGATGTCAGTACGAAGAATGTACTGAGTATGTAAAGCATGATCAATATCAATATGAAAGCATAATAGACAACGTATGAAATAGCATAAAATGGGAGATAATAGCATCATCGTCATAACACTTACTTGCTTTCCATAGGGATATTCCATTTCTATTGCGTATCCGTGTACATACATCCATATCCGTGCTCCTTTACCTTTCGTATCCATTTTCATATTTGTATTCATATTTCCATTCATACTCATATTCATATCCTTTACATCTCCTATACATTGCATATACATAGCTTTTTCATAGCATCTACATATACTTAGCATATTCGTACTCATATTGATGTCGTAAGCGTAGCATTTTATATAGCATACCCGACCATGAAGGTTCGGTGTTTTACATACCTGGCCCTAGTAAGGCTCAGTGTCATACATACCTAGCCCTACCAAGGCTCAGGGTTATCCGTACCCAACTACAGTGGTGCGCGCACATTACATATATACATATTTACTATATTCTACCCGGCCATATAAGCTCGGGGTTTCATAATAGCCACACATGGGCACATATACATATAAGCTCATAAGCATCTTTAGCCTTTTTACTATCGTCATTCATTACATTCTATCCTTAGAGGATTACTCGTCATATAAGGAACTTAGTACAATCGTATCATATCAAGAATCATAAGCTTAGCAGCTTTTAGAGATAGGATCGTTGAAGAATATAATAGGCTCATAGAGGAATAATATTTGGCCAAAGAACCATGCCTTATGAAAGAAGGGTTAGCCTTACATACCTTTTCGTGCAACTATTCTATCACTCGTACGTTCTTCTTCAATGCTCACGTTCTACCTTCATTAGAGTGCATACTAACATTAGAGAACCGATGACTTAGTATACATGACTAAAGCTAGAGAAAATTGGACAGCATCTCCTTTATTTATACAACTTCCCTCATATCACATATCAACTCCCAAACATCATTAATATCATTCACAACGTCATAACGATAGCCTTTAATCACTTACATTATCCTTACTTCTCAATTCATTCCCAATCATCCATATTCATGGTCATATCACGTGATTACGTTCATTCATATATACAATTTCTATTCCATCTTCTCAACATCATTTATAACAGGATTATAATCATAATGTATCAAGAATCGTAACTCAACCCAAACATTTACTCAAAAGTGACACTACTTCCACATTCGTGACCCATTTCCTATTTCCTTATGTAATCCAAGTGTTTAAACTTTTAAATACCTTAAACAACAAGGAAATGTCATAAAACTTACCTTAGATAGTGTAGGATTGAACCTCGGGTGCAAATACCTCACTTGAGCAAAACCCTAGTTTTTCCTTCACTTGGATTTCTTGTTTGGATGAACTTTGATGGGTTTCGTATGCTTGATTCACTTAGTGTGATGTAGTTGATCACTAATATTTCATGAATTCTTGTGGGAGAAATGTAGAGAGATGTTTTAGAGAGAAAGGGAGTGAAAAGGAAAAGAAATGAAATAAAACTTGGATCTTTATTTAATAACTCAATTCTGATCCGACCAACTTCTACGGACCAACATACGGTCCGTATAATTTATACTGACCGTATGTATGGCCGTAGATTTGGTCCAGAGAGGGGTCTCAATCTGGACTGGAAGTACGGTTGAACCTACGGTCCGTATGTTTTATACGGCGAGTATGTTTGGCCGTATAATGCACAGTGATTCCGATCTTGTTCTCATCGACTCGTTTGATCTCCAATCCTTATGAAACCTTCTTAACACTTGTTTATCACTTCATTAGCAATCCAAGGGACGTTATAACTCTTCTTCAAAACTTCATTAAGTCATCATTAATCCGATACTCGTAAATCTTGCCCGACACAGGACATATACCTTACTTTCCTTAACAACTTTCGTCACCTACTTGAAATGTCTTTGAAATCTTACTTAGGGTCATCAAATGTCATTCTCCACTTATCGAAACACCGTATACTTCGTACCTTTCGTTAGTCTATTTACTGTGCATCAACGAAAATTTTTTCGAGGTGTAACATGATCCCTTGGAGGACCCGGCCCGATTCCTCCGGAGTTTTTGACTTCCAGAGAGGAAGACCCCTCAGGGGACAGCTATGACACAGATCCGTCTGAGTATTCATCTGGGACACCGGAGGAGGAGATCCCCGAGGCCATACCAGCTGCTCCTATGGTGGAGCACTACATCAGACCAGCTACTCCGGTGAGTGTTACGGATTACTCTAGCCCTCTATCCTGGCCGCTGGTAAACCAGGAGTTGCCCGACTATCCATATTGCTCGGACTCAGATGAGAGAGATGATGTAGGTCAGACGAACGGATGGTGGGTAGACGATGACGAGGAGTACACTTCACCTTATAGTCCACCTGATCAGACTAGAGACCGATTGGCTACAGGTATATGAGCCTTTATTGGAATTTTCTATGTATGTGTATTTGCTGTAGATTATTACTTAATAGCCGCGAGCGAAAATCCAAAGGGGCCGATAACCAAGTATTTATAAGTAACGACGACCAAGGTGTTTTTGCCACCATTGGGAATATCGAAATCTAGGATGAAAGGTAGTCATACACATAGGTGAAAGGTGAATATTGAGGATTGAGAAGCCCAAAATAGTAATTGTGTAGTCGGAAGAGTAAGAGACCCTTTCTAATTCGGAGGGAGATGCGTTACGAGAATGTTTGGAAATCTATTAAGACTTCAACTTGCTCTAGATTATGTGGTGAAGGTCATGCGGTGAGGTGGATGCGATCATACCAAAGATTAACGCACCGGATTTCATTAGAGTTCCAAGGTTAAGTGTGCCGGGGTGAGAGAAGTACTAGGATGAGTGACCCCCTGGGAAGTGTACTAAAAGTTCTATAAATCCAGACATAAGAGACAGATGAGAAGCTAGAGTAGCCTAGGGGAAATTGGAATGTGTGGAGTGGTTGGAGACCTTAAAAGGTCGCGTAGGACGAGGCGGACTAGACCGATGAAGAGAAAGAAGGTGCATCACAGCTCTAGAACTATGATGAGTTTAAGTAGCGTTTGGGAATGCTTTGTAAGCGAGGCGTTAGAAAAAATATATCTGAATGCGTATGATATCCCATATGTGATTGTATCAACGGGTATGTGTATCCCAGCAACTGACGTTGCGGTATATTGAAGGCATTGATCGAACAGGGTAGTAAAGTTCAAGTGGCAAACGTTACCAGGTAAACTGATGTTATTTTCACTACAGGTTAGGTTTGGAGAGGTCTAATGCAATGACATCTGGAAAAGAAAGAAAGCGAGTATATGGAAGGTAAGGAGATAAAAATGTCGAAAAAGTAAACAGTAAGAAACATGAGTGAGTGAAGCCTCCAAGAGAGACGACGGGCAAGCACGGGGCTATTTGGGTAAAAAAAATTCAAAGGTAGGCATGTGAAAGGGATAAAGTGTGGTAGCATGGGACAAGAGAGGAATGTGTGCGGTCAGAGAATGGACTTCGATAAGTGGGACTAAAAGGATAGTGACCACAACGAGGGATGTAAAGTAAGAGAAAGAATAATTAGGCCTTGCAACGATGCTAAAGGATTTCCAACTCTCGAAAGGTATATATAAAGGGATAAATGTGTAGTCATATTGATATGGTTGCCTCGGACATGGAGAAGCTTTCCTAAAAGATGACTTAAGAATAGAACAGATTTGCACGTTTAAAGGAATATTTCACGAACTTTGGAGCCGATACTATAAATAACAAGAGAAGAAGGGCGCTCGAGGAGGAAGGAACTCAAGGAAGGTTAAGGGTGAAAGTAGGGAAGGTATACTAATAGGCTGATCGAAGGAATAAGAGAGCATTTAGGAGTAAAGTAACTGGAAATCTTTAACCATAGGAGTAAGAAGGATACTTTAACGAGTTGGCGGTAGGAAACCAATCAATCACCGAGATAAGAACGAGGATGATGGGGTGACACATATGATTAGAAGATTAATGATATGAGGCAAGAATTCCTATAAAGACTGAGAGATTTGATTATAGAGTAAATAGAGTGAAATGTAGGGAACGTGCATGGAAGGCAACCTGGCCGCGGCATCAGAAAGACAGATAAAGGCTCGATGAACGAGGATGGAGAGAGTGTAAATTGTAAGGATCCCGTGCTAAGAGCAAGAAGTAGCAGGACACTCGAAAAACTTGGATGCACAGCTGCAACACAAACACGTAGTTAAGAAGAATTATGAGTAAGTGAGCTAAACGGGCGAAAGGACTAGTTGTGGATGGAAGGGTATGGAAATATTGACAAAAATGGTAATATAGACATAAATAGAAGAAGAACTCAGGGTAAGAGGTTTTAGATATGTTATAAGTAAAGTCGGGAAGAAAGACTAGGAGTAAGGTATAATCGAAGACTTCATAAAGGACGTGGTGAATCTCGATGTCCCCATTAACTTACGAGTCCGGAAAATCGTTAGTCATAAAAGACAGAGGTGTGAAAAGACGGAAAAGAAGGCATCGAAATTGGATCTAACCCTTATAAGTATTCCGATTGGATACAAGACTGTAACTAGAAAGAAGATAGATGAGTCAGACCATACAATGACGGAACCCCGGCCTTAAGAAGATCGTGAAGGGCGACAAATAATTATCGAAGACAGCAGATACTCGAAGGCTATAGGCGTTTAAGGACCTCCTTAATAAGGGGGGGGGGGGGGGAGAACATACTAGACTTGAAAAGAATTATGACGTTTCAAGCTCCAGAAAAGGAAATTTATTAGCTCGGGGCCAGAGTTCGAGGCGTATTGGCATATTAGGAAGGTAGCAGAAAGAGGCAGAAACGAATTGACAATAAGTGTACCATGAGGCAGACATAGGGAGAAAATATGGAAGACAACTCAAGAAAGCACTTTACGCCAATATGAACTACGATATTTCTAGACAATGATTTAAACCCCTCGTATCAGGCGAAATTGCGCCGTACCTAAGTATGCAGGGACATGTCCAAAAGGGTAATAAAAAGATAAAGAAAGGTCTCCAAGCTAAATTCACAAAGGGTGATAGAGAGGATGACGAACCCAAAGGACACTTGGGGACTATTGTAACAAAAGCAACAACGATTGGTAGTTTGTTAATTTTTCGAAGAAAGGAAGAACACTGCTCTTATGAATGGAAATAAAAAAGTTCACCGGATATTAGAAAATATTTCATGGATCACTAATTATACTGAACATGAGAGCATATGCTATGGAATTATATGAACCGTCAACATGAAGCTATGCCCAACTACAATTGCAAGAAAGTCACACCGGAAAGCCAACATGGAATAATGACTGACGAAGTGATCGCCGGTACAAGGGAATCGAAGAAAAATATATTTACATTGCACGTAATGGAGTAAGAATTGCCGTAGTCCTATGCTTCTGGGTTGTATTGCGAGATCTGAGGGAAGAAGGTTAAAGAAACAGTGTGGCAGGAGCTCAAAGATATTGTGAGCTACGAATTTAGTTTGAACTCGGATGATAAGGTTGCCATAAGTGTAATTGTACTGCGAAGGATAATAAACAGTGAAGAAACATTTCGTATATATGTATTTCGGATATTGATATAACTGGCCTTGGAAAGGAGCTTATCCATTATGCTCACTAGCGACAAAGTCATATTGGATAAACATTTGGAATGTAAGGGTAAGAGAGATGGTGACAAGGATGTAAGGACTAAAGAACCTGACCAATGAACTACAAGGAGTCAGTACAGTGTACATCTAAGATCAACGAGTATAAAAGGATAGCCGAGATAGTACCGAAGGAGTAAATGCTAAAAGGGCACCGTATACGAGAAAGGTAGTTGGTCACCAACAAGGAAACAAGGAGCGAGAAAAAGAGAATACTTGCAAGACGATGAATAGCTATGGCATGGCAAGTCAAGACTACAATAATGGAGATAGAATGAGAGAGAAATACTAGTTAATTTCTGATCATGTACATGAGGAAAAAGAAGTGAAAGAAATTGATTGAAGGCGATAAAAGAGTTAAGGAAGAATGAGAAGAGACTGACTCGAGTTATAGTCTGAGCACATGGTAATCGGGCCCTAAGAGGAGAATAACCGCTCTAGAGAATCAAAGATGATGTCTTGGGTTTACAAACTGCAACATTCGAGGATGAATGTTCTAAGGGTGGAAGGATGTTACACCCCAAAAAATTTCGCGCTACTAAGATTGTAGACGACTTGGTATGAGCTCAGGGAAGAGTAAAGGCATACAAAGATTAGGGACAAAGATTATGTGATATGAATATAAGAATATATATATGTATATGACATTTGGAGACCATATGAGGTGAATCAATTCATAGGTTGCTTGACAAAAAGCCCTCGTTACTGTAAGCCAAGTGGGGCCCACACGTCAGAGTTTATAAAGAACATATGGAAAATTATATGAGTAGTACATGGAAAGTTGATCAAGTCCTAAGAAGGACCCTTAAGCCAAATATGGGCATAAGCCCTCCAAAGAGATGATTTAAGGAAATGTTTTCGGACGATCTGACTTGAAGAGGCCAAAGCGCCATTATAAGTTTGTAATTTGGAAAAACAAAAAAATTAAAGTTGTAGATAATTGAATTAGCTTTCCAACCATAGGTCATGGGCCCTCATACGATACCGGGATCACACGTTATGCACATTTTAAGATCGGCTGTCTAGGCAGAAAAATAACCCTGCGCGAACGCGCTAGAAGGTGACCCGAAAGCGCAGGGCAGGACCTGGTAACTCAGTGCGAACGCACCACATGGCAGCGCCATCGCGCTGAGCAAATTTTAAGTCGGTCCAGGCAAAACCTGGACTGTTATAAAAAGGGGATACCCCTCATTTTTTCAGACCAAACACCCCAAAATCCTCTCTATTCCTCTGGAACTTTCCACAACCTTCCAAACCTCAACTTTTTAACCCAAAACGAGGTATAATTCCCAAATCCCAATCCAAACGACGTATAGTTGCAACTATAAAATTGTGTATCAGCGCGTTGTGGCTTAAGCTCAAGGTGAAAAAGTGAATATATAGCAACATTACCAAGAAAAAGGTATGAATCTCTTCCTATTTATGTTAATACCGGCTTATTTACGAAGAAAGCGTGGTTAAATAATTTTATACTGAGTTGATTAGTTATGGAAGTTGGAAAACAGTGTGTGGGCTGTTCTATGGAATATTTTAGTGTGGGAAATGATGCTATTAATGTTGATATTGTTGTTGTGGTTATTGGTTGTTGAGTTGAGAATTCGGGCTAGGCATATAAACAGGGGGGATGCTGCCCAATTTTTGACAGAATATAGAATAGTTTGATTTGAAACTTGATACAAGTGTGCGATAAGGAGGCTAACATTAGTGTAAATCCTCTTAAATGTAGACTTGCGAACTCGGACAAATAAGCGTAGCTAATAGGAGGCTGAATAGGTATGTTAAGGCTTGTCCCTTTCTTTCAAAGGCATGATTCCTATGTTATGATTTCATACATGTTTTCATAACTTCTTTGTTTCCAAAAGCTAGATGTTTATGACTCCAAAGCATGATTCCTTTTCCGATAACCCAGAAATGTCTTTCCAAATGCTCGTATTTTCCAAACCAAAGGTTATGATTATGTGAGCTCTTGTGATAACAGCAACGAACATGTTTCTACGATGATAGTGATGATGTTAAAAGTGAGAATATTTTCTACGATGATTATGATGATGATGTTTTCATGGAAAAACGTCTCAAGTTATGAGATCGATGTTTTTGTGAGATTATTGAGCTATTTTCGTGACTTTCTCAATTTTATTCACTGTTGTTGGTCTTATCTTATAATAATTGTTCCTTCAAGGTGAGATAGAGCGATGATTATTCCATAATATAATCAGAGGTTACCGACCTTACATTACTCCGATAGAGTTATAGTTTTTTTTAGGCTCTCATGCATGCTGCTTATATGATATATGAATATGATATATGTATATGTATATGTATATGGGGAATATGGGAAAAGGGGCGAGGCGCTATAGACGGATAGCCACCTAATCAGTTTGTATAATATGATATCGTCCCGGACACGGAATGCCCGGACGCGGGATATATGTGGTTAAATGGATTGGGCCATTCGTTCCTCGGCACTACTATGTATACATGTATATATATGGATCGGGATGCACGTTCCGCAGCACTAAGCATGCATATCCGCCTTAAGGGCACTCAGATGTACAGGTTACTCTCTTACCTCACGATATGCTCTATATTTCCATCCTGTTATTATTCATGTTACGGATCTTTCACTATGTTATTATTCATGACTTACATACGCAGTACTCTATTCGTACTGACATCCCTTCTTGTGGACGCTGCGTTCATGCCCGTAGGATCAGGTAGCCAGCCAAACAATCCACAGCAGTAGGACCTCCCCTCAGCGGCAGTCGGTACGCTCCATTGATCCAGAGCTTTAGCCCTTTTTGGTATGCTATCTTGTTATATGAGTTCGGCAGGGCCTTGTCCTGTCCTTTCTACTGTTTGTACTCCATAGAGGTCTGTAGACAGTGATATGTAGCCGTGATGTTATGCAGCCCCGTCGGCGCTTATTTTGTTGTACATCATATATGTAGTGGCCAAATCGGCTTGTACTGTTACTCTCAGCATTTATGTTTATTTGTATGTGTTGGCCGTGAGTTCCCGATATGGTGTCTCCAATGTTGATTGTCCGGGAGATAGTCTAGCTCAGTTACAGATTGTGTATGGGCCCAGGACAGTCAGTGAGGAATAAATGCAAGCATAGAAGTGCTTGGTCAGTAGTGGTCGGGCACTTGTTACGGCCCATCGGTTTGGGTCGTGACATTACCCATTAGTTGTATAACCACTAGTATTGGAGGAAGATAATACCGGGTGACTTCTTTTTATTCATCTTAGGCTCTTAGCTTTGACTATACTAAAGCCACCCAGTACTTGTGCTGGAGCAAGATATTAGACGTTTGGTAGAAGAGTTAAGGTTTAGACATGCTGGTTCAAACACACCAGTCTTATAGAAAAAGAAGTAGCTTAGGGGGAAGGAGTATGATAGTTATTAATGAATCAACAGTGTATTGCAAGTGTAGTCAAGGAGGTACAGTGCAATTTCTCCACTTTGCATCCTATCCGAATACTTTAGTTTAAAATCGGTTGTGAATTGATAAAACATTTTGAGGAATCCTTGCCTAAGCAATTGCATTGCCACGTTGTTTATGGAGAAACAAAAATTTAGACATCTGTTAAGTTCCTTTTCAGTTTCTTCTACTTCCAACTCTATTCTCACAAAAACCAAATATTACCCCTAAACCAATGGGATGTACGTTTATTTCTCAATGGTAAACCTTCGAGGTAATCTCAAATAAATGAAGAGAAGTATGTGTGTGTGTGTGTGTGTGTATAAACAGTCTCCTTAAATCATTGAAGTGCAAAAGTTATAATTTGAGTTTAGTATCATGATCATTGAGATGAGATTCCTAACTTGTCCTAACCAAAAATTGGGGGATAACAATAGCATGTTCATGAGGGTTCATATGTGATGTTGTGAGCTTTGGTAGGTTTAGTTCTAAAGGAGGATAGGCTCCTTTATCCATGTTAACCAGCCCTCTACGATGATTAGCAAGGTCAGAGAAGAGGTTGAAGACTTTGATCCCAAACTCTCTGACTAAAAGTGGCTAAATGGCTTGATAGCCTCTCTGACAATGATTGATGCTGATTCTCTGGTCTTCAACTATCTTATGGATCTTCTGTATGTGGTCTTTTTTTCTCGAAGGTGGTTTCCAGTCCCCTCTGATGCATCTAGTGAATAACATTGAATCAGTTCCCCTAGAATCAAGGATAATCCCCCGTTGGCACACCATTTCAGCCAAAATAAGATGGCTTCAGCTTCTGTTGAGTCATTGGTTCCCTGATGTTACGGTTTACTTTTACACACATAACTTGACTCTTTATTGATCGAATGTCAAAGTTAACAACTAATTTTTATCTCAAAATTAGGAAATCATTTTTAAGGTTAATTTCGAAAAACTTTTAAGTATCAACGAACGGGTAGGGATTCTAGTGATCTCCCAAGGAAGGTGTTAGGCACCTTGAAAAATCCGCTAAATGCGGTTGACCGGCAGTTTGAATAGTTGAGGCTAAAACGATGTATTGCGGTTGAAAGGAGGACTTCAGGGGTTTTGACTAAAACATAAAGAAAGAATTAAAATAAAATCTTTCCCGTTGTTTATTTGAGCATGATTGTTTACCCCGGATTGTGAACAACAATTAAATTTGTAAGTGGTGAATAGAATATGTGGATGAGCTAAATCTTTAATGATATGAGATCTTATAGAGTAATAGCAAATATTATTGAACAGTAACAATCAAATCCGAAAAAGGACAGTTAGTCAACGAAGCGGATTGGTCCGGCTTGGGGATACTTCTTATCTCCGGTCCAAAATACTTGAAGAAATAAATATGATCCTTTACAACAACAATAACAACAACATACCTAGTGAATCCCACAGCGTGGGGTCTGGAGAGGGTAGAGTGTACGCAGACCTTACCCCCACCTTAGGTAGGGAGGCTGTTTCCAGAAAACTCTCGACTCAAGAAAAAGCATAGGAAAGGTCAGATACGGGCAAACAAATCAAAGCAATTATGAAAATGAAAACAATGAAAGTAAATAAGCCATTATAAACCAACAGATACTCGCAGAAATCAAGAGACAAGAAACTATAGAGGAATATAACTACTCGTAAGAAAGGATAAACGCGACTACCTACTAGCCTTCTACCCTA
Source organism: Lycium ferocissimum (assembly GCF_029784015.1). NCBI lineage: Eukaryota > Viridiplantae > Streptophyta > Magnoliopsida > Solanales > Solanaceae > Lycium > Lycium ferocissimum. The sequence continues at coordinate 23,649,242 of NC_081343.1, forward strand.
ATATGAGTCCTCTATACCCTCCTATCTAAGGTCATGTCCTTGGTAAGCAGAAAATGTGCCATGTCCTGTCTAATTACCTCCCCCCAATACTTTTTCGGCCTACCTCTACCTCTTCTGAAACCGTTGCTAGCCAGCCTCTCTCACCTCCGCACTGGGGCATTTGCATCTGTCCGCATCACATGCCCAAACCATCTTAGCTTG
>NC_081343.1:23649542-23685247 GCF_029784015.1 Lycium ferocissimum
CTCATCTCATACCGAGTAAAATAGGGCCTGCACGAGCCTTTTTTTTTTTTGTTTTTGATTATGTAAAAAATCCTAAGTGTAAAGCTTCGGTTTGCTATGCCATATATGAAATGCATATTTCCCTTTTGCCATTATTTTCTTCAATCTTTGAGTCGAATATAATTTATGATATTTGCTTTGTACGTTTGCTTCGAAAATGAGTGATCGGGACTTGGCCCTAAGCTTTTTATCCGAACTGAGCCAATCTTAACTCATCGGTTATGGGATTCATTTTGTTCGGTTTACCTCTTGATCGACGACTTATAGATGGCTTGCCCGCAGGGCCTTTTTATGCTTTGTGAATTCAGACGTCTCCGAATCACCTCAGGCATTTGAATCGAGGTCTTTAATTATTTGACCTTCTTCCGACTGTTTGTTTTTAGTGGGTTAGGTTCGGGTACTATTACCTTTGGGCTGAAGTGGTGAAAACACCCTTAAACTTGTCACGAATTATTACTTTAGTCCCCAAACTATTGCCACACTTAAAAACACCCCTAATATTGGCAAACTGAATTTAAATTCACCCCATGTTGCCACATGGTACAGCAAGAAAATGCCAAGTGGACAGCGCGTAGATTCACGTCGCTGAGGTGTCCTAACACGGGGTGAATTTAAATTAAATTGACCAAGATTAGGGGTGTTTTTAAGAGGGTCAATAGTTCAGGGGCTATAGTACGAAAACGTGCCAAGTTTAGGGGTGTTTTCACCACTCCAGCCTAACCTTTGTGCCTTTGTCAATTTATGACGGCAGTCCCCAGTCGAGGGTTATATTTAATCAAAAGAACGAATTTAGGACATACTTTTTGGAAGTATTTATCTTTATATTTCAAATGCTTATCTCATACAAAACAACGAATTTCACCCGATCCTTTCTGCTCTTTGCCGTAGCAACACTACCCCGGCACGATTCGTTCGATCGTTTGGCCCTTACATTGAAACCTAATATAAAAAGGTTCAGGTATTTACAAAAAACAAAAAATAAAATTGTTCAGATCTTGACTTCGTTTCTTGTTTGGCTTCGGTGAGCTTTTCTTCGGTCTTGGTGGGGGTATAGTAGTCCCCTAGTATTTGTTCAAGAAGTATGAACGGGGAAACACTATCCAGTCCCCGGTGTTTGTTATATCCCGTATTTTGTACATTGGGATTTTAAATTAATCGCGATGAGTTAAGGACAAGGCTATTTTCCGATTTTGTTTTAATGCACAGGTGCTTATAAATTTTATTGGTATGGGAATATTAAGGAAAATTAGGGGCTAGAAGTTAAAAAAAATATTTCATGAAAAAGCCACAAGTGGCCGTGTGGTTGGTGTGGGCTCCCACCCATGGCTTGGCTAATTTTGATTGCCTTAAGCCATGAGGGGCATGTGTCCACCTTGTATTTGTAGGAGCTATATATATATAGATAAGTGATGACAAAGCAAGACATTATTCATCATTTTACACAACTCAAGAAACTTGGAGAAGAAGGGAGAAACTTTCGGCCATGGCTAGCCGAATTTGGTGTCCAAAAATCTTGATCAAAAAATAATTTTCTTCTAGTATTCCAACCAATTGGAAGGTCCTTAGTAACGTGAAGTAGTTGTTGGAGCAATCAAAACATTCGTTGTGGCAATTTACAAACCCTAGCCAAGTTGGGAAATTAAGTGGTAAAGGTAAGCTTTAATCTTCTTTTACATGTATTAGGGATGGTTTGTGCGTGTTGTAGTGTGTAGAGATGAATAAAATTTATGGAACCATATGTGTTGGTGTTGAGCCGTGTAGGGGCTGTTTTGAGTAGGAATGATGAACTAAATCTACTTAGTATTTTTGGTTGTTGTTGTTGTGGATTCTATGATATAAATGAAGGTTTAATGGTTCAAGTTGGGGTTGTATTGTTTGTGGGCTGTTTTAGAAGCTAACATGATGTTAATATAGTTTTTGCATTTATGTAAATGATGTTGTTAACGTGTGGTTATTGGTATAGTTCATGAATTGGGAAGAGAGGAATGTATTGTTGTTGTTCTTATTGAGTTTGAAAGATTTCGGGTTGTGTTGTAGGTTGGTTGGGCTGTTTTGGATATTGTGCGGGTTGTCCGAAGTGTTCTCGAGTCTTGTTTGAATGGACTCGGGATAGTACTTGAACGTGTGATCATTGGTGTTGGCTTGATTGTATGTGGTCGATTTGAATGTAAATGAAATTCCGTCGAATTATGTAGAAAGGAGTTACTAACGTTAGAATACGTTTGAATTAATTGTCGATGTTGTTAATATGGTTGTTGGTATTGTTGTTGATGATTTGGCCGAGTTGAATTCTCGGGGTTTGTTGAATTTATAAAGGAAATGCTGTCCAATTTCGTAAATGAAGTGCTAGCTTAGGATTGGATTCCTAAGTACCTATAGCTAATGTTTGGTATCTAATGACATTGTTGTAGATCTTGGGAAGCCCGAGACTTAAGTTCGGATTAGCTCAGGAAACGGACGAGGTATGTAAAGCCTATCCCTTCTTTCTTTTGGCATGTCTTAGATGTAAGTAAGATACTATAGGAGCTTTTGGATAACTCTATTCGTAAGTTCTGAGCATGTCTACGATTCTTATTCACTTCTTGATATTAGCATTCTTAATATAGTCGGGCTATTGCCCTCGAGTCTTTGTATGATTGGATAGTACATGGTGCATAAAGAGATCCTATTCCTAAAGGGTTCTATAATGAATAATGTCCCTAACTTTCATAAACGGGCTCGGATTGCTTTGATACTTTCGTAGAGGATTCTATAACGAATAATGTCCGTAACTTTCCTAAGCGGGCTCGGATTGGTTTGATACATGTCTATGATCCCCGAGACTTTCCTTAATATAGTTCTAATGACAGTTAGAAAGAACTTAGCATGACTATCGTCTTAACCCTCGAGCGTTGGTTAGTCTACTTATCTATTGAGTCTCAAAATATGATTTATATGCATATGATTACTCATTACTCTGCTTGTGCATTCTGTTGCTACATCTTTCACCGAGTCCCTCACTAGAGGGCCGGGTACAGTATATATATATGTTATAGTGTTATGATGTGTTATGGTGTTATGATGTGTCATAGCGTTATGATGTGTTATGGTGTTATGATGTGTTATGGCGTTATGATGTGTTATGGCGTTATGATGTGTTACGGAGTTATGATGTGTTACAGAGTTATGCTGTGTTACGGAGTTATCACGTTACTTTGCGGAGTTATCTTTGTGATACGGAGTTATCTTGTGTTACAAAGTTATCTTTGTGTTCTGGAGTATGATGTGTTTGCGCCAGACGGGGTGGCGACCATGTTCACCGAGTCCTATAATGGGCCGGATATGTTTTATACTATTGATATGCATGATTTGTGTTTCAAAAGTAAGCATTTTGGTATTCTGGTTATTGTACTTGTTTCTGTAATCCTTATTTCGGTTATGATCCGATTTACTGTACTTCATGCTTTACATACTCAGTACATATTTCGTACTGACCCCCTTTCTTCGGGAGCTGCGTTTCATGCCCGCAGGTACAGACGCTTGCTCTGGTGATCCGCTAGCCTAGGATACACGTTACTAACGCTTGGGAGCGCTCCCTTGTTCCGGAGCCTATATTTTGGTACAGACACTTTCGTTGTATATATATATGTCTATTCAGGGGTACGGGCGGGGCCCCGTCCCGTCATATGATGCATGTCGCTACTCTTAGGTCCGTAGACATATGTGTGGGTTGTGAATAGTTACGATTCCGTAGCGTCCGTATGATTTATGTTTTGGGCGTCCCCGTCCGTAGTGGCAGCCTTGTCGGCTGCGTGTATATATGTTTTGGGATGTTGTGTATATTATGATGGCCTTGCCGGCTTACGTGTGGTATGTGTATATATATATATATATGCGACAGTTTTGAGACGACGTCTTGCTTTTTGTATATGTATAAGTCCTCATCATGCTAGTTGTGGACTGATTATAGTTGACCGGTGCGTACGAGTGTCCAGCTCGGGCACTAGTCACGGCCTACGGGGTTGGGTCGTGACAGTGTTTATTTGGCCTCGGGCTTACGGGCTCTTAGCCTCGTCTTCATAGGGTAACACGCTGTACTTGTTGCTTCATTAAAAACCTTACCGAAAAACTCACTTCGGGATAAAATCGGGCTAAGAAAAAGAGTGCAACATGTGTTTTTAGACCTAGTTCTAATACCTTCAGAATTTATCTCGATATGACTTCTGAAAAAAAGGATAGGTGAGAATTTTTAAAATAATCAATCACAAGGGTTAATGGACCATACCTCAGCAATAATACTTCTTCAAATGCGCCACATTCCAGTTGTTGTGTAGCCGTTGACTGTCTACGGTTTCCAACTGATATGACCCTTTTCCCGTTATTCCGGTTACCTTATACGGTCCTTCCCAGTTAGGGCCCAATTTTCCATCATCGGGGTTCTTGGTGTGCAGAGTAATTTTTCAGAGTACTAAGTCCCTAACTTGGAAATATCGAAGGTTTGTCCTTCGGTTGTAGTACCTCTCCATTCGCTGCTTTTGAGCTGCTAAACGGACCATCACATTTTTGCGTAGTTCATCCGTTAAGTCAAGTTTTACGGCCATAGCCTCTTCGTTTGACCCGTTGGTGGCATACCGGAACCGTAGACTCGGTTCACCAACTTTCACAGGGATTAGAGCCTCGACCCCATAGACTAATGAAAATGACGTTTCTCTCGTGCTTGACTTTGACGTCGTTCTGTAGGCCCATAACACCTCCGGTATCACTTCCTTCCATTTGTGCTTTGACGTCTCTAACCGTTTCCTTAGATTTTTAATTATGGGTTTGTTCATGGATTCCGTCTGTCTGTTTGCACTCGGGTGATACGGAGTTGACATAATCTTTTTGATCTTCAACCCTTTGAGGAAGTTACTAACTTTATTTCCAATGAACTGAGGACCGTTATCACAACTTATCTTGGCCGGGATGCCGAATCAACAAATGACATGATCCCATATGAAGTTAATAACCCCCTTCTCTCTAATTTTCTCAAAAGCCTGCGCTTCAACCCATTTTGAAAAGTAATCAGTCATGAACAAAATAAGACGAGCCTTACCTGGGGCCCATAGCAGAGGACCGACGATATCCATTCCCCACTTCATAAATGGCCAAGGGGACAAGACCAGGTGCAGTAACTCCCCTGGCTGGTGAATCATCGACGCATGCTTTTGGCACCCCATCATATTTACGGACAAATCTTTTCGCGTCCTCCTCTATCTGGTTCTAATAATACCCTGCTCTGATGATCTTCCGAACCAAGGCTTCGGTACTGGAGTGGTTACCGCAGGTTCCTTCATGGAATTCTCTCATCACATAGTCCGTTTCTCTAGGTCCCAAACATTTAGCCAGAGGTCCGAAAAAAGATAGGCTATCTGATCGATCATCTACCAAACAAAATCGGGCCCCTTTGGTTCGAAGAGACCTCGATTCTTTTGGGTCGTTTGGAAGTTTTCCATCGTGCAAGCAGTCGGTGTATTTGTTGCGCCAATCCGATGTCAGACCCATTGCATTTATCTCGGCATGACCATTTTTCACTGCCGAGTTCATCAATTGGATAACCATGCCAGAATTGAACTCTTTCGCTTCAACCGAGGAGCTTAAGTTGGCCAATGCATCCGCCTCGTTGTTCTGCTCCCTCGGTACATGTTGCATGGTCCAATCTAAGCCTTTCTCGAGGTTAAAAAATGCTCTTTCTTTACCTTGGGAATCACGGCGGGGGTAAAGTCTGCTACAAAATCAGCTAGGATTTGAGATTTAAAAACCGTTCTAGGCTTGTACTCGATATCATAACAGCTAATCTCTACGACCCATTTGGTCAACCTACCCGATAGCTCCGGTTTATGTATGACATTTTTTAACGGGTAAGTAGTTACTACACATATGGGATGACACTGAAAGTAAGGTTTTAGCTTTCTCGAAGCACTTACCAATGCCAAAGCTAACTTTTCGAGGTGCAGATAACGGGTCTCCGCATCTCCTAATGTCCTACTCACATAATAGATTGGAAATTGTGTACCTGCTTCCTCTCGAACCATAACTCCGCTTACCGCCACTTCGGATACTACTAAGTATAAAAATAGTTGTTCATCTGCTTTCTGTGTGTGTAGCAAGGGCGGGCTGGACAAGTACCGCTTCAGTTCTTGCAAGGCCTTTTGGCAGTCCAGTGTCTAAACAAAGTCATTCTTCTTTCTTAGCAGGGAGAAGAAACGGTGACTTTTATCTGATGATCTCGAGATGAACCGGCTCAGTGCTACTATCCTTCCGGTCAGTCTTTGTACTGCCTTAACATTGTTTACCACTTCGATGTTCTCAATGGCTTTGATTTTTTCTGGGTTAATTTCAATCCCCCTGTTTGATACCATAAAGCCCAAAAATTTACCGGATCGGACTCCGAAGGCACACTTTTCCGAGTTCGGCTTCATGTTGAATTTACGAAGTACATCGAAGATATCTTGCAAATGTTTTAAATGGTCTTCTGTTTCCAGAGACTTGACTAATATGTCATCAATGTAAACTTCCATTATTTTACGTATCTGTTCTTCGAACATTCGGTTAACTAGGCGTTGGTAAGTTGCTCTGGCATTTTTTAACCCGAATGGCATGACAATGTAACAATAAGTCCCATATCGGGTAATAAAAGAAGTTTTCTCTTGATCCTCCGGGTTCATCCGGATCTGGTTGTACTCGGAGTAAGCATCGAGGAAACTTAACATCTCATGCCTGACCGTCGCATCAATCATTCGATCGATGTGAGGCATTGGGAACGAATCCTTCAGGCATGCTTTGTTTAGATCTTTATAATCAACGCACATTCTAAATTTGTTACATTTCTTCGACACCACAACGACGTTAGCTAGCCAGTCCGGATATTTTACCTCTCGGATAGAACTAATTTTCAAAAGCTTCGTTACCTCATCTTTGACGAAGGCATGTTTGGCCTCGACCATCGGTCTTCTTTTCTGCTTTACCGAAATAAATTTTCTATCGAAGCTGAGCTTATGTGTTGTTACTTTTGGTGGTACACCTGTCATGTCTATATGGGACCACGCAAAACAATCGGCATTAGCTTGAAGAAATTTAATTAACTTGTTCCTGAGCTCCGAGGTTAACCCCGTGCCCAGGTATACCTTTCTATCCGGCAAATGCACAAACAAGATGATCTGCTCCAACTCTTCCATGGTAGATTTGGTTGCATCCGAGTCATCCGGTAATACGAACGACCTGGGCACACCGAAATCATCCTCTTCACTATCCAGGTCCATTTCCTTTTGCTCCCCATTCGAGCCCGCATTCTTTAATTGCTATTTGGCATTCTTATCTTTAATTGGATCGCTATCCCGTTGAACCGGTTTCTTTGAAATGAAAGGAGCTTTTTCGACTGCGAACATTTCCCTTGCTGCGGGTTGTTCACCACAGACAGTTTTTATCCCTTCCGGGGTGGGAAACTTTAACAACTGGTGTAATGTCGATGGTACTGCCCTCATGCTATGAATCCACGGTCTGCCAAGTAAAGCATTCTATTTCATATCCCCCTCGATGACGTAGAACACCGTCTGCTGTATAGTCCCGTCAATGTTAACCAGCAAAGAGATTTCTCCCTTCGTAGTTTTACTTGCCATATTGAATCCATTGAGCACCCGAGCTACTAGAACGATCTGGTCCAGTAATTTCAGTTGCTCTACCACTCTCCATCGGATAATGTTGGCTGAACTACCTGGGTCAATCAAAATATGTTTAACCTGAGATTTAAAAACAAGAATAGAAATTACCAATGCACTATTGTGTGGCTGAATGATGCCTTCTGCATCCTCGTCGTTGAAGGAGATGGAACCCTCAGGCGTGTAATCCCGGGTCTGTTTTTCTTGTACAATCGAGACTTTTGTTCTTTTCATCACCTGTCCTCATGGTGCATCCGTTCCTCCGATTATCATATTAATCACATGTTGTGGTTCCACGGGCTCGGCCCTTTTATGATCTTCCCTTCCTTTATAGTGGCTTTTGACTCGCTCACTCAGGAATTTTCGAAGATGACCATTTTTCAGCAACCGAGCCACCTCTGTTGGCGACAGTACTAGGTCCTATGACCATGAGTCTCATGATACTCACACATCACGTTTGGATCCCTTTAACCTGGGTCGGATCTCAATGGTCTTGGCCACCTGGCTTCTGTGATACGACCGATAGCCGAGACAAGGTCTGATGTGTTGATGTTGAAGTTGTACTCTGATAACCTCCGTATATCTCCATTTTTGACCGAACTAACGGTATCACTTCGAAATAACAACCCTTGGCTGTTTGATCCACAATCGGCTTGCTTATCGCCTTTACCCGAGAGATGGCTGGGGCCGTTTCTTGTTTTATCCGATCTAAAGTTGAATTTCTCAGGTTGTGAATATGGTCAATATCTTTCTCTCGATGGCCGTGTCTCCGGTTCATAATTTCTCTTCGACCTTTCAGAGTTCCTGCTTCCATTTACTGGACCTGGGAGGAGTTCAAGTTGATCATCCTCTACCCGAATCTTGGACTTGTACATTATGGACATACGCAAGTTGCGCGTATTCCAACAAGTTCTCCTTTAATTTGAATGAGGCAGTTGAGCTTCGGGGATTGAGCCCCTTAGTGAAAGCTTGTGCTGCCTATTCTTCTAGCACCGGGGGAAGTTCCATCCGTTCCCTTTAGAACCGATTCACGAATTCATGTAGTAGCTCATTATCTCTTTGGGCGATCCTAAAAATATCCGCCTTTCTGGCCTGGACCTCCTTGGCCCTGGCATGGGCTTTGATAAACGCATCTGCAAGCATTTCGAAGGAAGTGATGGAATGCTCAGGCCGATGGTCGTACCAAGTTAATGCCCCTTTGGACAATGTTTCACCAAACTTTTTCAGCAATACCGACTCTATTTCATCCTCCTCGATGTCGTTGCATTTTATGGAATAAGTGTACGAGGTCACGTGCTCCTGCGGGTCTGTGGTCTCATCATACTTTGGAATATCCGGCATCTTAAACCTCTTCGGGATCAACTTTGGGGCCGCACTCGGAGGGAAAGGCCTTTGAATGTATCTCTATGAATCTGGTCCCTTCAAGATTAGGGTGCTCTCGGGATCTGATCCACCTGAGAGTTATATGTTTCTACTCTTTTCTCCATTGAATCAACCTGTTTGGCAAAGTCTCGAGCATCTTCAAAACCTCGGTAGACAAACCGGCTCCGAATCCATTGCTCTCGACTATCCGTGCTTCCTCCCGCCTTGGCTCGGTAACCCGTTTTGGCTTTCTTTGATGCTACTTTGTCATCTTTGCTCTGAAGCTAAGCTATGGCAACCCCTTGTTCGGCAATGGAGGTCCCTTGTTGCTGCCTTGAGCCCAATATAAAGTAATTAATTTATGAGTATTCAAAGGATCTGTGGCCGGAAGGGCGGCATTCTCCTGATTGATGGTATTCTGCCGGTTGAGGCCTTCTCTCAAGTTGAAAGCATTTGGGTCAGCTGGATCCGCAGGTGGGTTTCATAACCCGCTGTTGTTCTCATTTTTAGCAACTATGTCGTTGTTGTTCACATGACCGAAGTGACCGCTGCTTGCCATTTCGTACGTTTTCTGTGCAAATCTGCAAATTCTTCAAACATCAAGTGAAAAAAGAAGTAGCAAAGATTAAACCACCACTATTATCCTATGCCCCACAGTGGGCGTCAAACTGTTTACCCCGGATTGTATAATGTATACTAGTGAGTAATAGCAAATATTATTGAACAGTAATGATCAAAATCGAAAAGGGAGAGTTAGTCAACGAAGCGGATTGGTCCGGCTTGGGGATACTTCTTATCTCTGGTCCAAAATACTTGAAGAAATAAATATGATCCTTTGTTGATTACAATTTGTTGAATAGTAAAAGCTAACCTAAAAAAGGAAGGGTTGCCCTCTATCTATAGGTAACAATAAATGGGCCTTAGTACAATACTAAAAAGCCTTTGTAGTAAAATCCTAAAATGGATAAGGATGGTCCGTACGGTCTGACACCCATAATATTATCAGCGCAAGTGGCGGAACAGTTGGGCGACGCGTGGCTTGCTCCATAATAGATTTTTCGAGCCCATGCAGAGCGTGCTATTTAGGCTCGGATTTACCGTGTTCTGTGAGATACCCTCGGTGTTGAAGCAGAGTTGATCATGTTTGTGACCCCTCGGTTCTAGACTTTACTCCGGTTTCCCTCGGATACAAGTTTATCCAATTTTTACCGTATACAATGATCAAAAGGGGTTTCGGAAAGAGATTTATTTCTTGCCATTTTGATTTTTCAAAACATTGCATTTTGATAAACTGCTCATTTTTAAAGGGATTGTGAGACATTATCTTATGAGGCCCAAAACCACCAAAGTTTCCCTTGATATAATCCAACATGGGTTCGACCTAATTTGATAACGTAGGTCACTTTCCCTTATCAAATAAAATTCACATGTTAAGCTTATGTTATAAAATCATGGTCTTTTATAAAGCTAAGGTAAGAAGTCACGAGTTCCCTTTAATTCAACTTGAAATCAGATTTTAAAGTTTAGCACAAAGGGAAGCTTAATCTGAGAACTAGCTTTTGCAAAAATATCCATTTTATACATCGAAAAAAAAAAACTCTTTTATGTCCCTTGCGTGGGACTATCTTGGCCAGTTTTAGAAAAATCCATTTTTGAACTTAAATAAACATGACCCAGTTTTGAATTTGAAAAAAGGTGATATCTAACGACTCGTCATCGTTTTCCTATTTGAGTTTTATCCAAGGTTTCTAATAAGGTTTCATATATTAATTACATACAATTTATATTATAAAACCAAAAATATAATAAAACTGTAAAGGGATAGGCTTTTAGCCCGAAAAGCAAACCCAGTTGCTCCTACTACCTTTTTCCGTTCGTCTGACGAGAAGTTGGTCTTCAATGCTATGTCGTTGGCCCATTTCTCTTCGTTGTTCGTTTGTTCTCGTGAAATGGGCCCTTTTGGGCTAGGATGAATTGATATAATGGTGACTTGTGCTTCCAGCCAAATGAGAATGCAAACAGAAGGGGATGAGTCCATTTTGGACTCCAAATGCAATTTTGCACAAAGAAAAATAGGAGAGGAGTTAGGATATGTCAATAGCAGCATTGTACTCAAACAAGTTAAGAAATTTACATATGGGCTCAATATTCTCAAACAGTGTTGGGCATACAGTGATATACAAAAGGAAACTACAGGTATACACTCAAAGCAGTGCTGAATATATGAGGAATATACACAAAAGAGGATTCATTTGTAGACACTTAAAACGGGGACTGGTAACATGCCTAAAATACCACCAGATTTGTAATAAGTAAAACATAACTTGGAAGGACTTGCACATTGGTTTCAAAGACTAAATAGGCTGAGGGTATACACAATATACCATCTCATAAAGAAATATATTTTTCAAAGAAGCAATTAATTCAAACAAGAAGATAGTGTAATTTCTATAATCCCATTCTCATTCTTAACAACCTCATGCACTTAATGAAGCACAACTACTCATTGAAACAAATTCCACACTTAAGCAAGGATTCTGGATTTCAACAGTCCATAAAGATTCAAGCAACCATTGGTACAACATGCCAAACAATGAAAAGACTTCATACATGATCTGGGAATTCCAAAAAAGGACAAGAAGATGACAGAAGAGGGAAAAAGAGATTAGAAGTAGCAGACTCTGTCAAGCAAGTTTATTGACTAGTAATCGACTTCAAGCTTTTAATTAACATGAAAACTGTGCAATATCTTATTTTATATCACATTGACAGCAAAAACTGTTAGGTTGCACGACCTACTTCCTATCCTATGCAGTCTCTAATTTCCACCTATAGGATGGAACACGTTACTCTATCTATACTATGCTAGCGTCTTGTAGAATATAAAATGCAGGTAAGTAAAGAACACAATGATTTTCACTTGGAAACCACTCAGCTCAAAAGGGTGATAAAAGTCACGACCTACACCTCTGTAGGATTTTTCCCAAACTCCACTTCAATGGTAAGCCTCTGCAAATTCAAGTTACAAACTCTATAACCTAGGAACTAACCTCTAATTCCTATCTCACTAATCTTCCTAGACTAGTAAGCAACCTTCACGTCAATCCCCGACTTGAAGTTGAATTTCCAATGTTTTTTATCTAACTATAATGCTTTTAATAAAGCGGATAAAGATACAGCTCGATAGCCCAACCTAATATAAGATTTCTAGACTCAAGAACTGTAAAACAGAAACTCTATTTGACAGCTTTTTTAATCTTCTTCTCGTACTAGGGACGCATGCTAGATTCTTGAATATTCTTGATGTATCTTTTGATCGCTCAATATACTAAATTCTCTCTTTGTGTGTGTGCAAACCTTCTTCTTAGTAAGACTTGGATATTTATAACATTGAGTGCACAGCAGGTCAGCAAACACAAAGCGCTCTTCGAGTAGGCCTATGAGATGTAATAGGGTTTGTGTTTTATTTAGATTCTTGCCTTATTGAGTTCGCTTCTTGTCCGTGTAGAAGTCTTACTAATCCCAACATATATGGCAAGGAAATAGGCATACTTGACCGCCAAGTCTTTGCCATAAAACTGCAAATCCTAGTTGCTATAGGACTTGAGTTGGAACATGTTCACGAACCTATTTGATCCACCTGGTTCATCTGCCTCTGAATCTTTGCACTGTCTGAGATGGAACATGTTCACAAACCTGTTTCATCATCGCCTTCTCGTTCATTCCTGCGACTCTATCTTGAGCCTGCTTTTGGTATGGATATGGATCATGTTGACAGACCTGTTTCATTGATCATGTGTTGCTCTGTGTCTGTCTTCTTTCACTTCATTCAGATTTATTCCTTGCTTGAATAAATCATGTCTTCAGCCTTATCTCACTCTGTGGGTCTGATTATGTTCTTGCTCTGTGTTGGAATATGTTTGCAGACCTTGTTCATATTCTTTGTCTGCAATCTCTTTACTTGAACAAAATACTTCTGAGTCATCCTAGTCACCTTCACCTTTTCTCATGATCTTTGCAAATTTGGTTCATTATGCCTGGTACCTGATGACTCCTTTGTGATAGAACATGTTCACATGCTTGTTTTATTTTTCAATGAACTGTTCTGGGACTGAGTCATCTTCGGGACTGAGTCATCTTCAGATCCTTTGCTCTTTATCCGTCTTTGTAATAGAACATGTATTGGTTTCCTCTCTCTCATCTGATCATTTCACCAGTCTTTGCATTGACACACATATCATCTGTGTTCATGTGTCTACATTTGTCTCTGATGCTTTTTTGCAATGGAACATGTCTATGGATTTGTTCTGTCATCCTGTGCTGCATGCCTTTTCAGACCTTTTATATTGTCTGGATTCTCTGCTTCATCTCAGCCAATTTGTCTAGCTTTGTTTTCTTCTGCTTTATGGACACTCTTTGTCCAAGCTGATTCACTAGCTCTTCTTCTCAGCTTTATTTCATCTTTCAACATGCCTTCAAGCTAGTTTACTTGTTTCGAGTTTTTACTTTTTCAATCATCAACACTTCACACATGGCATTCTGCTAATAAAAGCAAAATAGGAGAAATAGAGAAGGACTTCTCATTTGATTCAGATTTGAAAAGGCAATTAAAGACATGTGATTATGCAAAGTCTAAGTTAAGATCCTTCTCTCATTCTCTCTTAAATAGAACATAACTCATAATTGTTCCTTTTATCTTCTTCAAAAAGATTCTTCACTTAAGGAGAGTAAACTTAACCTTGACAGTGTAACTGGAGATCCCAACACATAGATTTGACATAAACATTAAACTATGGGGATTCCACAACTGAAGTACAGGAGCAACCATGATGAGGCTGAGTTTATCACTCAACGCCTCATCTTAAGCTCAATAGTATTTGTAGTCAACCCAATACACCCTGAACTTAGGGGAAAACCTCAACAAAACAGAAAAGGAGGTGGACAGGGCATAACATAAAGAAAGAAAGGATCATGTTGGCCGACTCAGAACTGTGGCATAAGTAAATTTGCCTCAGGCTTTTAGGACTTTTAATTACTTGTCTAAATAGGCATATAAGTGTCACAATGGGCTAAGAGTTGTAAAAGGGCTAGGAAGAAGGGGTATTGAGGTAGGTCTTTGGGCACAGATAAGGCAAGAAGGGTGTGGACATCACAAGAGGTCCATCCCCTACCTAACATACTTAGAAAAGCACCTCTTTGTGTTTACAACCATCTACATTAACTCAACTAATCCCAACAATAGTAAATACATAATATTAATCATCCAACATGTTCAAAATAAGACTAAGGATGACTCAAATACACAACAAAGGTCCATTTTAGAACAACAACCTTCTCAAATAGTGGAACAAAACCAAATACAAAACTTACATATCAAATTTGAACCACACATATGCACGTCAGAACTGCTAGATATCCAAGTACATTTTAAAAAGGGGATTTTAGAAGCTTGAAGCCTAAATTAATATCTAATCACCTTGACTCAGCTTAACTAAACTTAAATCATGTTCTTAGCCTAATTAGAAACTTTGTGAAGGAATACTATTTAGTTTCAAAGAAGGTCTCAGGCTCAAGCTAGTTCCATCTTAAAGAGATCAAGTAAGTAAAAAGGAAAGAAAAATTGTATGTTTATAAGATGGCCTAACACAATCATCAAACTTAACCAAAATGAATACGAAACCACCAAATGAAAACTTCTGTTAGCTTAGGTAAATGAGATTAATAACTAACCAAAAATGTCTAAGTTAAACAAACATTACTAATCCAAACTATTTAATGAACATCATCAGTTGAACTAATAAGATAAAAGGGTTAATGACAAATAGATCTTAAGTAATTTATTCAACAACAACATCAATCACAAGCAAGTTTCTTACATTAACACTGATTTGACCTAATAAAACTGAAACTAAAGCATTTCAACAATCAGAACCAAACAATACTATAATTGAACTTAAAGCACAATTAGATCCCAAATTCTAACTAGCACAATAACTATACTTATTAAACTATTTAATTTAAACTAATATACTCACATAAACCACATAGTTTGTAATGATCCCCTAGGTTGTTTTGAGCCTTTGGATTCTTTTTCCTCAAAATATCATTCTCGTACTTGCGGGGATGGGTGGTGTGGTTTTCGAGGCAATCGAGTAGTATCGGAGAAGAAATAGTAAAATTGAAAGTTCCCTAAGTTAAGGAAATGAGTAAGTTTGACCACAGTCAACATCGGGGTAAATGGGTCCATTTCAAGATTTTGTCGATTCCATTAGGTCCAAACTGTGATTTATGACTGAGTCAGGTAGCTCATTCAGGTCCCGAGAGGTACGAGTATGGTTTGAATCTTTGGTTGAAAGTTAAGTTTAAAGTTACGAGTTGGTTACAGTCAACATCGAGTCAAGATGATCCCGTGTCAATTTTTTGAGGGAGAAAGTAGGTTCATAGTGTGTTTTATGACTGAAATGCATATTTAGTTTGTGTTTGGGAGGTTCCGGATGCATTTCGGGTGTTAAGTCGGAGTCCAGAAGTATTTTTGGGTTCTTTGGATTTTGGTGCCAGGCACCCTTCTTTGCGATCGCAAGAGAGGTGTAGTGATTGCATAGCCTTGGCGGGACTGGCTATCGCAATCGTGTGACAGGCTTCATGATCGCCTACGGTAGAGGGGTTGGGCCAGTCGGGGTAGCAGGTCTTCGCATTCGCAGGCTAGGTCTTGCCATCGGAGAGGGAAAATATGGGCCAAGTCATAGAAGACTCATCATGATCATGATGGTCTATCCATGATCGCGATTGAGGAAAGGGGTTGAATAGTAATGAATTCGCCAACTTCGAAAACATTTTCTCATATTGATATTTTGAGTTCTAGAGCTCAGTTTGAGATGATTCAAAGGACATTTTGTACAAATTGTCTCAGGGGTAAACTTTTAATCACTATTTTGGTAATTCCTAATGAAATTTTCCATTAAATTAAGGTTTAATCCATTATTTGGGTTGCGAAAATGGGGGGTTTGGCCCTAAAGTTGAAACTAAGCTTATCTTTGATTTGGATACAGTTAGTGGATGGATTTACTAATTATGTCTTGGGTAAACCAATTTTTAAATGAAATTCCAGTTTTGACCGTGGGGGCTCGCGGTTATATTTTTGGGTTCCATATTAAAGTATGACAATATGGGTATTGTTGAACTTGTTTAACATCGTAGATTACTATTTGACTAAATTGAACTCTTTTAGTGAATTCAGAGGCAGTAGAGTTTTCAGAAGATTAAATTTTGCTCAAATTGAGATTGGGAGCGTTCAGAGGCACTCCACAGAGAAAAGGTGATTTCTTGATGTTCGTGGCACGTTTGCTCGGCATTCGAGGTATGTTAAGACTTTTTAGACTTCGTTTGAGGGAAGTTTTTGCTTAATAAAGATTAAAAATAGAAATAATAAGGGGTAAGGGCATAATAGGGGGATCTCGTACCCGTGATGTGATGAGTATTGGTACGACTGCTGGTGACGTGATATGGGTAGTAGTGTACTCTTTAGTTATGGGCTGTGAACCAAGAATACCAAAGCATGTTGGCATTAGCTGTGATTTGCTTCTTGTCTTATATTTGACTAGTTGATTGTAATTGGTACTTTATCGAACCTCGTACACTTGTGATAAATAGGTTAACTACACTTGTTGGCTATTAAGTTTGGAATTAGGGATGAACTTACTTGAACTGGTTCGCTATTAAGTCTGGACTTAGGGATGAACTTACCTGAACTTGTTGGCTATTAAGTCTGGAGTATTGATGAGTTTACTTGAACAATGTCAAAATTGTTGATGAACTTATCTAATCTTGTTGGCTATTAAGTCTGGATTTTTAGATATTTATTCTCTTATGTGTTGTATCATGCATATGCATATGGATGGATCGGGTTGCACGCCTGCAACAGGTTGCATTATATTGCAAGGTATTTGGCCTGTGAGGGTTGCATGATATTGACCTCATAAGGTCAGAGCATGATTAGGTCTCTAGAGGCTAGGACTCAATGTGATTTGGGAGATCTGATAATTCTGGGTGGTATATGGACTTAGCGGTCCCTCACGGGTCACATCTTCCGTACAATCCCAGAAGCTCTGTGTGTACATAGAGCATACTGTATTGCATTACATTTATTACTCATTCCATAATTCATTTCCTGATTGGCTGTTTTATCTGATTTTCTGGATATCTGATTATATGAATACGTGGCTTAGTTGATGCTTTTACATTCTTCATCTGGTTATTGATTCGGTTCGGATTAAGACAACTAGTAAGGCAAAAGGAAACTTTTCTAATACTTCGTCACTGCTTATTTTGTTGTTGGTATTTGATATATACTAAGTATGTGCTTCCCGTACCCAAACTACACTCGCTGCACTCTTTATGGCACATATTATGTTCCAAGTACGAGCGAGATGAGTGAAGCTGCTTGAGTTCGAGGCCAGGATTACAGGGATTGTGGTGACCTGCTTGGCTAACCTGCAACACCCTTCTCCCTCCATCTTTTATATATCCCTGTCTTTCCTTTGTATCCACACTACAATGTACGTGTGGAGTCCAGATTTGTATTGTATTCATAGTGGCTCTTGTACACATGACACCAGCTTACGTGGTATTTGTATTTCCTTACTAGTTTCTTTATGTAGACTTAGTATTTGGATATTATTTGCGTATCACTTTACTTTCCGCTTAATTAACTCTACATGAATTGGTATGCTAATCGGTTTGGGAATAGGTGCCCTCACAGCTTATGAAATTTGAGTCGTGAAATAGTCAAATTAAGCTAATACAGAAATAATCGACATAAATTAAATGGATTAGGATGTTACCTTTTTGGAGCAACCATGCCGAATCCTTGAATTGAGAGCCTCCTTCACTTATTCACTTTATCTTGGCCTCCGACCGGTGAACGATGAAACA
Organism: Lycium ferocissimum; assembly: GCF_029784015.1. Classification (NCBI taxonomy): domain Eukaryota; kingdom Viridiplantae; phylum Streptophyta; class Magnoliopsida; order Solanales; family Solanaceae; genus Lycium; species Lycium ferocissimum. The sequence continues at coordinate 23,667,548 of NC_081343.1, forward strand.
AAGAGAAAGGAAACCTTTACATACCTCGAAAGAACTTCAAATTAGCCAAAGATGAAACATAGCCAATTTGAGCACAATAGCACTAGTTCCTTCGAGATTTTTGCTTCAGTGAGTGTGAAATCCTTTTTTTTTTTTTTTTTTTTTTACAATGAGATGGTGGAGTTCTTATAGAGAGAGAACTCCCAAAACCCTAAAGATGTGGTTCCAGTCGATGTGAGATGGATTCAAATTCCAAATTCCTCTTGGAATTCATAGGGTGATTTGAAATCCACAGTGAAGCAAAACAATTAAGACCGAGCAGAGGCATCTTTGCAAAAGAGAGGAGAGAGAAGAGGAGGTACTCATACCTCTGGTGGGCTAGTGGTGAAGAGAGGGCAAGACGATTAATTGCTCTTTCCCAAAATGGACAAGCAACAACTAAGAAAGTAATGCACGCATGAACTTTTGCCATTTCCGGTGATGTTGATGGGGAGAGGGGAGAGTACAAGCTGCTAGGGTTTCTTTACCCTCAGCCACTCCTTCACTAAAATGAAATGAGAAAGAGGCGTTGCCTCATTTAACATGATAATGGGTCGGGTCGCGAGAAAACGAGGTGGACCGGACAAATTTCTTGAAATTGGACTAAAGGGATTTCGTAATTCAGCCTCAATAGCTTCTTTCTATTTAAAACATAACCAAAGTGTTTAATTACAACCAATTGAGTTTTAAATGTCCGAAATCAATTCAATTTAAAAACCTCTTTTGAGGTTAAATTGATTTAAATAAAATTGAAATGAACTATTATTCAACTAACTTAAATAACGTCTTAATTTAACAGAGAAAAATAATTATTAATCATTATAATAATTATACTAATTATAACTACACTTAATTTGACACTTAAAAACATTTTCTCAATTAAATAACTATTTTTTGACATAAATTGATTTCAAGTTCGCATAATTAATACATAATTAGTACTTAAAATCATATGTAATATATATTTACCAAAAATTAGGATATTTTGTCAAATGAAATTGCAAAATACTCTTAGAATATTATAAAAATCTCTACTCAACTCTATTTGAATTTGAAGAAGTCTAACTAATTCAAAAAAGTCTGACTATGGGTGTCAACACTTAGCCTAGGGATATTACATAAGCAAAAATGAAATTCTCCTGATGGTCTCTTATAGTACCCCTCCCCCACATTGATCATTTGAGTAGTTTCCATCACTATTGAGTTTAAAAAATGTGGGAGGAGGTTTTTATCTAGGTAACTGGAAAGCTTGACAGATGCTCCTCCAGCTATCCCTAGCCTTATTATCTTTGAAAAGTTTTCTGAGCACTGCAGAATAAGAGAAAGAGTGTTAGTACTAGTTCTGTATACAGAGGGTTTATGTCACGCTCCAAAACCCACCTTGGACGTAACAGGCATCCGATGTTATGAACAACACCTGAAGCATCTTATGAATTCATAACAACAAGTCCTTTTTTTTAGTAATCTTTCATTAATAGCTTAAGAGATGTTATAAATAACTAAATAAATCGTGATCATGATTCGTGAAATAAAAATCAGTGGAAGTCTTATTCCACATTTAAATTAAAATGTGGCAACATGCCTCCATACAACATAAGAGACATCCAAGACGCTTATAACTATCTATGGAGCTTCTAAGAAAATAACTAACTCAGGACATAGCTTAAAACTGCTAAGAAGTAATAATTGACTCAATGAAAACCCACGAACAAATGTGTGGGCTGACCAACAATTTGGAAAGCAGCAAGTACTCCTAATCCGCGAGATCTGTTTGTACCTACTCTTCTTCGTTACCTAACATACCATAAAAAACAACAATGGTATGCCTGAGGGGTACTCAGTGAGTGTCTTGGGGACAATAAGTAATATAACAAAATAATACAATAATGATTAGTGAAAACAGTTCCAATAGAATAATTTGAAATCAAAGATAAGATCAATCATACAACCCAAAATCATCAATAAAAAACCATCAAGACAAGTATATATCTTTTCCAATTCAGTATACCATTTATTACCATTTGAGTCTTTTCAATTCGAGACCAATATCATCAATAAGCCACTCACAGGCAAACAAGTTCATTACCATCAATAAGACACTCACAGACAATAAATATACGAAGCAAACCACTCACAGGCTTCCACAATACGAAACAAGCCACTCATAGGCAACCAAAGTAACACATGCCAATATAGGCCCAAATCAGTAGAGATGACCATTTAAGGTTCCCTAAACCAGCTTAGAAGCACCACATCGGGGTTGTCACCCTCGAAGGCTATCCTTCCTCCCGAATAGCTAGGCAAATACCACATCGGTGTTATGAACCCTCGATGACCACTCTTCCTCTTGAATGGCTAGGCTAATTCCATACCAGGGTTATGAACCCTCGATGACCACTCTTCCTCTCGAATGGCTAGGCTAATACCACACCGGGGTTATGAACCCTAGATGACTACTCTTCCTCCCAAACGGCTAGGCAACCCCACTAGGATCCACAGTGACTACCCTTCCTCCTGAGTAGCTAGGCCAATCACAACCAACAAAGAATCATAGCAAAGCAGTTGAATCACAATCATAGCATAGAAGACGAATCTCAAATCATGGCATGGAAGCCGAGTCACAAGTCATATCATGATAGTCACATTATTCATTAAGGATTATGTTCAACCTCCCATTATAGGGGTACATCAAGTCATTTCAGTTTTAAAAAATTGTCACGATCCATTTTAGTGTAGGTCATGCGGGCACCTACCCTTCCCACCTGGGTAAGTGAACCCTTACCTCACGTTCACAATTGAATAGAATAATAACAGAAGAAGTAAAACGGCATAAGTCTCATAATATAGCATAGTCATAAATATGTGCGAAAATAACTGAATCCACCCCAGTACCAGGTCTGGTCATACAAGAGCATCTAATCGAAAAACTAAGTCTTAATAATAATACATAATCCTCTCAACGATGTCTTGAAATAAAGTAAGACATGAGTAGTAGAGGAGTCTCCGAAGTCAGCGGACGCCATGCTCACCCTGGGAACTCAAGTAGAAGCGGAGAAGGCAATCAGCTACGAGTCAGAGAAGTCGATCCAACCTAGTATTCTGCATTCATAAAAGAATATAGCAAGTGCAGGTCAGTACAAACACAGTACTGGTAGGCATCATCGGCCAACCAAGCATAGATAACACAATTCAGAACATAAGCAGATAGCAAGGAAACCAATAAGTATAAAATAATACAATCACAGCCAAGTGTCCGTCATCACCTACGTAGAACATCTAATCCCAATTGTGCCGAGTCTGAATAAGTCAATCCAAACACAATCATCACAAGTAAATGCTAAATCATCATAACAACCATAAATACAATGAAATGCCCGATGCGTCAATGCAATGTGATGCAATATCTATGAATATGATGTTGTGCCATGCAAATGAAGTGTACACATGTACTCCGGACGGAAGTATCGACGTCTCTGTAGCACAACCTAGAGTGACTCGCGAAGTTTAAGTGCCACCAGTCTCGGATCTTTGCCTAACAGACATACGAGACCCCAAATCTTTGCCCGAGAATCTCTCTCACCCTGCAAGGGGACGGTAAGGTCCGTATGCGCTAACAACGACTCGGAGCGATCGGTTGAAACTTGTTCATACAACAACGATGCCGACATAGATCATCGGTCATCGGCCTCTCACAATCACTCAAGTAAAGTGAAGTAGTAATATCATCCTTGCTTTCACAGTCACTCAAGTAAAATAGTTCATCACCGTCAGTTCACTCAATCCACGATACTGGTAATCACCGGCTATCGGCTATGCAACATGAATGTGTGAGAATGCGTGCCATGCTATGTATCAACAACAAGTCCAATAGCACAAGTACCGCGAAGGGGTACATCAACAACGTATTATCACAATACCAACACTGGTATGCCCTCAATGTATATCTCATAAGTACCACAAGAGGTATGTCAACTATGCATTATAACGCATTATTGACATGGTGTACACACATAAATCAGTCATAACATTAGTATAGATCCAGGATCTCATACGCTACTCGTATCGGTGCAAACGGAACAACAAACACGTACAACGGGGTGCATTTGACGACACGCAAGGGCCTAACCTAAGGCAATGTCACCAACCCATACTAGAAGGATTCGCATACTATCTGACACTACATTCTATATATGTGATTTGCTATGCATAGTCTCACTAAAGTAAACCATAACCTACCTGTGAAGCTGCGCACCCGACACGTCACTCTTTTTGCTTTTCCCATACGAAGCTCAAAACCAAAGTAGTCTAAGCATAATTGAATTCTATATTAGAAATCACGAATAACGATACTAATATTGCTATGATATCAATTAGGTCCAATTTAGCCCTAGAAATTGGGAAAACGGGCCCACAAGGGCAAAATGGGAAATCCGAAGACAAAATATCAAATTAAGTACTAGATGATCATACCCCAACCATTAATTGTGGATTTCGCTCATAAATTACCTCAAATATGATTTCAATAGAAAACCCCAAAATTGGGTATGAACCCTAATTTCCCAAATCCGAAATTCGATGTTAAAAGTGGAAGATATGGGATTACTAAGCTTAGATTCATCACTTTTTTGTGTTAACATAATCAATTTTATCAATTAATACCTAGGGAGAAGTTTCTCAAAACCCTCCTCCAAACTTTACTTCGAAGGGATTGAAAAGGAAGGGAATGATTCTAAGATGGTAATGAGTAAAGAGAAGTAAATGATTAGGCAAGACTTTACCTCCAAGAATTTCCTCAATTTCTCCTCTAGAACAAGTCTCTCAAGCCCCAATACCGAGTTATGTCAAAAATGAGGGTCTAAGTCTTGTTTTAAGGCACATTTAATGAACTCTGCCCCTGCCGGTGACCGCTCCAGTGAAGGCACTGCCGCTGCGGCGGCTAGGTCACCGCTGCAGCGGTAAGGTAAAATTTCCCTTTGACCGCTCCAGCGGTCACGATACCGCCATAGCGGTACCGCTGGGGTAGCTCTGGTGCCGCCATAGCGGGCACCCGATACCATATATCCATTTTTTCTTTCAGTCTTCCCTCGAATTTCCAGGTTATTCTCAAGGCCATCTGCTTATATTCCGACCACCCAAACTCATACAAAAAGACGCTATGAACGCTCTCATGGTCTCGAAATTTCTAACGGAGGTCCCGTTGGCCGGGTCAACCACCGATGCCTACCTCTCATTTCCCGTCTAAAGTCCCAAAATGCACCTCAATGCATTGGGGACCGAACCATTGTACACACATGTTCTAAATAACTCTCCGGACCTCTCGGAGTTGATGAAACTCTAAAAAAGTCCGTTTTCCCAAAAGTCAACCTCGGGCCAAAATAAGTCAATAGATACTCGGAAGTGGCAAAAGTGCCTAAAAGAACTATAACGACCAAACGGGTCGTTACATCAGATACCAATTGAACCGTTGCTCATCCTCGAGCAAAGAAAAGAAGGAAGGTAGGAAAATACCTGAATCAGAGAACAACTGGGGATATCAGCTACGCATATCGGACTCAGTCTCCCAAGTAGCCTCCTCCACAGGGCGGTGCTTCCATTGTACCTTCACAGAAGCAATCTCCTTGGACCTCAATTTCTGAACTTGCTTATCCAAGATCGTAATAGGCTCCTCCTCATAAGTCAAATTCTCATCAAGAAATATAGAATCCTGACGAACAGTAGAAGTACCATCGACATGATATTTCTTCAGCATCGAAACATGAAAAATCGGATGAACTCCCGCCAAGCCTGGCGATAATGCTAACTCATAAGCTACATCACTGATACAATCCACAATCTCAAATGGGCCAATGTATCTAGGGCTCAATTTTCCCCTCTTACCAAACCTCATAAAGCCCTTCATGGGTTAAACCTTTAATAGAACTTGGTCACAAATAGCAATTTTCAAATCCCGGACCTTCCAGTCCGCATACATCTTTTGCTGACTCTGAGCTGCCACAAGCCTAGACTGAATAACTCTCACTCTATCAAGGGACTCTCTCTCAATATATTTGTGCTCCCAGGTAGAGCCTCGAAACCATAGAACCAACCAATCAGAGATCTATACCTCCTACTGTACAAGGCCTCAAAAGGCGCCATGCCAATACTCGAATGGTAACTGTTGTTGTATGCAAATTCCACCAAGGGAAAGTGCTGATCCCACTGACCACCAAAGTCAATAACGCACGCTCTTGATATATCCTCGAGCACCTGAATGGTCGCTCGAGGCCGTCGATCGGGGATGGAAAGGCATCTTCGAACTCCAATCGGGTACCCAACTCATCATGAATGCTCTCCAGAACCGGGAAGTGAAGATAGTACCCCGATTAGATACAACAGAAATAGGAATCCCATGTAATATTATAATATCCCGAATATACATCTTGGCTAACTTCTCCGTGGTATAAGAAACGTGAACCGAAACAAAGTGCGCCAATTTAATCAATCGATTCACTATTACCCAAATAGAATCAAACTTGCCAAGAGTCTTCGGAAGACCCGTGAGGAAATCCATGGTAATCATCTCCCACTTCCACTTGGGAATGGGCATCCGCTGAAATACCCCACCAGGTCGCTGGTGCTCATACTTTACCTGTTGACAATTTCCACACTTGGCCACAAAATCTACTATATCCCTCTTCATACGCCGCCACCAATAATGCTGTCTCAGGTCATGGTACATCTTAGTCACTCCCGGATGAATGGAATAGCGAGAGCTATGGGCCTCAGATAAGATCAACTGAACTAGATCGCCAACACGAGGAACGCATACGCGTCCTCTAATCCTCAGAATACCCTCAGAATCAATCACAACCTTTTTAGCCTCTCCTCTCGACACCCTATCTATGATCTTGCTCAACTGAGGATCCTCGAACTGATGGGCCTTGATCCGATCCAATAATGATGATCTCTCCTCGATACAAGCCAAAATTCAGCCTGGGGCCGAGATGTCGAGACGAAAAAATAGTTGGCTAGAGTTTGAACCCCCATGGCCAACGGATGCTTGAAAACAATCAATCGAGCTAAACTACCCATACTCACTATCTTGTGACTCAATACATCAGCCACCACATTGGCCTTACCAGGGTGGTATAGAATAGAGATGTCATATTCCTTCAGGAGCTCCATCCATCGGCGCTGCTTGAAATTTAGATCTCTCTGGGTAAACACATGTTGAAGGCTATGGTGATCGGTAAAAACCTCACAATGGACACCGTACAAGTAATTCCTCCAAAGCTTCAAGGCGAAGACTATGGCCAATAACTCCAAGTCTTGGGTAGGGTAATTCTTCTCGTGAACCTTCAACTGACGAGAAGCATAAGCTATCACCCTACCTTCCTACATCAATACAGCACCCAAACCCATACGGGATGCATCACAATAGATCGCGAAGTCCTTGCCTTCCACGGGTAAGGCTAGGATCAGGGCTGTAGTCAAAAGAAGCTTGAGCTTTTGAAAGCTTTCCTCACAATCATCCGTCCACTGGAAGGGTACATCCTTTTGAGTTGATCTGGTTAGGGATGAAGCAATGGCTACGAAGCCCTTCACAAAACGACGTTAGTAGCTAGCCAAACCCACAAAACTATGAATCTCGATAACAGTAGTGGGTCTCGCCCAACCTTTCACAGCCTCAATCTTCTGTGGATCAACCATAATCCCTTCCTTGGACACCACGTGGCCCAAGAATGCCACAGAGTCTAGCCAGAACTCACACTAGTTAAACTTTGCAAACAAACTATGTTTCTTCAATAGCCTAAGGACGGTACGAAGATGGCTCTCATGCTCCACTCTACTCTTTGACTACACCAAGATGTCATCAATGAACACAATCACAAAAGAATCAAGGAATGACCTAAATATGCCATTAGTCAAAGTCATTAATGCAGCTGGGGTGTTGGTAAGCCTAAAGGACATCACTAGAAACTTATAGTGGCCATATCTCGTCCGAAATGCTATCTTCGGGATGTCCTCCGTCCTAATTTTCAACTGGTGATAATCAGAACGCAAATCAATCTTAGAAAAATCGAAGCACCCTGAAGCTAGTCAAATAGGTCATCAATAAGAGGCATAGGGCAATTATTCGGAATAGTTGTTATATCCCGTATTCTGTACATTGGGATAATCCGGGTTAACTACGATAAGTTAGGGGCAAGACTATTCCGGGATATGAAGTTGAGACTTTTAACCACGATTTTATTTTAAGGCATAAGTTGCTATGATTTGGTGGTATGGAATATTAAGGGAAATCTTGGGGTTAAAAATGAATTAATAAAAGTTGGCAATTCTTGAAAATTAAAGGTGCATGTGGCCGGCCACATGAGGTGTGGGCCAAGGCCACATGGAAGCTTAATATATGCTACTAAAAGATGACCAAGTGATCATCTCTTCACTTAGAAATTTCAAGAAACTTGGAGAAAAAAAATTGAAGGCATTCGGCCATAGCTTCAAGAAATTGAGGTCCAAAAATCTCCATAAAAAAAATTGTTTCTTCTAGCAAATCAACCAAGTAGAAGGTCCTCTTTAACGTGCAGTTGTTGTTGGAGTCAACAAACCATTTGTTTTCATCGTTTGCAACCCTAGCCAAGTTGTTAAGTTACAAAGAAAAGGTAAGGTTTAATCTTGTTTTTATATGTTATGGATGGTTTGTGTATGTTGTAATATGTGGAAATTCATGAAATTCAAGAAATATGCATGATTAAAGTTGAGCCGTGTATATGGCTTGTAAGCCGTGTAGGTGTGTGTGTTGTGTAGGAGTGATGGATTAATTCTATTTAGCATGTTTGGTTGTTGTAGTGTGTTGAAATGGGTGAGAATCATGAAGTTGGCATGTTGAGTGGGGTGGCCGAATATGGTCTCCCTTGTATGCCAAGGAATGAATTAATTTTGTTTAGCGTTTTGGGTTGTTGTTGTTATGGATTCCATGTTGATAATGAGAGTTTAATGATTCAAGTTGATGTTGTAATTGTTGCAGGCTGATTTGAAAGTTAATGTGTTTTTAATGTAATTTCTATATTTATGAGAAAGACATTGTTAAGGTGTGGATTGTTGGTGTAATTCATGAATTTGGAAGAAAGGAATGGGTTATTGTGTTGTTCTCGGGTTTGGAGTGGTTTCGGGTGAGGTGGTACCTTGGTTGGGTTGTTTGAAATATTGTGTGAATTGTTTAAAGTGTTCTTGAATATTGTTTGAATGGTTTCGGATTAGTAATTGAACGTGTGAGCATTGGTGTTAGTTTGATTATGTGTGGTTGAATTGAATATAATGGAATGTTGTTGATGTTATTAGAATGATTGTTGGTATTGTTGTTGATGATTTGGCCGAGTTGAATTCTCGGGGTGTTGAATTTATAGGGGAATCTTTGTCCAAATTTGAGAATTAAGTGTTAGTTTGGAATCGAATTCCTAAATGCCTATAGCTAATGTTTGGTATCGATGATGTTGTTGTAGATCTTGGGGAGTCCGAGACGTAGGTTTGGATTAGCTTTGAGAGCGGACGAGGTATGTAAAGCCTAATCCTTCTTTCTTTTGGCATGTCTTAATTGTAAGTAGGCTATGACACGAGCCTCGAGGAAACTCCATTCTTATGATCCGAGCATGTCTACGATTCCTATTTACCTCTTAATGTCGGCCTTCTTAATGTAATAGTATTATGGTTCCTATGTCTTTGGTAATATTGGGTTTCAAATGTTGCATAAAGATTTTGTTTTTAAAGGATTCTACGTCCAAAAAAAAAAGGCCGTAACTGTCGTAGACAGAACCGGATCGCCTCGATATGCTCGTAGGAGATTCTGTAGCGTATAATGACTATATCCTCCATAGGCGGGCTCGGATCGGGTTGATGCTCGTCCGTGGGTCCCGCGACTTTCCTTTGTATAGTTCCGACGACTTTGTGACAGAACTTAATATGACTATCACCCCGACCCCGAGTGTTGATTACTTACTTATTTACTAAGTCTGTAATGATGATTTTATGCATATGATTACTCACGACTCTGCTCGTGCATTCTGTTGTATCTTTCGCCGAGTCCCGGGCCGGTTATGTTATCGTGCGCACTATGTTATATTTCGGTGTTATGCGGTGTTATGGTTCACCGAGCTCCTCGCTAGAGGGCCGGGGACCCTATATATTTGGTGTTATCTTTGTGTTATGGCGTTATTATGTGTTATGGAGATATGTCGGGTTACGGAGATATGAAACCTTACGAGGTGTTATGTGTTATGGCGCAATGACGGGCGGGTGACTATATTCCCCGAGCCCTATGCATGATTTGTGTTTCAAAAGTAAACGTTTTGGTATTTTGGATATTATACTTATTTTCTACACTTCTGTTTCGATTATGATTCTGTTGACTGTATTTCTTGCTTTGCATACTCAGTACATATTCCGTGCGACCCGCTTCTTCGGAAATTTGCGTTTCGTACCGCGGTACGGACGCTCATTTCGGTGATCCGCCGGCCTAGGACACCTATTTGGCCCATGCGGAGTGCTCCCTTTGTTCGGAGCCTATATTTTGGTATATACTCTTCCGTTGCATATGTATATATTGGTTCGGGGGGGGTACGACGGGGCCACCGTCCGTCATATGATTACGTTGTTCGTTTAGAGGGTACGTAGACATACATGTGGGTTGTGCCTATTCTTTACGTACAGGTGTGTTCGTATGTTTTATGTTTTGGGCGGTCCCATTCGCCGTGGCAGCCTTGTCGGCTTGCGTTTGTATATATATTTTGGGACGTTGCACCATATGATAGCCTTGCTGGCTTCTGATATATATATATTTGTGTTTGCGACAGTTTGAGACAGCGTCTGATATTCGTATATGTATAAGTTATCTGTATGCGATTCTGGTTAATGAATGTGTTGGGGTGCCCAGCTCGGGCACTAGTCACGGCCTACGGGGTTGGGCGTGACAAAAGTGGTATCAGAGCGGTTCGTCCTCGGAGTGTCTACAGACCGTGTCTAGTAGAGTCTTGTTTATCGGTGTGTTGTGCACCACATCTATAAACGAGGAGGCTACGAGACATTTAGGATGTTATCTTTCCTTCGATCCTAGATCGTGGGATAGAGCTGTATTATCGGGATGACCCTCCTAACAATTGTTATGTTTTCGGCGATGCCTCGAAGAAGGCAGTGTTGCTAGAAGGGCAAGTCGACGGCGGCCGGAGAGACTAGTCGGGCCGGAGAGTTACTAGGGCCCGTCCGAGCTTTGCACACGAGGTTGTGCCCCGACGGCCGGTTAACGCACACCACCATTATCGAGAGGGACTTGGAGCGCCGCGGTGCAGTCGTCGGCGGCTCACCGCCCGGCTCCGGCGGTTCCGGCGCCGAAGCTCCAGCTCCCCAGCCAGGGGCGGAGGATCGGGCTATGCGAGATGCGGTTCAGTTATTGACTAGATTGGTGGCGGGCCAGGTTCACAGGCATGGATCAGGAGGTGATCATGCGGACAGGCATGACAGTCAGAGGGCCCGTGATTTCCTGACTTGTGGTCCCCCAGAGTTTTTAGGGTCAAAGCCCGCGGAGGATCCTCAGGTGTTTATTCGGGAGATGCAGCGTACGTTGCGGCTCATCAAGGCTTCTGAGACTGAGTCTGTCGAGTTGACGTCATATCGGTTGCATGATGTAGCGGCTAATTGGTATGAGTCTTGGGAGCTATCTAGGGGCGAGGGTGCTCCTCCAGCGGTGTGGACCGAGTTTACAGAGGCCTTCCTCGGCCACTTTCGCCTCCGAGCTGCCGGCGAGCTAGGGTAGTGATTCCTACTATTGAGACGAGAGGGCGGAGCGTCCGGGAGTATAGTCTGGGTTTGATTCATTGGCTAGATATGCGTCCGCTTATGTAGCTGATATGACTGATCAGATACAACGATACGTGATAGGGCTAGATCGTTATTTGGTTGATAGCTGTTTGGTGATGACTGCCAAGCCAGGGATGGACATTGCTCGAGTACAGGCACATGCCCAGGGTATGGAGGACCGACATAGAGGGCGTCAGCCCGACATGGATTATGACAGGGGCCAGCCCAAGAGGGATAGATTCGCTGGGTATTCCAAAGAGTCTCGAGGCGCGGGCGGCCTCGGCGCGGCATAGCGTATATCCTCCCCGGCCCGCACGGAGCACACCCCCACGGTTCACGGCGGGGAGACCGGATGGTGCGGGGTATTCGGGGGCGGTCGAGCTCCAGGGCTTCGGGCTCACAGGTGGACAGATGTTCCAGCCAGTCGAGGCCACCCAGACCTCCGTGTTCCCACTATGGGAGGCATCACCCTGGAGAGTGCTATCGTGCTACGGGCGCTTGTTTTACTTATGGCCGTCAGGGCCATTTTATGAGAGATTGTCCGTGTGGGGGTGGTGCAGCTCAGCCTACCGGGTCGGCTGCCGGTTCATCTTCTTCCTCGGTAGCTATGCGCCCTATGGGGCGGGGTACGCCGACACCAGCAGGCCGCGGTAGAGGTCATGGCGGAGCTTCCAGTTCTAGCGGTCCTTCGAACCGCATATATGCCTTGGCCAGCCGACAGGATCAGGAGGCATCGCCTAATGTGGTTACAGGTATATTATTGATCTTCACTCGAGATTTATATGCATTGATAGATCCGAGCTCCCACTTTATCATATATTTCTCCCTTGTTGCTAATAAAATTGGGATAAAACCGAACCGATAGAACCATTTGAGGTAGCTACACCGGGCGGGGATTACTCGTATAGCCGACGGTATAGATTGTTCGGTAATTATACGTAGCCGTTGTACCAAAACGTGATCTGATAGAGCTAGATATGACCGAATTCGATGTTATTATGGGTATGGATTGGCTAGCTTCTTGTTATGCTAATGTTGATTGTCAAAAGAAGGTAGTTCACTTTCGATTTTCAGGGGAACCAGTTATAGAATGGATAGGAAATACAGCATCGCTGAGGGGTAAGTTTATTTCATACCTCAAGGCAAGGAAGATGGTCCGAAAGGGCTATATTTATCATCTGGTTCGTGTACATGATTTAAAGGCAGAGGCACCGACTCTTGATCGAGTCCGTGGTTAATGAATTTCCAAATGTGTTTCCGAGATGAGCTTTCAGTCTTCCTCCCGAGCGGGAGGTAGAGTTTACTATAGATGTCTTGCGGACACTCGGCCTATATCCATTCCTCCGTACAGAATGGCACGCGGGGGGGGATTGAAAGAATTGAAGGAGCGGTGAGGGATTTGTTAGAGAAGGGCTTCATTAGGCCAAGACACATCACCACAGGGAGCGCGTATTGTTCGTGAGAAAGAAAGATGGGTCGGCTAACGGATGTGTATTGATTATAGCGATTTGAATAAAGGTAACCATAAAGAATAAATACCCCCCTCCCGATATTGACGATTTGTTTGACCGGTTGCGGGGTGCTAGGTGTTTTCGAAGATAGACTGCGGTCGAGTTATCACCAGTGCGGGTACGAGAGGCGGATATTCCAAAACGGCATTCGGGACTAGATATGGGCATTATGAATTCGAGTGATGTCTTTTGGGCTGACCAAGCTATTTATACCCGTACTTTGTACGTTGGAATATTCTAAGTTGGTTGCGACAAGTTAAGGACAAGGTTGTATTTTCTTCCAATTTGGCTAAAAGTGCATAAGTTGCATATTCATCTTTTATTGGTATGGAATGTTAAGGGTAAAGTTGGAATAAGAAATATTTGGGGTCAAAAGTGAATTATGGAAAGCTAGACATTTTATGAGAATATGGGGCCAAAAGTGAAAATTTGGAAACTTAGATTTCATGAATTAAGAAGGTCATGTGGCCATGCACATGACTAGTGGGCCATGGGCCACTTGGTTGTATACCATAAGCTTATAAAAGATGATTCATTAATCATCTTCATCATATGATCATCCTAGAAAGTTAAGAGAATTGTAGAAAAAAAGAGAAGGAGAGACACGGCTAGGAGGGGCTGGCCGAACCAGCCCCATAAAATTGATCATGAAAATTGTTTCCTTCAAGCTTTTCTACTAATTGGAAGGCCCTCGTTAACGTGGAGTAGTTGTTGGAGCAAACACAACCTTCGTTCTTGACATTTGGCACCACAGCGGGAGTGGGAAAAGTTGGGTGAGAGAGAGAGAGAGAAGATTTAATCCTTATTTTTATAGGTTATGCATGGTTTGTGTGTGTTGTGGAGTGTGGAAATGAATGAAAATCATGAAAGTATGGTGTGTGAAGTGTGGCCGTGTATGTGTTGGTTGATGTAGGCATGATGAATAAATTTCATTTAGTGTTTGGTTGATGTTATTAAGGATGGCTTGTGTGTGTTTTGGCATGTATAAATGAATGAAAATCATGGAATTGATGTATGTTGGTGTTGGCCGAATAGGGGCTGTTTTTGGTAGCTAATAGCGAAGTGATTTTACTTAGTATTTTGGTTGTTGTTGTCATGGATTATGTAATGAGAATGAAGGTATTGAATGGTTCAAGTTGAAGTTTTAATTGTTGTGTGTGTGGCCGTGTACATGCTATGTTGTGTAGAAGTGAAGAATCAATTCTCTTTAGTATGTTTGGGATGTTGTGTTGCGGATTCTATGATGTAAATTGAAATTATAGTCGTTTGTGGTTTGTTATGGAAGATAATGTGATTTTAATATAGCTTCGTGAATTTATGAGACTAATGTTGCTAAAGTATGGATTGTTAGTATGGTTTATGAATTTGGAAGAAAAGAAATGCGTTGTTGATATTTCCTTGGACTTGGAAGGTTTCGGGTTGCCTTATGTTTTGGTTGGGTTGTTTTGAATAATTTTGTGAATTGTTGGAAATGTTATTGAATAATGTTTGAATGGTTTTGGATTGGTATTTGAACACGTGGGCAATGATGTTGGGTTGATTATATGTTGATTTGAACGTAATTGGAACGTCGTCGCATTGTGCGAAGAAAGGTTGTGATGTTAAAGTGCGTTTTGAATTAATGGTTGATGTTGTTGTTAGAATGTTTGTTGGTATTGTTGTTGATGAATTTGGCCGAGTTAAATTCTCGGGGTGTTAATTCTACGGGGGAAATCTTGCCAAATTTTTGTAAATAAAGTGCGAGGCTTAAAATGGGATTCGAGGTGCTATGACTAATGTTTGGTGTCTAATGACGTGTTGTAGATTTCGAAGCCGAGACTTGAGTTTGGATTAGCTTAGGAAGCAATCAAGGTATGTAAAGCTTACCTTTCCTTCTTTTGGCATGTCTTAGATATGGCTAAGTTATGATAGGTTATGAGCTTCGGGGGTAATTCTAGTCTTAAAAATCCGAGCACGTTTGTGAGTCGTATTTGCTTTTGATGTTGGCATCCTTATGTGGACAAGCTATGGTTTATATGTCTTTGTATGATTGATTTTCAAAAAGTGGCATAAAAGTTTGGTTTTCAAAGAGTTTTGTTCTAAATAATTTCGAAAACTACGAACGTCAACTTTCTAAACAAAACCGGATGGCCTTGATATGCTCGTAAATGATCCTATGACGTGTATAATAACTATGATTTTTATGGGTGGGCCCGACTTGAGTCGACACCCCTCCGTGGGCCCCGCGACTTTCCTTATGCACTTCTGACGATTTTTGAAAGGATATGATATGACTATTATTCCGATTTCAAGTACGATCAGTTTACTTATCTTTTGAGTTTGTAATAATGATGATTCGATAACATATGATGACTATGATTTTCGTAGGCGGGCCCGGATGGGGCTGGCGCTCGTCTGTGGGTCCCGCGATCTTCTTCTGTACAATTCTGATGGCTTTTGAAAGAATTCAATATGACTACCTTTCGACCCAGTATGATTATATATTTGTACGTTGAGTCACGAAATAATGATTCGTATACTTATGATTTTGATACGTGACTATGGTTTCTAAAGTTCGGTTTGATATGTTCAGTGATATTCGGAAGAAAATGCGATTTGACTATTGTCTTGGTTTTGAAATAATAGTTCACTTCGATTATTGTTGAGTGTGTAATAAAGATTTGTATGCATATGGCTACTAACGATTACGCTCGTGCGTTACGTATTTACATCCTTCACGGATCCGAAGTAGGTTATTATCGTGCGCACAATCGAAGTATGATGTGATTCCGAAGTATAATGTGATATACGATATTGACCGTTGGACTTTTGACCGCGGTATGTGATATGTGATATTGCCGTGGACATTTGGCCGTTTGACCGCGGTAACGACATTGACGGACTTTTGACCGCGGTATGTCGATTTCGGAGATGTTCGGAGATATAAAACCTTCTGAAGTATGATGTGTTGTGGCGTCCAGATGGAGTGGCGACCACGTTCTGTCCGTCGGGTCCTATTGCGGACCGTATGTGATACGTGATATGATGTTTGATGATATGATAATCTGATACGATATGATATATGATGGCGTGATGTAATGTATGATTATTATATTATATATGGATCGGGCCGTACGTTCCTCGACATTATTATATGATATATGGATCGGGCCGTACGTTCCTAAATCACTTTATTATTTTATTTATGGACCGGGCCGTACGTTCCTCGGCATTCGGTTAACGTTATATGATATGTTCTATTTTCTGTATATGTGAGTCAGAAATGTTTTTCAAAATAAAGCTAAGCATTTTGGGCATTCTTATGGTTATATTTGTCTTACACTACTTTGCTTATGTATGATTTGTATTTCGGATATAAGTACTTTGGTATTTGGGTTATTATACTCACGTTACCTACACCTTACTTAAGTTATGATTTGCTTTACTTCTGTATTTTAACTTTGCACTCGGTACATATTCGTCTTGACCCCGGGGGAGCACGTTTCGTACCGCGCGGTACCAGCAGAGATGAGTAGGTGATGTTGAGAAGATGTTCCGTACGGATGGGCAAACTCCGTTTCCTCAGGAGTCTTTGCCGATGTCGGAAATGCTTTTGTATGGTATGCGGGTTATGTTAGAGACTTTGCGGACGTAGTGTCGTGTGTGTGATATGTCGGTTTGTAATCGGCTATGTAAGCGAAGTATTGATTATGCGTTTATGTTACGATTTGTTGTGACTACATTTTTTGTTTGATTTGAAAAATGAAAGGCATGTGTTTTTCGAAAAATTTTCACCTGTGCTTATGTTATATTTTGTGGACGGTGGTTGTATGGTATTATGCGACTTTGCGGGTTCGCTCGGCCCTAGGTAAGGGTCGGGTGCCCATCACACACTATCGGATTAGGGGTGTGACACCAACGCTCCAGCGGTATTTATGGATCTGATGAATCGAGTATTCAAGCCATTCCTGGATATGTTCGTGATTGTATTTATTGATGATATCCTGGTTTATTCACGATCGAGAAGAGGAACATGCGGAGTCCATTTGAGAGCGGTACTTGGGGTGCTCGGCACCGAAATTGTATGCTAAGTTCTCTAAATGTGAATTACGATTGACTTCGGTAGCATTCTTTGGGCATATTATTGGTGATAGCATCGGGTGGATACCCGGAAGATTGAGGCCGTAAAGAATTGGCCTCGACCTACGACACCCGCGAGGAGAGGAGTACGTAGTTTTAAGGATGGCGGTTATTACGGGAGATTTGTGAGAAAAAAGTTTGCTTTAATTTCGGCGCCTTTAACGAGGCCAACTCGAGAAGGGGAGCTAAGTTTCCGGTGGGCCGGGGCTTGTGAATGAAGCTT